>NW_028225458.1:10000-413451 GCF_052327205.1 Somniosus microcephalus | reverse complement strand
GGGGAAGAGAGAGAGAGAGAGACTGGGGGGAGAAGAGAGAGACTGGGGGGAGAAGAGAGAGATGGGGGGGGAAGAGATAGCGAGAGAGACTGCTGGATTTAGTTCAGGATTAGCCTGGAGAGAGAGGGGGGGAAGGAGTGCCTCAGGCCCAGCCCGATGGACCCCTGCGAAGGAAGGAAGAAGGCGAGCTCTCCCTCCCCTCTCCCACCCCCTCACTCTTTCCCTCCCTCACACTCTCTCTCTCCCTCCCCCTGCCCGCCTCTCCCCCTCCCTCTCTCTCTCCCTCCCCTCCCGTCTCCCTCTCTCTCCCTCTCCCCCTCTCCTCTCCCTGCCTCTCTCCCTCCCTCCCCCCCCTCCCCTCTCCCTCCCCCTCTCTCCCTGCTTTCCTCTCTGTCCCCCCCTCCCCTCTCCCTCCCTAGCGCCTCAGGCCCGGACACTGAGCTGAGCCCCGGGACCGGGCCGAGGGGGGGGAGAGGGCCGAGGCCCCGGGCCGCGGCCGGAAACGGAGCCTAGCCCCGGGACCGGGCCGAGGGGGGGAAAGGCCGAGTCGCTGGCCCGCGGCTGCAAATGGAGTCGAGCCCCGGGACCGGGCCGAGGGGGGGGAAAGGCCGAGTCCCCAGCCCGCGGGCGCAAACGGAGCCGAGCCCCGGGACCAGGCCGAGGGGGGGGAAAGCCCGAGTCCCCGGCCGCAAACGGAGCCGAGCCCCAGGACCGGGCCGAGGGGGGGAAAGCCCGAGTCCGAGGCCGCAAACGGAGCCGAGGACCGGGCCGATTGGCCCCAACTCACCTGCCGCTAGGCTCCGCCCCACCAGCCTTTACCAAGCTGGCGGCGATGGCTACGCTCGGATTCATCCCGCCCGCCAGCCTTTACCAAGATGGCGGCGATCGCGGGCCGCTGGTTTGGAATCGGGCCCAGCGGGACGGGCGGTGCCTAGCTCGGGCATGGCTGGCAAGAAGAGGCCGAGGCTTCGAGGCCTGAGGCCTGCAGGCAGCTCATCCACCACCGAGGGGGGGAAAGCCCGAGTCCCCTTTGTAAATGGATTTTTTTTCGTTTAAAACCAACTTTTTTTTTGCTGGAAATCTATATTTAATGTGTCAATACTAATAATCAACAATTTCCTCACCTCCATTACCATTTTTTGAGCTTGAGGCCCGGCAGGTGTTTTATGGCCGCCACTCACCTCAGCTCAGCTCCCGCTCGGCAATTTGAACGATTAGGCCCCACCCACAAACGCCATGAAACGCCCCCCAATTGGTCAACCGTCACGTCACTCAACGCTAATGAGCGGTAGGATTGGTCAACATTCATGTCACTCAACGATAATGAGCGGTAGGATTGGTCAACCGCTACTGAGCGGATTTTGTCCTTTTTTTTGAACGTTTTTTGTATACTGTCCGAACAATTTTTGTCTGACCAAAAAGTAAATACGCGTATGAAACTCCCCGAATGATAAGCTTTCATTTGATATAACATGTGTGTAGGTACGCTCTATAACTTTTGCGTGTATAGCGGACAGACAAAGAGATATACAGACAAACAGACAGACAATGAGACAAACCAACTCTTTCATATATATATAAGATATAGATAATAAGATAATACTCTCCCAGTATCTGTACACTAGTGCTTAGAATCAGAGACAAAGAGTATTTAGCATCAAATCTGTGCCAGTGCTTTTCTCCACGAGTTACCTAATTGAATTCCATTCTCCTCCTAACTCCCCATACTCTTTAATATTCACTTTTCAAGGAACTATGTGCATTTTGCGGAAATAAGATAACTAGTAAAGGAGTGGATTGTTTCAATGTTTGAAATTTCAAGTAACATATTTAAATATCACATGGTAACAATGAAGCTATAGAGGATTTATTCAGATATAAATATAATCTAAATTTTCTCTACTTGTACAAGAGGGTTATGGGGTGGAAAATAATTGTAATAACAACTTGTATTTAAATAGCACCTTTAACATAGTAAAACATCCCAAGGTGCTTCACAGGAGTATAAATCAAAACATTTGACACCGAGCCACCTAAGAAGAAATTAGGGTAGATGACCAAAAGCTTGGTCACAGGTTTTAAGGAGCGTCTTAAAGGAGGAAAGAGAGGTAGCGAGGCCGAGAGGTTTAGGCAGGGAATTCCAGAGCTTAGGGCCCAGGCAACAGAAGGCTTGGCCACCAATGGTTGAGCGATTATAATCAGTGATGCTCAAGAGGGCAGAATTAGAGGAGCGCAGATATCTCGGGGGTTGTGGGGCTGGAGGAGATTACAGAGATAGGGAGGGGCGAGGCCATGGCGGGATTTGAAAACAAGGATGAGAATTTTGAAATTGAGGCGTTAATTAACCGGGAGCCAATGTAGGTCAGCGAGCACAGGGGTGATGGGTGAACGGGACTTGGTGTGAGTTAGGACACGGGCAGCCGAGTTTTGGATGACCTCAAGTTTACGTAGGGTAGAACGTGCGAGGCCAGCCAGGAGTGCATTGGAATAGTCAAGTCTAGAGGTAACAAAGGCATGGGATAAAAATTTTATAACTTGCATATTGTAAAAAGCCACAAAACTGTACAGAAACTTTAGTTAGAAGTTGTTTGAACCGCTGATTTTTTTGGAATCCGTGAAATTTACCTGGTGTTTCTCTTTGCGACCAATACTGTAGAAACATCACAGGAATGTTTTTTTAAATTTAAATATTTCTTCTCCTTAATTCTTTTATGTTCTTTGATTTATAAATTATGTTATTCATCACACTATAAAAGGAATTCAAATATATCTTTCGGGGCTTGGTGATACTGAGGCACTTGACTGAGGTAAATGCAACAACAGTGGGCAGATGAGGGGGATTGACAGGGTAGATGCTGAGAGGTTGTTTCCCCCTGGCTGGAGTGTCTAGAGCTAGGGAGCATAGTCTCAGGATAAGGGATCGGCCATTTAAGACTGAGATGAGGAGGAAGTTCTTCACTCAGAGGGTTGTGAATCTTTGGAATTCTCTGCCCCAGAGGGCTGTAAATGCTGAATCATTGAGTATATTCAAGGCTGAGATCGATAAGATTTTTGGACTCTCGGGGAATCAAGGGATATGGAGATCGGGCGGGAAAGTGGAGTTGAGGTCAATGATCGGCCATGGTCTTATTGAATGGCGGAGCAGGCTCGAGGGGCCGAATGGCTGCTGGACGTCTCAGGGCGCTTTGCGGCCAATGAAGTACTTTTTGGGGCGTAGTCACTGTTGTAATGCAAGAATAGTCGAGTCTGGAGGTAACAAAGGCATGGATGAGGCTTTCAGCAGCAGATGGGCTGAGGCAGGGGGCGGAGATGGGCGGTGTTACGGAGAGGAAGTAGGCGGTCTGATGACATGGCGTCAGAAGTTCATCTCTGGGTCAAACAGAATGCCAAGGCTGCAAACAATCAGGTTCAGCCTCAGACAATGGCCAGAGAAAGGGGTGGAGTCGGCGATTAGGGAACAAAGAATATTCTCAGTATTTTATTTTATGTTTGCGTTGGGATGAAGTAGACACTAGAGAATCTACAGCAGGACGTCCGGAGCTTTTATCATCATGGCTTGTGTGCGTACTATGGGAGTCCCGGGACCAAGTTAAAAGGTTCAACGGTCCTACTAATTTCCAGACATCTCCAATTCCTGATCCTAACAGATCTCGGCGTTCTGATTTAGCATTTATCCACCAATAGCATTAGGAACGCGCCTTCTGGGCACACAGTTTAAACTGGACGATTTACAAGTAGGAAAAAAGAAGGCGGAGGGGGTGACCTAATAGAGGTCTTTAAAATTATGAAAGGTTTTGATAGAGTGGATACAGAGAGTGTTTCCACTTGTGGGGAAGAGCATAACTAGAGGCCATCAATATAAGATCGTCACCAAGAAATCCAATAGGGAATTCAGGAGAAACTTCTTCACCCAGAGAGTGGTGAGAATGTGGAACTCGCTACCACAGGGAGTGGTTGAAGCGAATAGTGTAGATGCATTTAAGGGGAGGCTAGACAAGCATATGAGGGAGAAGGGAATAGAGGGTTACACTGATAGATTTAGATGAGGAAAGACGGGAGGAGGCTCGAGTGGAGCATAAACACCGGCATGGACTGGTTGGGCCGAATGGCCTGGTTCTGTGCCGTACATCCTGTGTAATGAAATGCAAGAGCGAATAGAAGTGTTGGAGGACCTAGGCTTGGAGAACCTCCTGTTAGTTGGTGTTGTCTAACTCACTTGCTCTTCATTCTCAAGTTGCATCACTCAACAGTTAAATAAAACAAGCGATGGTGTTACGCATCAGCTGATGACGATCAGGGACCAGCTAAACTTCAAGCGGCGAAGACCCACGGTAAATCGGACTGTTGCCCTTCAATGTCAGGCACGCTGAAGGATGTCGGAGTGCGCTTACGGCCTTTTCCTCCCCTCCTCTTAAGGTGAGGAGTCTTGCCAGGATACAGCTCCACAGGTACCAACAACCTGCTGGTCATCCTTCACAGGTGAGCCCAATATCGGCAAGCTATTCCTTGGGGGGGGGTCACCTGATGGCCAGGTGCACTTTCCAGCAGGGTTCAAGGGCAAAACCTTAAATTATGAGCTCGGCCATTCAGGGGTGATATCAGGAAGCACTTCAGTAAAGAAGTCTTACTCCAATTATATAGGGCCTTGGTGAGACCACACCTGGAGTACTGTGTACAATTTTGGTCTCCTTACCTAAGGAAGGATATACTTGCCATAGAGGGAGTGCAATGAAGGTTCACAAGATTGATTCCTGGGATGGCAGGACTGTCGTATGAGAAGAGATTGAGTAAACTAGGCCTGTATTCTCTTGAATTCAGAAGAATGAGAGGGCATCTCATTGAAGCATACAAAATTATTACAGGGCTTGATAGGGTGGATGCTGGGAGAATGTTTCCCTTGGCTTGGGAGTCTAGGGAAACAGAAGTCGATAGATTTCTGACTAGTAAGGGCATCAAGGGATATGGCGATAGGGCCGGTGAATGGAGTTGAGGCAGAAGATCAGCCATGATCTCATTGAATGGCGGAGCAGGCTCGAAGGACCGAATAGCCGACTCCTGCTCCTATTTATGTTCTTATGTTCACCCAAGGGTTAGTGGAAATCTGGAACTCTCTCCCCCAAAAAGCTCCTGAGGCTGAAGGAGTGGGGTCAATTGAAAATGGCCAAAACTGAGATTGACTGATTTTTGTTAGGGATATGGAACCAAGGCGGGTCGATAGAGTCAAGATATGGATCAGCCACGATCTAAATGAATTGCGCAACAGGCTCGAGGGGCTGAATGGCCTCCTCCTGTTCCCATGTTCCCAAGCAACGCTCCCGCTAAGCTGCGTGACCGCGCGGCGGTCTGACGGTCCCACACAGGCCGCTCACCGGCTTTTAAATGGGAAAAACCGCGCATGCGTGGAAATGTGAACAGGCCACGTGGCCCCCCAAAAATAAATTAGAGGAAACATTACACAGATCCCTGAAGGCAGCAGGACAGGTAGATAAGGTGGTTAAAAAGGCATATGGGATACTTGCCTTCATTAGCCGAGGCATAGAATATAAGAGCAGGGAGGTTATGATGGAGCTGTACAAAACGCTAGTTAGGCCACAGCTGGAATACTGTGTGCAGTTCTGGTCGCCACACTATAGGAAGGATGTGATTGCATTGGAGAGGGTGCAGAGGAGATTCACCAGGATGTTACCTGGGCTGGAACGCTTCAGCTATGAAGAGAGATTGGACAGGCTGGGGTTGTTTTCATTAGAGCAGAGAAGGCTGAGAGGGGATCTGATTGAGGTGTACAAAATTATGAGGGGCATAGATAGGGTGGATAGAAAGGAACTTTTCCCCTTAGTAGAGGGGTCAATAACCAGGGGGCATAGTTTCAAGGTAAGGGGCAGGAGGTTTAGAGGGGATTTGAGTTAAAACTTTTTCACCCAGAGGCTGGTTGGAATCTGGAACTCACTGCCTGAGAGGGTGGTAGAGGCAGGAACCCTCACAACATTCAAGAAGCATTTAGATGAGCACTTGAAACGCCATAGCATACAAGGCTATGGACCAAGTGCTGGAAAATGGGATTAGAATAGACAGGGCTTGATGGCCGGCGTGGACACGATGGGCCGAAGGGCCTCTTTCTGTGCTGTATAACTCTATGACTCCTGCTCCTAATTCTTATGTTCTTATGTCACGTGATCAAATGTCACATGATCAAACCTCCAGGAATACGTCAAGCCAGTGTTGGCAACCGTACTACCAACTGAGCCGTGGCTGACCACTTAGAGGGAAGAGGGAGGTGTAATGCATGGCAAAGCTAGGGCCTATAATATAGGAGCCAAAAAACCTACACCCCTTTCAAGTTAACATAGAAACATAGAAGTTAGGAGCAGGAGTAGGCCATTCGGCCCCTCGAGCCTGCTCCGCCATTTAATGAGATCATGGCTGATCATCCAAATTCAGTACCACCAGAGCTATGCAGAGCAGGTGACCTCCCTCTGACCCCGCAGCTATTGCGATTGCCAGCCATGAGGTTTTGGGGTCACATAGGGTGTCCTTCCTGGACTGCATGTGGATCCAGGCCACATCTAACATAGAAGAAACATAGAAGATAGGAGAAGTAGGCCATTCGGCCCCTCGAGCCTGCTCCACCATTTAATGAGATCATGGCTGATCATCCAAATTCAGTACCCTGTCCCTGTTTTCTCCCCATATCCCTTGATCCCTTTAGCCTCAAGAAATATATCCAACTCCTTCTTGAATATATTTAATGAATTGGCCTCAACTGCCCTGTGTGGCAGAGAATTCCACAGGTTCACCACTCTCTGGGTGAAGAAATTCCTCCTCATCTCAGTCCTAAATGGCTTACCCCTTATCCTTAGACTGTGACCCCTGGTTCTGGACTCCCCCGCCATCGGGAACATCCTTCCTGCATCTAGTCTGTCTAGTCCTGTTAGAATTTTATAAGTTTCAATGAGATCCCCTCTCATTCTTCTAAACTCCAGCGAATATAAGCCTAATCGACCCAATCTCTCTTCATACGTCATTCCTGCCATCCCAGGTATCAGTCTGGTGAATCTTCGCTGCACTGCCTCCATGGCAAGAACATCCTTCCTCAGATAAGGCGACCAAAACTGCACACAATACTCAAGGTGCGGTCCCACCAAGGTCCTGTACAACTGCAGTAGGACATTCTTGCTCCTGTACTCGAATCCTCTCGCTATGAAGGCCAACATACCATTTGCCTTCTTAACCGCCTGCTGCACCTGCATGCTTACCTTCAGCGACTGATGCACAAGGACACTCAGGTCTCGTTGCACTTCCCCTTTTCCCAATCTATTGCCGTTCAGATAATAACCTGCCTTCCTGTTTTTGCCACCAAAAAGTGGATAACCCCGCATTTATCCACATTATACTGCATCTGTCATGCATCTGCCCAATCACCCAACCTGTCCAAATCATACTGGAGTTTCTCTGCATCCTCCTCATTTATCGGCCTTCAATCCCGTCAATTTCCCGAACACCATTTCCCTACAAATACTGATTTCATTCAGTTCCTCCCTCTTATTAGACCCCGACATCTCTAGGAGGTTATTTGTGTCCTCCTTTGTGAAGAGAGAACCAAAGTATGTATTTAATTGGTCTGCCATTTCTTTGTTCCCCATTATAAATTCCCCTGATTCTGACTGCAAGGGACCTACGCTTGACTTCACCAATCTTTTTCTCTTCACATATCTATCGAAGCTTTTACAGTCAGTTTTTATGTTCCCTGCATACTCTATTTTCCCCCTCTTAATTAATCCCGTTGTCCTCCTTTGCTGAATCCTAAACTGCTCCCAATCCTCAGGTTTGCTGCTTTTTCTGACCAATTTATATGTCCTCTCCTTGGATCTTATGCTATCCCTAATTTCCCTTGTTAGGCATGGTTGAGTCACTTTTTTGTTTTATTTTTATATCAAACAGGGATGAACAAATTCTGTAGTTCATCCATGCGATCTTTAAATGTTTGCCATTGCCTATCCACCGTCAACCCTTTAAGTAATGTTCATCCTAGCCAACTCGCGCCTCATACCATCGTAGTTTCCTTTATTTAAATTCAGGACCCTAGTCTCCGAGTCAACTACTTCACTCTCCATCTTAATGAAGAATTCTATCATATTATGATCGCTCCTCCCCAAGGGGCCTCACACAACAAGATTGCTAATCAATCCTTTCTCATTACATAATACCCATTCTAAGATGGCCTGATCTCTAGTTGGTCCCTCGACATATTGGTCCAGGAAACCATCCCGTATACACTCTAGGAATTCCTCCTCCATGGTATTGTTACTAATTTGGTTAGCCCAATCTATATGTAGATTAAAGTCACCCATGATAACTGCTGTGCCCTTATTGCATGCATCTCTAATTTCCCATTTAATGCTATCCCCAACCTCAACATTACTGTTTGTGGGTCTGTATACAACTCCCACTAATGTTTTCTGCCCCTTGGTATTTCTCAGCTCTGCCCATACAGATTCCACATCATCAGAGCTAATATCCTTCCTTACTATTGTGTTAATCTCCTCTTTAATCAGCAATGCTACCCCACCTCCTATTCCTTTTTCCTGTCCTTCCTGAATATTGAATACCCCTGGATGTTAAATTCCCAGTCTTGGTCACCCTGGAGCCATGTCTCCGTAATCCCAATTATAGGGTAATGTCCACCCCAGACCGGTGACCGAACAGGGTTATGTCCATCCCAGACTGGTGACCAATCAGGGTAATGTCCATCCCAGAACGGTGACCCAACAGGGTAATGTCCATCCCAGACTGGTGACCAATCAGGGTAATGTCCATCCCAGACCGGTGACCAATCAGGGAAATGTCCATCCCAAACCGGTGCTTGACCAGGGTAGTGACATTGCTTGCGAAGCACTGACTGACCTGACACCTGGTTGAGACTGAGCTGTGTACACCAGGTTTCTGCCACTCATGGTTTCTGGATAGACTCTGGTTCTGGTTCTTGATGGAGAAATTTGATGACCTCAGAGACCCCCCTCCCCCGGAATGCCCCCACGCACCTTCAGGGTCTGGTGGCCCCAATTTGGAAACCTATGTTTTGATGGACCCCTTTCACCTGTGCTATGAATGATGGGATAGCTCCACCTCCATCCAGGTGAGACACTCGATGCAGAATACCCAGCCTCTGACCTGCTCTTGAAGCCACAGTATTTATGTGGCTGGTCCAGTTAAGTTTCTGGTCAATGGTGACCCCCAGGATGTTGATGGTGGGGGATTCGGTGATGGTAATCCCATTGAATGTTTTGCGGAGGTGGCTAGACTCTCTCTTGTTAGAGATGGTCATTGCCTGGCACTTGTGTGGCGCAAATGTTACTTGCCACTTATCAGCGGAAGCCCGAATGTTGTCCAGGTCTTGTTGCACGTGGGCACTGACTGCTCCATTATCTGTGTAGCGATTGGGTGAGGATAGGATTGGGTTTCGGCTGTGATATGCCTTCCCATATTATTCACACACAGCCAAGGGTCTCGCATGGCGACTGGCTCCCTGGGTGAGCTATTGGAGAGCCCTGCCCTCAACAAGAACCAGCACGCTCAAGAAAGGAGAAAGTTGGAGAGAAAATAGTCTGGTCTTAACATTTCCGCCCCACCTATGTGAAGGAGGAAAAGAATGCGGTCTACTTGTCAGCGCGTCCCCAGCTCCACCGCAGGTGATTAAGCGGCATACCAGACACAGCTGTTTGAGTGGCAAACCGAACACTCCCTGGCCCCAAACAGTCGGTAGGGCAGGACAAGGGGTTTCTTAAGACGAGAGGTTTCTTGAGACTGAAGCTCCGTGACCCACGACAGTTGCAGGTCACAAAGTTTGATCAACACAATTTTATCTTCTCATCTGTATCGGGTTTTTTTCATTGAAATGATTAGCTCACTCCAACGAGCGAGTTTTCACTGCTGAATTTATTTGCTGTTCTTAGCCTGGGGCTCATTCTGTCTGCACTGTCTGTGCTTAGACAGGTTAACATGAGCGGTTAGGAGAGAGGGGGAAGGGTAGGTGGCGAGGGGGGTGGAGGGGTGAGGTTGGGGAAGTCGGGACAGGCTGAGTGTGGAAAGGGAGAGGAAAGTGGAGGGAGAGAGGGAGATGGAAAGGCTGACCGGGTAGAGGATGGATAGGAGTAGAGGGGGAGAGGAGAGAGTGAAGAAAGAGAGTAAAGGGGACGGAGAGAGGAGGGGAGGGGAGAGGAGAGGAGAGGGTAAAGGGGGAGGGGTGGCGAGGGGGAAAGGAGAGGAGGAAAGAGGGTGAAGGAGGAGAGGGTGAAGGCTGGTGTGAATCATCCCTGATGATCCTATATTCAGGCTGGGAGTTTTTATTCTCTCCATTATCAGGACAAATACATTAATTTGTTTTTAGTTTGGTTGTATTCTGATTGTCTACTGGTGCCTCCAAACCGTCCTGTGCCTGAGGATCTTATTCTGTCCATTTTTGAGTGAAAACTGCTAAGCCGTGATCTTGCTCATGAGTAACACATGGTGAGGCAGAGAGTGGGGTGTTAACTGTTTCAGAGTGAGGCACGTTGGCCGTGAATTACAAACATACAAAGCTGAGGGGCAGGAAAGGACCAGCGGGTCTATTAACCCTGCCCTAATACCACGATGGCTGGAGCATCATGCCCAGACACCTGCTACGCTCCCCTTGCCCCCAATTCACCCATGTCATCTCCTGGGAGAGGTGATCCAAACCATTCCAGGGGTTCACGTGGACCAGGAGTTATCTGTAAAGACACTTGCCTTCTCATTGAAACATACAAGATTCTGAAGGGGATTGACAGGGTAGATGCTGAGAGGTTGTTTCCCCTGGCTGGAGTGTCTAGAACTAGGGGAGCATAGTCTCAGGATAAGGGGTCGGCTATTTAAGACTGAGATGAGGAGGAATTTCTTCACTCAGAGGGTTTGGAATTCTCTGCCCCAGAGGGCTGTGGATGCTGAGTCTTTGAGTATATTCAAGGCTGAGATCGCTAGATTTTTGGATTCTAGGGGAATCAAGGGATATGGAGATCGGGTGGGAAAGTGGAGTTGAGGTCGATGATCAGCTATGATCTTATTGAATGACGGAGCAGGCTCAAGGGGCCGAATGGCCTACTCCTTGTTAAGTCTGTGTGTTATAGTGAGAATTACTACACAGACCACAAGAGTAAATTCAACAGGTCTTTACTGGTTGGAGGTCGGACTATACTGAATACAATATTATTACACTGTGCTTATATACCGGTGTGGTCACCACCGGTATTACGTATACAGCAGCCAAAGAAAGTAGTACCTTTCTTAAGGTGGACCAGGCTTAAGTTCTCTTAAGGTGGAACAGGTTACATACACCACAATCCTCCCTTTTTAGCTTAACAGTCATATCCCCAAATAAACATAACATATATACATATATAACTTCAGGTATAACAGTTCAAAGGTTCAGTCTCTCAGGAGGCTTTCTGATTCGGCTTGGATAACGCCTTTCAGTGGTCTCTGATTCTTGTTGTTGAGGTGCCTCCTCTAGTTGGTTGCCAATGTATTGGGTGTCATCATCATCAAATACATTCTCGGCCGAGGTAGATGCTTCAGGTTCATGAACGTCTTCCACAGCTGTCTCTGTCACAACCATGGGTTCGACCCTTGCTCTCGACTCTACCAGTTGATCCGCATGACGCCTTATCACATTATGACCAATATCTACGGTGTACATCAGAGGTCCTTGTCTGGCCCGGATTGTTCCGGACTGCCATTTGTCGTTTCCATAGCCCCTTGCCATCACTGGTTGTCCTACGTCGAAAGTTCGAGTGGTCTTGCTGTTAATATGCCGAAACTGTTTGTTTTCCACTTCCCTCCGCACATTTGGTTTTAACAAGTCCAACTTGGACCGCAACCTCCTGTTATAAAACATCATAGCAGGACTTTGGTTAGTCACGGCATGATCGGCGTTTCTATATGACATCAGGAACTTATCGACCTTGTGTTGCAGCGGAATCTGATCATCATTCATGGCCTTAATAGCCTTTTTGAATGTCTGGACAAATCTTTCAGCCAACCCGTTTGTCGCCGGATGATATGGGGCAGAGGTGTAATGTTTAACTCCATTCTTCTTTAAGAATTGTTGGAATTCTTCTGATACAAACTGTGGTCCGTTGTCCGAACAGATCTGTACCGGCAATCCGTTCCTCGCGAATATTGTTCTTAACACCGCAATTGTCTTTCCTGAAGTAGTGGTATTCATCTTGATGACTTCTGGCCATTTGGAATGTGCGTCCACCGCGATTAGGAACATGGAGTCCATGAATGGACCAGCAAAGTCAATGTGTACGCGTTGCCATGGGGCTGAAGGCCATTCCCATGGGTGTAGCGGTGCTATCGGAGGTGCATTTTGCACTTTTTGACACCCAGCGCAGCTTTTCGTTAACTCCTCAATCTGTTGGTCAATACCCGGCCACCATACGTAAGCCCTAGCAAGACTTTTCATTTTAACTCCCCCCAGATGACCTTCATGTAGTTCTTTTAAAACTCTTTCCCTTAACTTGGGAGGAATAATCACTCTTGTTCCGTACATCAAAGTACCATGGCAGACGGACAGCTGGTCTCGCCTTGCCGAGAATGCCGGTAACAGAGGATCACCCCGTGTTGGCCATCCTTTCACTGTCACCTCGTAGACTCTGGACAGTGTCGGGTCGTTCCTGGTTTCTCTTTCAATACTTGCGTTGGTGACAGGTAAACACGCGATAATGGTCGAATGAAATAACTCAACAGGGTCAACTTCCGTCGTGTCTTCATCTTCAGGTAGTGGCAGGCGCGACAGGCCATCAGCATTGCCATGCTGTTTCGTACCTTTGAATTCTATCTGATATTGATGTGCCCCTAAGAAAAGAGACCATCTCTGGAGACGCTGTGCTGTCATCACCGAAACACCCTTCTTAGGGGTAAAAATGGACACCAACGGTTGATGGTCCGTCAGAAGTGTGAATTTTTGGCCCTGTAGGTAATGATTAAACTTCTTCACCCCCCATACAAGGCTAAGGGCCTCCCTATCGATCTGCGCATAGTTGCGCTCAGCGGAGGTCAATGATCTGGATGCAAGCGCGACTGGCCTTTCCGTGCCATTTGGCAATTTATGTGAGAGTACTGCCCCAATACCATATGGAGAAGCATCACAAGCCAACCGAATAGGCAGTGTCGGGTTGAAGTGAGCCAACACTTCCTCTGAGGTGATCAATTCTTTGCTTTTGCGAAATGCCTTCTTACAGTTTTCGCCCCAGTCCCATGGTACCCCTTTCTGTAAAAGAGCGTTCAACGGATGCAGCACCGTGGATAGATTTGGCAGAAATTTATGGTAGTAGTTAATTAATCCTAGAAACGACCTCAACTGAGAGACATTCTCTGGAGCGGGAGCCTTTACAACTGCCGCTATCTTGTCAGGAGACTTATGAAGCCCCTCCCGGTCACTGACATGACCACAGTACGAGATCCGCTTCTGGACGAACTCACATTTCTGCCGATTTACTCTAAGTCCATACTCATTCAGTCTGTTGAGCACCAGTTCCAAGTTAGCGAGATGCTGTTCATCACCATCACCTGTGATCAGAATGTCGTCCAGGTAACATTGTGTGCCTGGAATTCCCTGTAATACCTGCTCCATGGCCCTCTGCCAAATTGCTGGAGCCGATGCCACACCAAAAACCAGCCTATTGTACCGGTACAACCCTCGATGCATGTTGATCGTGAGGTATTGGCGTGACTCTTCTTCAACCTCCATCTGCAAGTACGCCTGCGCCAGGTCTATCTTGGTGAAGTGTTTCCCGCCAGACAGTGAAGCGAAAATATCCTCAATCCGTGGAAGCGGATACTGCACCGTGTGAAGCACCGGATTAACGGTGATCTTGAAATCTCCACAGATGCGAACCTTCCCTGGATCTCCTGGCTTATTGTTCGCAGGACATTTCATAACGGGAACAATGGGCGTAGCCCACTCACTCCAATCTACTTTAGACAGTACCCCTGAACGTTCTAGTGCTTCCAGCTCCGCTTCAACCGCAGGTCGTATTGCATAGGGTACCGGTCTGGCTTTAAAAAATTTTGGTTGTGCATGTTCATCAATCTTGATGTTTGCCGTAATTCCTCTCAGTGTTCCCAGTCCCGGCTGGAACACCTCTTTAGCCTCATCCAATATTCTGGACAATCGTTTAGGTTTGACAGCTGTTTCCCCGGAATCTACCGTTAGTGCTTTCAAGGAGTGCCAGTCCATATTCATTTTCCTAATCCACTCCCGTCCTAGTAGTGGTGGACCTCCTTCAGGTAGCACATATAAGTCCATTACTTGGCTTCCTTCGCCCTTGTGGACCACTTCTACCTCTATTTTTCCGATGGGGTACACTCTTTGCCCCGTGTACGTTTTCAATATAATCTCCGTATCCTGTAAGGGAATATGTTGGAATAACCTTCTGTAATCTTTCTTATTCATGACCGTCAATGCCGATCCAGTGTCCAATTCCATTTTTACTTGGACTCCTGCTATCTTAAGAGTGACCCAAATTGTCTGGAGGTCTGTATCCTTACCAACGTTGTGTATTCTTAAGCTATCCAGTTCATTACTGCTAGCGCCTGAATCTGACTTCTGTTCAGTCAAACTGTTCTTTGTCACCTTGTGTACCTTTGCATATTTTCCTTGCGGTGACTTTTTATTGCTGGTCTTCTTTCCTGACCGGCATACTTTAGCTATGTGGCCAAACCTGCCACACGTTCTGCATTCTTGGTTTTTAAACCAACACTGGTTCTGATCGTGCGTTGTCTTTCCACAACGATAACATTTGACAGAACTCAAACCCAATTTGTTTGTACCGAGTTCCGGTGGCCGTAGCTGCATTACTGCCGTGCCTCTCGCTGCGGCCTCGTGTGCTGCTGCCATAGTGACCGCCTTCTCGAGAGACAGCTCATTCTCCTCGAGCAGTCGCCTTTGTGTATCCTGTTTAAATAAACCACACACAAATCTATCACGAAGTGCCTCTGTCAGTCCCATTCCAAACTGACAATATTTTGCTAGCTTACGTAATTCCATCAAATATTCAGCATTGCTTTCATTTTGCCGCTGTCTTCTATCGTAAAATTTAAATCGTTCCGCTAGCATCAGCGGCGTGGGGCTAAGATGATTTTTTAGGACAGTAACAATCTGTTCGAACGTCTTATCCGCCGGTTCATCTGGTGATAACAGGTGTTTCAATTGCCCGTATGTCTTCGCACCCATTAAGTTTAGTAATGTTAGGGCTTTATCTGTCTCAGGAATTTTATTTGCCTTACAATAGTTTTGTATGCGTTCTACATACATAGCCCAGTCTTCTATATCACTGTCGAAGGCATTAATGTTCCCATGTTTAGGCATCGTAGCAATTTATCGTATTTTTAATGTTATCTAAGATGGCGGCTTCCCGCTCTTGCCGTCGTCCTCCGCCCACAAAATGGCGGTTTTCCCGCGCTTGGCAGTCTTCACCCGTCCCCCGACGCTGTCTCCGCTTCACCGCGGCTCTCGCGCCTTCAGTTTCCCCAGACGCTGCGCCTTTAGCCCGAATGCGGCCCTTATCTCCGGTCGCGATCGATGTCCCGCGCTGCGCCTCTCGCTCGAAAGCGGCCCGGCCCTTATCTCTGGTCGCGATCGATCTCACCGCCCTTATTCCTCCGTCTTCCCAGCCCCGTCTGTACAGCCAACGCGGTTGACTTTCTGTCGCGTCGCTGCCCGGCTTACCCACCACGAGGTAGTAGAAGAAGCTGACAGTCGCTGATGGAGGCTTCGAGGTCAGGATGTCTTCTGCACTCCGGTTGCTCGATGCCTGCCGCTCGACGTGTCTTCCCGTAGGTGATGAGGGTGGAAACCTCTCTTTGACGTCCTGTCTGTGGACGAAGTCGCCGTGGAAATTACTGCAGCAGGGTACGAATCGGACTTGTCGCCACTGTTAAGTCTGTGTGTTATAGTGAGAATTACTACACAGACCACAAGAGTAAATTCAACAGGTCTTCACTGGTTGGAGGTCGGACTATACTGAATACAATATTATTACACTGTGCTTATATACCGGTGTGGTCACCACCGGTATTACGTATACAGCAGCCAAAGAAAGTAGTACCTTTCTTAAGGTGGACCAGGCTTAAGTTCTCTTAAGGTGGAACAGGTTACATACACCACACTCCTGCTCTTACTTCTTATGTTCTTCTCTACGGAGACAGATTAAGGCTGCAGGTGGAGAGTGGGAGGGCACTGGCTTGGTGGGAAGCTGCCAGAGGCACTGTGCCCAAGGGTGGTGACATCCAAGGGTGTGGCAGAACACCTCGGCTATGGTGAGGTGGACGGATTGATGCCATGGCTGTGTAGCCAGCAGGCCGGCAGTGTCACACGTTGATGCGTATTCAAAACCACTCATCCCACAATACTCTATCACCAATTCCAACGCACCATTTGCCCAGGTCAAGGCTGGCAGCCATCTTTGTTTGTTCTTTCTACTTCCAGTGATTTTGAAGAATTCTTCCTTTCCTCCTCCCTCCTCCCCCTCCCTCCTTCCCTTCTGTTAACCGCGACTCAGTTGGTAGCACTCTCATCTCTGAGTCAAGGAGGTTGTGGATTCTAGTCTCCCTCCAGAGACTTGAAGAAGAACAACAACAACTTGTTTTTATATAGTGCCTTTAACGCAGTAACACATCCCAAGGCGCTTCAGAGGCGTATTAAAAGACAAAAAGTGTGAGAGGTTTTTGGGAGGGAATTGCAGAGCTGAGGGCCCAGGCAGCTGAAGGCATGGCCACCGATGGTTGAGCGATTATAATCAGGGATGCTCAAGAGGGCAGAATTAGAGGAGCGCAGATATCTCGGGGGGTGGGGTGGGGCTAGAGGAGATTACAGAGATAGGGAGGGGCGAGGCCATGGAGGGATTTGAAAACAAGGATGAGAATTTCGAATTCGAGGTGTTGCTTAACCGGGAGCCAATGTAGGTCAGCGAGCACAGGGGGTGATGGGCGAACGGGACTTGGTGCAAGTTAGGACACGGGCAGCCGAGTTTTGGATGACCTCAAGTTTACGCAAGGTAGAATGTGGAAGGCCAGCCAGGAGTGCGTTGGAATAGTCAAGTCTAGGGGCATGGATGAGGGTTTCAGAAGCGGAAGAGCTGAGGCAAGGGCGGAGACGGGCGATGTTACGGAGGTGGTCTTAGTTATGCTGAGGATATGTGGTTGGAAGCTCATTTTAGGGACTGAGGGAGCGCCGCACTGTCGGAGGTGCCATCTTTCAGATGAGACGTTAAACCGAGGCCCCGCCTGCTCTCTCAGGTGGACGTAAAAGATCCCATGGCACAATTTCGAAGAAGAGCAGGGGAGTTATCCCCCGGTGTCCTGCCAAATATTTGTCCCTCACTCAACATCACTAAAAAAAAAACAGACCCTTTGGTCATTATCACATTGCTGTTTGTGGGAGCTTGCTGTGCGCAAATTGGCTGCCGCGTTTCCTACATTACAACAGTGACTACACTTCGAAAAAGTACTTCATTGGCTGTCAAGCGCTTTGGGGCGTCCAGTGGTCGTGAAAGGCGCTGTATCAATGCAAGTCTTTCTTTTTCTTTTCTTTCTTCTCCCTCTCTTCCTTGCTACACTTTTTCCCTTTCTCTCTGTTCCACGGAGTTCTATCAATCTCCCTTCCTCTGATCTATTGGCCGAGTGAAAGGTTTACTCCCTGCTCTTTATTGTGGTTTCGACAGGTATGCGGAATGAGCCGTCTTGTCTGCAGCTGGCGTTTGATATAATTGAGGCACTGTATCATCGTTGGGCTTGGAAAGCAATTCACACCACGCCCGCTCATGTCGAGACTCGATTCATGCTGGAACAACTACAAAGTGCCCCAAAAACAATAGCAGCAACTGTACATTGAGTAAATTAATACTTACTCTAAGAATTCTTTTTAAGCAAGGCTACATGAACAATGTCATGTGAGCAAAGTCTGACTTTCAGTCTTGCTTTGGAAGAGGGAGGTTGTAGTGTTTTTGAAACCTATAGGGTGAAAAATTCGGTATCGCCACATTTGGTGGTCCATTATTGGCGGTGCGCAAAGTTTAGCGCCTGGCGCTAATTATCGCCTCCAACAACAAACTTGGCTTTTATCGCCCCTGGAGGTGATTGGAGCGCTAAATCAGGCGCTTCACACCTGTCTTAAGGCGCTAAGGCCGAGGAGCGAGGCGCTACCTCAGAGGGCGGGCGAAGCTCATGTGATGTCAGTCAGCAATGGAACACAGGCACACTGGCGCCGGCCAGTCCTTAAAGGGGAGGGTTGATCTTGCTCTCCATCCACATCCTGCTCATTGCAGCCTTGAATCTCGGCCTGGAGAGACCTGTACATCAAATCTGCTGGAAAGAACAATCGAGAGACCCAGGGAAAGAGATCACAGTGCAGCCCCCACAGTCTCTTCTAAATCGATACAAGGAAGGGCAAATCAAAATGAACCTGCAAAGTGCTGCTCAGTACCTTAAACTCCTTCACACAGCGTTGAATCTCTCCAGAAGTCTCTCTCTCTCTCTCAGAATGCATGGTGCAAAAATGTCACCAACAAAAAAAGGCAGGATGTGTTCGCCTTTAAATAGCGCTCCCCCAGTCCCTTCCTGACTGCAGAATGCACCCCTCAACCTGTCGTTGCTAGCAGCAGGCGGTAAGGCAGGGGGCGCCACTCAATATCCGGTCCGGGGCGCTACCGGGGCGTTGCGCACTCGACTGACATCACGATCTGCCGGCGCAGGAGATCGTGGTGGTAGTGTTTAGCACCGCCGCAAAATGTCTAGTTAATTTCGCAAGAGGCGCAGATATCGCCGCGCCCGGGCGCTAGTTGCTTTGCGCCCCATTAGCGCCCTCTTAAGGTGCTAACGGGAGGCGCAACCAACTGAATGTTTCCCCCATAACATTCTAACAGGACTAGACAGACTAGATGCAGGAAGGATGTTCCCGATGGCGGGGGAGTCCAGAACCAGGGGTCACAGCCTAAAGATAAGGGGTAAGCCATTTAGGACAGAGATGAGGAGGAATTTCTTCACCCAGAGAGTGGTGAACCTGTGGAATTCTCTACCACAAAAGGCAGTTGAGGCCAATTCATTAAATATATTCAAGAATGAATTAGATATATTTCTTAAGGCTAAAGGGATCAAGGGATATGGGGAGAAAGCAGGGACAGGGTACTGAATTTGAATGATCAGCCATGATCTCATTAAATGGCGGAGCAGGCTCGAGGGGCCGAATGGCCTACTCCTGCTCCTATCTTCTATGTTTCTTCTATGTTAGATGTGGCCTGGATCCACATGCAGTCCAGGAGGGACACCCTATGTGACCCCAAAACCTCACGGCTGGCAAATCGCAATAGCTGCGGGGTCAGAGGGAGGTCACCTGCTCTGCATGGCTCTGGTGGGCGCGAGTGCCAGGCTTTAACGTCTCGTCCGAAAGACGGCACCTCCGACAGTGCAGCCCTCCCTCAGCACTGGCACTGGGAGTGTCGGCCTGGAGTGGGGCTTGAACCCACGGCCTTCTGATTTCGAGGTGAGAGTGCTACCCACTGAACACCGACTGAAACGTTGCAGAGACGTTGTAATCGAGTCCCACCACCCCCCCCCCCCCGCCCCATTTACTTCAGGGAGACGGAGTCCGCTGGACTCCTGCCAAACTCGTTGGAATTTCGGAGGCCCACGCAGAATCATAGAATGATACAACCCAGAAAGAGGCCATTCGGCCCATCGTGCCTGTGCCGGCTCTTTGGTAGAGCTCTCCAATTAGCCCCACTCCCCCTGAGCTTTCCCCACAGCCCTGCAAATGTTTCCTTTTCAAGTATATATCTAATTCCCTTCTGAAAGTTACTATTGAATCTGCTTCCACCGCCCTTGCATTCCAGATCAGAACAACTCGCTGCGTAAAAAAAATCTCCTCATCTCCCCCTCTGGTTCTTTTGCCACTTATTTTAAATCTGTGTCCTCTGGTTACTGACCCTCCTGCCAGTGGAAACAGTTTCTCCTCCTTCACTCTATCAAAACACCTCATAATTCTGAACACCCCTATTAAATCTACCCATAGCCTTCTCTGCTCTAAGGAGAACAATCCCTGCTGTTCGACATAAAGAGAGAGATACGGGGCGAGGGGAGAGTGGGCAGTGGGATTAGATTTGGATTACTCCAGCACACAGTCAGCACAAAATCGATGGGCCAATACAGAGAGGGACAGAGGGAGTGACAGTAAAAGCGAGAGAGCTCTGCAGATACAAGGAGAAAAGAGAGAGACATGGAGAAAGAGAAAAAGATAGAGATGAAGAGAGCAACATATACAGTGAATAAGGAGAGACAGAGAGACAGAGAGAGAAAAGACTTACATTTCTGTAGCACCTTTCATGACCTCAGGATGTCCCAAAGCTTTTTACAGCCAATGAAGTACTTTTGAAGTGTGGTCACTGTTGTAATGTAGGAAACACGGCAGGCAATTCACGCACAGCAAGCTCCCACAAACAGCAATGTGATAATGACCAGATCATCTGTTATTTTTAGCAATGTTGATTGAGGGATAAATATTGGCCCAGGACACCGGGGATAACTCCCCCTGCTCATCTTCAAAATAGTGCCGTGGGATCTTTTACGTCCACCTGAGAGAGCAGACGGGGCCTCGGTTTAACATCTCATCTGAAAGACGGCACCTCCGGCAGTGCGGCGCTCCCTCAGTACTGCACTGGGAGTGTCAGTCTGGATTTTTGTGCTCAAGTCTCTGGAGTGGGACTTGAACCCACGACCTTCTGAGTCAGAGTGCTACCAGGAAGACAGACAGAGAAAGAGAGAGAGAGCGACAGACAGAGAGTTGTGCAGATACAATAAAAGACAGAGGCAGAGACGGAGAGGGGAGGAGATACATACAGAAAGTTACATGTGTTGTTTCGGAACTCTGAGATTGATTGCGATTTTGTAATAAAAGCTGAAAATTTTAGCCGAACTCTCTGCTTCTAGTCAGTAAGTGGGCTCTGGATTCAACTTGACTCTGATACCTTGCCGTACCCCTCTGGATAGGCACCCCTCTTGTTTGCTTTAATGAAACCTTGGCCGGCTGCTTTGACTAATCCTAAGGAGCAGTACACACCCTGTCGTTTTGCCCAAGGGGTGATATATATCTGGGTTGATCAGATGCTGTAGATAAAACATAACCTGTCAAGTAACTATTTAGCAAACAGTACAAACATGCAGTTTGTCTGCTATTCATGCCAGCACCCGAATCCCCGTGGGTTTGAAAACTATCGAATGCACAGAATCCCACAGCACAGACATGTAAAAACAGAGCTGTGTGGTTTCTGGTCCCAGGAGAGAGAATGTCAGTGCTGGAGAATGGAGTAGGCCGAGAGCAGGTACACCATGGGTTAGATACAGAGTAAAGCTCCCTCTGCACTGACCCATCAAACACTCCCAGGGCAGGTACAGCACGGGTTAGATACAGAGTAAAGCTCCCTCTGCACTGTCCCATCAAACACTCCCAGGGCAGGTACACCATGGGTTAGATACAGAGTAAAGCTCCCTCTACACTGTCCCATCAAACACTCCCAGGGCAGGTACAGCACAGGTTAGATGCAGAGTAAAGCTCCCTCTACACTGTCCCATCAAACACTCCCAGGGCAGGTACAGCACGAGTTAGATACAGAGTAAAGCTCCCTCTACACAGTCCCATCAAACACTCCCAGGGCAGGTACAGCATGGGTTAGATACAGAGTAAAGCTCCCTCCACATTGTCCCATCAAACACTCCCAGGGCAGGTACAGCACGGGTTAGATGCAGAGTAAAGCTCCCTCTACACTGTCCCATCAAACACTCCCAGGGCAGGTACAGCATGGGTTAGATACAGAGTAAAGCTCCCTGTACACTGTCCCATCAAACACTCCCAGGGCAGGTACAGCATGGGTTAGATACAGAGTAAAGCTCCCTCTACACTGTCCCATCAAACACTCCCAGGGCAGGTACAGCATGGGTTAGATACAGAGTAAAGCTCCCTGTACACTGTCCCATCAAACACTCCCAGGGCAGGTACAGCACGGGTTAGATACAGAGTAAAGCTCCCTGTACACTGTCCCATCAAACACTCCCGGGGCAGGTACAGCACGAGTTAGATACAGAGTAAAGCTCCCTCTGCACTGACCCATCAAACACTCCCAGGGCAGGTACAGCATGGGTTAGATACAGAGTAAAGCTCCCTCCACATTGTCCCATCAAACACTCCCAGGGCAGGTACAGGTCAGGTTAGATACAGAGTAAAGCTCCCTCTACACTGTCCCATCGAACACTTTCAGGCAGGTACAGCACGGGTTAGATACAGAGTAAAGCTCCCGCTACACTCTCCCATCAAACACTCCCAGGGCAGGTACACCGCGTGTTAGATACAGAGTAAATCTCACTTTACACTGTCCCATCAAACACTCCCAGGGCAGGTACAGCACGGGTTAGATATAGAGTAAAGCTCCCTTTACACTGTCCCATCAAACACTCCCAGGGCAGGTACAGCACGGGTTAGATACAGAGTAAAGCTCCCTCTACACTGTCCCATCAAACACTCCCAGGGCAGGTACAGCACTGGTTAGATAAAGTAAAGCTTTGAGTGTCAGCCGTGGCTCATTGGGTAGCACCCTCGCCTATGAGTCAGCAGGTTGTGGGTTCATAGTCCCACTCCAGAGACTTGAGCACAAAAATCCAGGCTGACAGTCCCAGTGCAGTGCTGAGGGAGAGTCGCACTGTCGGAGGTGCCTTCTTTCAAATGAGGCGTTAAACTGAGGCCCCGTCTGCTCACTCAGGTGGATGTAAAAGATCCAATGACACTATTTCAAAGAAAAGCAGGGGAGTTATCCCGGTGAGTCCTTGCCAATATTTATCCCTCAATCAATATCACAAAAAAACCCAGATGATCTGGTCATTATCACATTGCTGTTTGTGAGAGCTTGCTGTGCGCAAATTGGCTGCCACGTTTCCTACATTACAACAGTGACTACACTTCAAAAGTACTTCATTGGCTGTAAAGCCCTTTGGGACGTCCTGAGGTTGTGAAAGGTGCTATAGAAATGCAAGTCTTTCTTTCTTAGTCCCTTCAAACACTTTCAAGGCAGGCACAGCATGGGTTAGATACAGAGGAAAACTCCCTCTACACAAATATAGCAAGTAACATTCGTGCCACACAGGTGCCAGGCAATGACCATCTCCAACTAGAGAAAGTCTAACCACCTCCCCTTGACATTCAATGACATTACCACCATCGAATCCCCCACCATCAACATCCTGGGGAGCACCACTGACCAGAAACTTAACTGGACCAGTCACATAACTACTGTGGCAACAAGAGAAGGTCAGAGGCTGGGTATTCTGTGGCGAGTGTCTCACCTCCTGACTCCCCAAAGCCTTTCCACCATCTACAAGGCACAAGCCAGGAGTATGATGGAATAATCTCCACTTGCCTGGATGAGTGCAGCTCCAATAAGACTTGTAAGGGGTTTTCTCCAATACCGGTCCCCCGTTACACACAGTTCTTGGACGTCAGGAGTTATAAGAACAAAATACACACGGCACAGGCTTTTAGCTCAATCTTTGATTCGTTCGTTTATTGAACACACACACACAATTACTTCCCCAGTATAAATCCCTACGATTATATCAGGCTAACAACTCCAAAATACAAACCCCTACGCAAGGGTCATTTGCATTGACACAATATGACACAGTTAAACCCGTCCGCGATTTGACTGTTACACATAAAGTTACCCAGACTCAATCACAAAGCCCTTATTGTGATCTGACTGAAACTCACAAACTTACCCAGACTCAATCATAAAAGCAGAAAATGCTGGAAAAACTCAGCAGGTCAGGCAACATCCGTGGAGAGAAATTTGAGTTGACGTTTCGGGTTGGACCCTTCTTCAAAACTGGAAAGAAAAGAAACTAGATCGGAGGCAGGGCTGCGATCAGACAAAAGAATAAAAGAAACAAAAGAAGTAAAAGAGATTAGAAGCTAGACGAGATGGTAATAGGCTGGGATTAGGTGTAAAGTGTACTGGCAGGGCAAGAGATAGCTGCCAGGTGTGAGAGAGAAACAAAAGGAAAGGGGGGGGGGGAAAGGAGTGGAACAATTACAAGAGAAAATGAAATGGGGGCCGAGCTTATGATCTGAAATTGTTGAACTCGATATTGAGTCCGGAAGGCTGCAGACTGCCTAATCGGAAGATGAGGTGCTGTTCCTCGAGTTTACGTTGAGCTGACTCCTGGCCAGTGAAGTGGGCACGGAGACGAAGGCGGCGGAAAAAGAGCTCAACATCGTGCCGAGCTCGAAATTCATTGAGGTGGGGGCGTAAGGGGATGAAGCTCAGGCCTTTGCTGAGGACTGATCGTTCAGGGTCAGAGAGTGGAAGGTCAGAGGGGATAGTGAAAACGCGGCAGGGGGTGGGATTGGGAGAAGGGGGGTCAGAGGAAAGTGAAGGGGAAGAAGGTTCCGGAGGGGCGTTGGTGTCCAAGAGTTCATGAAGCTTGCGATCCTTGACATCGGAAAGGAAGAAGAAAAGTTTTTTGTTGAAGCGTCGGATGAGTCGAAGGATGAAATGGAACTGTGGACCCGGACAGCTTTGAGATAGAGTGCGCCAGTGTTGCTGAAGAGAGAAGTCGAGTGTGTTCATGTGGCGCCGCATGGCGTTGAGCGTGGATCTCAGGATGCGGCGAGAGCAGTAGTTCGAGGAACGATGAATATCTTGGAGATATTTGTAATCCTGGGTGGATCCGAAGCACGAAGGGTGGAAGTTTAGTTGGAATCCACGTGGAGTAAGTCGGAACCGGAGACAGTTGCTGAGGAAAATGATGTGGCTGTGAAACCGAGTCTTGGCAGATGCCTGATCAAACACGAGAAGGGAAACTGAAAGTAATGAAGATGAACAAGGTTGAAGAGCCAAACGGAGATCCCGTCGAAGAGAAGAGCAGAACTTCTTCAAGGTAGGCATTCCTAGAAGAGGTGTGGCAGTGAACCAAACACTAGTACGATAGCAAAATACTGCAGATGTTGGAAATCCGAAATAACAACAGAAAATGCTGGAAAAACTCAGCAGGTCAGGCAACATCCGTGAAGAGAAATTTGAGTTGACGTTTCGGGTTGGACCCTTCTTCAAAACTGGAAAGAAAAGAAACTAGATCGGAGGCAGGGCTGCGATCAGACAAAAGAATAAAAGAAACAAAAGAAGTAAAAGAGATTAGAAGCTAGACGAGATGGTAATAGGCTGGGATTAGGTGTAAAGTATACTGGCAGGGCAAGAGATAGCTGCCAGGTATGAGAGAGAAACAAAAGGAAAGGGGGGGGGGGGAAAAGGAGTGGAACAACAACTGACCCTTTCTCCCGCTTGCAGAATTCCCGTTCTACCTGGACCCCTCCCCCTGGCCTCTTACCCTCTCTAGATCTTTTCATCGCTAACTGCCGCCGTGACATCGGCCGTCTCCATTTCTCTGCTCCCCTCACTCACTCCAACCTACCTCCCTCTGAACTTGCAGCACTCCATTCTCTTAGATCCAACCCTGACATTGTCATTAAACCCGCTGACAAGGGTGGTGCTGTTGTTGTTTGACGTACTGACCTCTACCTAGCGGAAGCTGAACGCCAACTCTCCGACACCTCCTCCTACCTCCACCTGGACCATGACCCCACTACCGAACATCAAACCACCGTTTCCAAGACTGTCACTGACCTCATCTCCTCTGGAGATCTTCCCCCTGCTGCCACTAACCTCATAGTTCCCCAACCCCGCACAGCCCGCTTCTACCTCCTTCCCAAGATCCACAAACAGGACTGCCCTGGTAGACCCATCGTTTCAGCCTGTTCTTGCCCTACAGAACTTATCTCTTCCTATCTTGACTCTATCTTTTCTCCCCTTGTCCAGTCTCTTCCCACCTACATCCGCGACTCTTCGGACGCCCTCCGCCACTTTAACAGTTTCCAGTTTCCTGGCCCCAACCGCTTCCTTTTCACCATGGACGTCCAATCCCTCTACACCTCCATCCCCCACCAGGATGGCCTGAGGGCGCTCCGCTTCTTCCTTGAACAGAGGCCAGACCAGTCCCCATCCACCACGACCCTCCTCCGCCTGGCTGAACTTGTTCTCACATTGAACAACTTCTCCTTTAACTCCACTCATTTCCTCCAAATCAAAGGTGTTGCCATGGGTACCCGCATGGGTCCTAGCTATGCCTGCCTTTTCGTGGGCTATGTGGAACAATCTTTGTTCCAGTCCTACTCGGGTCCCCTCCCTCACCTCTTTTTCCGATACATTGATGACTGTATCGGTGCCGTTTCCTGCTCTCGCCCCGAACTTGACAATTTCATTCACTTTGCCTCCAATTTCCACCCTTCCCTCACCTTCACATGGTCCATCTCGGACTCTTCCCTTCCCTTCCTCGACTTCTCCGTCTCCATCTCTGGGGATAGGTTATCGACCAATATTTACTACAAGCCCACTGACTCCCACAGCTACCTGGACTACACTTCCTCCCACCCCGCTTCCTGTAAGGACTCTATTCCATTCTCCCAGTTTCTCCGCCTCCGCCGTATCTGCTCCGACGACGCCACCTTCCACACCAGTGCTTCAGACATGTCTTCCTTTTTCCGCAACCGAGGATTCCCCTCTACTGTGGTTGACACTGCCCTCGACCGTGTCAGTTCTATCTCCCGCACTTCTGCCCTCACCCCTGCCCCTCCCTCCCGGAACCACGATAGGGTTCCCCTTGTCCTCACCTTTCACCCCACCAGCCTCCACATTCAACGGATCATCCTCCGGCATTTCCGCTACCTCCAAAGTGATCCCACCACCAAACGTATCTTCCCCTCCCCTCCCCTTTCAGCATTCCGCAGGGACCGCTCCCTCCGAGACACCCGAGTCCACTCCTCTATCACCCCAAACAGCCCTTCCTCTTCGCCTGGCACCTTCCCGTGCAAGCGGAGGAGATGTAACACCTGCCCCTATACCTCCCCCCTTCCCACTGTCCAGGGCCCCAAACACCCCTTCCAGGTGAAACAGCGATTTACTTGTACTTCTCGCAATCTAGTATACTGTGTTCGCTGCTCACGATGCGGTCTCCTCTACACTGGGGAGACCAAACGCAGATTGGGTGACCGCTTTGCGGAACACCTCCGTTCAGTCCGTAAGGGTGACCCCGAGCTTCCGGTCGCCTGTCATTTTAATTCACCGCTCCATTCCCACTCGGACCTCACCGTCCTTGGCCTCTTGTATTGTTCCACGGAAGCGCAACGTAAACTCGAGGAACAGCACCTCATCGTCCGATTAGGCAGTCTGCAGCCTTCCGGACTCAATATCGAGTTCAACAATTTCAGATCATAAGCTCGGCCCCCATTTCATTTTCTCTTGTAATTGTTCCACTCCTTTCCCCCCCTCCCCCTTTTCCTTTTGTTTCTCTCTCACACCTGGCAGCTATCTCTTGCCCTGCCAGTACACTTTACACCTAATCCCAGCCCATTACCATCTCGTCTAGCTTCTAATCTCTTTTACTTCTTTTGTTTCTTTTATTCTTTTGTCTGATCGCAGCCCTGCCTCCGATCTAGTTTCTTTTCTTTCCAGTTTTGAAGAAGGGTCCAACCCGAAACGTCAACTCAAATTTCTCTCCACGGATGTTGCCTGACCTGCTGAGTTTCTCCAGCATTTTCTGTTGTTATTTCGGATTTCCAACATCTGCAGTATTTTGCTATCAATCATAAAAGCCCCCTCTATGATTTGACTGAAACATACAATCACCACTCCCGATCGGCAGTCTCTTGGAGTTGCTTGTCAGCCTGAATCTTTCTGTTCGCTGTTCTGCCGTCGGCTTCCCACACCACTGTCTTCAAAGTGCTCTTACTTTAAACCAAAACCAACTTGCAATCTTGAAACACATTTCCTGGCCCCCTCCTGAGCATACGACGGCCATTGCAAAATGTGTGAATTGTCCCTGGTATTGTCTATTGATTAGAGATACCTTTCTGACAATGCAACCTTCCCAAAGTGACTGCATATGCAAAGTTGTTGGTTTCTGTTAGCATGCGTATTCAATGATTCAAGGCCTGGCCCATTGACCTAGGCCTGCACTGATACTATGGTCCAAGGTGAACAATGTAACCGCTTAAGGTACATGAATATGCGAATGTTCTTGTTCAGATTTTAGATTGTCTGTGATCCAGTCGTAGTTTCGGCTGCAATGTTTGAATTAACCCTTTATTGCCGAGCCCTTTTTGCGGGCTCTGCAGTTCTGGGTTTTTATATTTCATAGTCCAATTTTTTACCGTTGGGGGGAGGAATGGATCCTACAGACTCAAGAAGCTCGAAACCATCCAGGACAAAGCAGCCCAGTTGATTGGCACCCCATCCACCAACTTAAACATTCACTGGTTCCACCACCGGCGTACCCTGGCTGCAGTGTGTACCATCTACGAAATGCACTGCAGCAACTCACTAAAGCTTCTTCGACAGCACCTCCCAAATTTGCGACTTCTACCACCTAGAAGGACAAGGACAGCAGGCACATGGGAACAAGTTACCCTCCAAGTCACACACCATCCTGACTTGGAAATATATCGCCGTTCCTTCATCGCCGCTGGGTCAAAATCCTGGAACTCCCTCCCTAACAGCACTGTGGGAGTACCTTCACCACATGGACTGCAGCGGTTCAAGAAGGTGGCTCACCACCACCTTTTCAAGGGCAATTAGGGATGGGCAATAAATGCTGGCCTTGCCAGCGACGCCCACATCCCAGGAATGAATTAAAAAAATTAAATTTCCTACACCAGGCATCCTTGTGGCATCTCTATTCCAACGCACTCCT
Organism: Somniosus microcephalus; assembly: GCF_052327205.1. Classification (NCBI taxonomy): domain Eukaryota; kingdom Metazoa; phylum Chordata; class Chondrichthyes; order Squaliformes; family Somniosidae; genus Somniosus; species Somniosus microcephalus. Next base: position 384,594 of record NW_028225458.1, on the reverse strand, counting down.
GGCTGGCCTCCCACATTCCACCCTACGTAAACTTGAGGTCATCCAAAACTCAGCTGCCCGTGTCCTAACTCGCACCAAGTCCCGTTCACCCATCACCCCTGTGCTTGCTGACCTACATTGGCTCCTGGTTAAGCAACGCCTCAATTTCAAAATTCTCATCCTTGTTTTCAAATCCCTCCGTGGCCTCGCCCCTTCCTATCTCTGTAATCTTCTCCAGCCCCACAACCCTCCGAGATATCTGCGCTCCTCTAATTCTGCCCTCTTGAGCATCCCTGATTATAATCGCTCAACCATTGGCGGCCGTGCCTTCTGTTGTCTAGGCCCTAAGCTCTGGAATTCCCTGCCTAAACCTCTCCGCCTCGCTGCCTCTCTCTCCTCCTTTAAGACGCTCCTTAAAACCGACCTCTTTGACCAAGCTTTTGGTCACCTGCCCTAATTTCTCCTTATGTGGCTCGGTGTCAAATTTTTTGTGTTTTAATACTCCTGTGAAGCACCTTGGGACATTTTACTATGTTAAAGGCGCTACATAAATACAAGTTGTTGTTGTTGTCACTGACGACAGGGGGGCAATTTTAACCCAACCTGTCGGGAAATTGAGGGGATAGGGTGCAGCCCGTCTGATTTTACTCCCCATTGAAGTCAATATTGGGCGGGTGTAAAGCTGGTTTTCCACCCGACCCTGTGGGTTTTCCAGCCAGAGAGTTAGATTAAAACGACTCCCTTTAGTGAGGAATTCTGTTTCCTTTCATTCTGGACAAACAGATTAGAGGTTTAAATGCGTGGCTCAAAGAGTGGTGTGGGAGGAAGGGGTTTCAGTTCATGAGGAACTGCCACCAGTACTGGGGAAAGAGGGAGCTGTTCCGTTGGGACGAGCTCCACTTAAACCAGGCTGGGACCAGTGTCCTGGTGAACTGAATAACTAGGGCAGTAGGCAGGGCTTTAAACTAATGAAGGGGGTGGTGGGAGGATTCAGGAAAGAGTCAATTTATAAGCAGCGAGAGAAATGTCGAGGCTCTAGAGCAGAGTAGAGTTTTGGGTAAAAATAAGCAGAGTGGGTCAGGAAGGGACAGAGAGAGTAACAAAGGTAATAGGGCATCAGTGACTAAGGTGACATCAGGGAAAAACAGAAATAAGTCAAAGCTAAGGGCACTATATCTGAATGTGCGAAGCATTCACAACAAAATAGATGAATTAATAGCGCAGATAGAAATGAACAGGTTTGATTTAATAGCCATTACGGAGACATGGTTGCAATGTGGCCAAGGTTGGGAACTAAATATTCCAGGATACTTAACTTTTAGAGGGGATAGGCAAAATGGAAAAGGAGGAGGGGTAGCCCTGATAATAAAGGATGGGATAAAGACAGGAGAGAGAAAGGATCTTAGCTCCGGAAATCAAGAAGTAGAATCAGTTTGGGTGGAGCTAAGAAACAGCAAGGGGCAGAAAACATTGGTGGGAGTTGTTTATAGGCCCCCAAACTGTAGTTGTAATGTAGGGCAGTGTATAAATCAGGAAATTAGAAGCGCATGTAACAAGGGTAATACTGTAATCATGGGGGGCTTTAATCTACATATAGACTGGGCAAACCAAATTTGCAGTAATAGTGTGGAGGACAAATTCATGGAATGTATGCAAGATAGTTTTCTAGATCAGTATGTTGAGGAACCAACTAGGGAACAGGCTATTTTAGATCTAGTATTGTGCAACAAGAAAGGGCTAATTAATAAGCTTGTAGTAAAGGGGTCTTGAGGGAAGAGTGACCATAATATGATAGAATATTATATTGTCTTTGAAAATGATTTACTTAAATCCAAAACTAGGGTCTTAAATCTAAACAAAGCAAACTACGTAGGTATGAGGGGCGAGTTGGCTACGGTAGATTGGGAAACTACATTAAAAGGTATGACGGTAGAGAAGCAATAGCTAGCATTTAAAGAATTAATACATAATTTACAACAAATATACATTCCTTTAAGGCACAAAAATCCCACAGGAAAGTGGTCCAACCGTGGCTAACAAGAGAAGTTAAAGAAAGTATTAGATCAAAGGAAAAGGCTTATAATGCTGCCAAAAAGAGTAGTAAGCCTGAGGATTGGGAGGATTTTAGAATTCAGCAAAGAAGGACCAAGAAATTGATAAAGAAAGGAAAAATAGAATATGAGAGTAAACTAACGAGAGACATACAAACAGACTGTAAAAGCTTCTATAGGTATGTAAAACTGAAAAGATTAGCGAAAGTAAACGTGGGTCCCTTACAGGCTGAGACAGGAGAAATTATAATGGGGAATAAGGAAATGGCAGAGAAATTAAACAAATACTTTGTGTCTGTCTTCAAAGAAGAAGACGCAAAAAACTTCCCAGAAATAGTGGAGAACCAAGGGTCTAGCGAGAATGAGGAACTAAAAGATATTAGTATGAGTAAAAAAGTAGTACTGGAGAAATTAATGGGACTGAAAGCTGATAAATCCCCATGACCTGATGGCCCACATCCTAGCGTTTTGAAAGAGTTGGTTACAGAGATAGTGGATGCATTGGTTGTCATTTTCCAAAATTCCATAGATTCTAGAATGGTTCCTGCAGATTGGAAGGTAGCAAATGTAATCCCACTATTTAAGAAAGGAGGGAGAGAGAAAATGGGGAACTACAGACCAGTTAGCCTGACATCAGTAGTAGGGAAAATGTTATAATCTATTACTAAGGACATGGTAACAGGGCACTTAGAAAATAATAATCGGATTGGGCAGTGTCAACACGGATTTATGAAAGGGAAATCGTCTTTGACAAATCTGGGAGTTTTTTGAGGTTGTAACTAGCAGAATAGATAAGGGGGAACCAGTGGATGTGGTGTATTTGGATTTTCAGAAGGTATTCGATAAGGTGCCACACAAGAGGTTATTAAACAAAATTGGGGCTCATGGGATTGGGGGTAATATACTAGCATGGATTGAGGATTGATTAATGGATAGAAAACAGAGTAGGAATAAACGAGACATCTTCGGGTTGGCAGGCTGTAACTAGTGGGGTACCGCAAGGATCAGTGCTTGGGCCTCAGCTATTCACAATCTACATCAATGATTTAGCTGGGGGGACCAATGTAATATATCCAAGTTTGTTGATGATACAAAGCTGGGTGGGAATGTAAGTTGTGAGGAGGATGCAAGGAGGCTTCAAGGGGATATAGACAGGCTAAGTGAGTGGGCAAGAACATGGCAAATGGAATAAAATGTGGAGAAATGTGAAGTTATTCACTTTGGTAGGAAAAATAGAAAAACAGAGTATTTTTTAAATGGTGAGAGATTGGGAAATGTTGGTGTTCAGAGGGACCTGGGTGTCCTTGTACACAAACTACTGAAAGTTAACATGCAGGTACAGCAAGCAATTAGGAAAGCAAATGGTATGTTGGCCTTTATTGCAAGAGGATTTGAGTATAAGAGTAAAGACGTCTTACTACAATTATATAGGGCCCTGGTGAGACCACACCTGGAGTATTGTGTACAGTTTTGTTCTCCTTACCTAAGGAAGGATATACTTGCCATAGAGGGAGTGCAACGAAGGTTCACCAGACTGGTTCCTGGGATGGGGGGATTGTCCTATGAGGACAGATTGAGTAGACTAGGCCTATATTCTCTAGAGTTTAGAAGAATGAGAGGTGATTTCATTGAAACATACAAAATTCATACAAAATCACACTGTCCCATCAAATGTAACGCCCCTATTTAAGAAAGCAGTGAGACAGAAAGCAGGAAACTATAGACCAGTTAGCCTAACATCTGTCGTAGGGAAAATGCTGGAGTACTTCATTAAGGAAGCAGCAGCAGGGCATTTGGAATATCATAATGTAGTCAAGCAGAGTCAGCATGGTTTTATGAAAGGGAAATCATGTTTAACAAATTTGCTGGAGTTCTTTGAGGATGTAACGAGTAGGGTGGGTAAGGGTGAGCCAGTGGATGTGGTGTATTTGGATTTCCAGAAGGCATTCGATAAGGTGCCACATAAAAGGTTACTGCATAAGATAAGAGCTCACGGAGTTGGGGGTAATATATTAGCATGGATAGAGAATTGGCTAACTAACAGAAAGCAGAGAATCGGAATAAATGGGTCATTTTCCGGTTGGCAAACGGTAACCAGTGGGGAGCCACAGGGATCGGCGCTGGGGCCTCAACTATTTACAATCTACATTAATGACTTGGATGAAGGGACTGAGTGTAATGTAGCCAAGTTTGCGGATGATACAAAGATGGGTGGGAAAGCAAGTTGATGGAGTGTAATGTGGGAAACTGCAAGGTTATCCAGGAAAAATAAAAAAGCAAATTATTATTTAAATGGAGAGAGATTACAAAATGCTACAGTTCAGAGGGACCTGGGGGTCCTTGTGCATGAAACACAAAAAGTTAGCATGCAGGTACAGCAAGTAATCAAAAAGGGAAATGGAATGTTGGCCTTTATTTCAAGGGGGATGGAGTATAAAAGCAGGAATGTCCTGCTACAACTGTACAGGGTGTTGGTGAGACCACACCTGGAGTACTGCGTACAGTTTTGGTCTCCTTATTTAAGGAAGGATATACTTGCATTGGAGGCAGTTCAGAGACGATTCACACAGTTGATTCCTGAGATGAAAGGGTTGTCTTATGAAGAAAGGTTGAGCCGGCTAGGCCTATACTCATTGGAATTTAGAAGAATGAGAGGTGATCTTATTGAAACAAGATACTGAGGGGGCTCGACAAGGTAGATTCAGAGAGGATGTTTCCCCTGGTGGGGAAATCTAGAACTCGGGGGCACAGTCTCAGAATAAAGTGTCGCCCTTTTAGAACTGAGATGAGGAGGAATTTCTTCTCTCAGAGGGTCGTAAATCTGTGGAATTCTCTGCCCCAGAGAGCCGTGGAGGCTGGGTCATTGAATACATTTAAGGTGGAGATAGACAGATTTTTGCAAGACAAGGAAGTGAAGGGTTATGGGGAGCGGGCAGGGAAGTGGCTTTGAGCCCAAGATCAGCCATGATCTTATTGAATGGCGGAGCAGACTCGAGGGGCCAAATGGCCTACTCCTGCTCCTATTTCTTGTGTTCTTGTGTTCTGTTCACCAAGAACCGGATTGGGATTGCGATTGCCCTTGAGAAGGTGGTGGTGAGCTGCCTTCTTGAACCGCTGCACTCTGTGTGGTGAAGGTGCTCCCACAGTGCTGTTAGGGAGGGAGTTCCAGGATTTTGACCCAGCGATGATGAAGGAACGGCTGATATACTTCCAAGTCAGGATGGCGTGTGACTTGGAGGGGAACTTGGAGGTGGTGGTGTTCCCATGCGCCTGCTGTCCTTGTCCTTCTAGGTGGAAGAGGTCGGGGGTTTGGGAGGTGCTGCCGAAGAAGCCAGGAGTAGAGTATAGGAGAGGGTGACTGCAGTCAAAGGGATTTGAGTCCGATTAGTGAACAGGTTAAGGAATGAGGGATGGATTTTACTGTCAGGGATTCAGCCAGTGGATTGCGGGATTGGCTGAATTCTGCTCCCAATGGGATATATTCTCCGCTGGCTCCCCTTACAGGGAGAGCAGATGCTGGATATGGAGGTGGAAGTAGGGGAGGATTTGGGAGGAATTATTGACCATTCAGTGAAGGTTCTCACCTACCAACGTGTGAGGCTTTTGCCAACAGGGCTAGTCTGGTGCTGGGATAATCTTGGTGCTCGAAGTTATCACTACAAGTTGAAATAGGTAACTTCCGGCTCATGAGGGAAGTCCATATTGAGAATGTTGTCTACGAGTTTTGGCATAAAATCTCCGACAGGATATGGGCGTGTGGCAAAGATTCAAAGAGTGACTTAACGGATTACAAGCTTGATCTCAGGAGGTGAGTCTCTGAAAATTAACACTGTGGGTGCTGGAGGAAAGCCGATTGGGAGGAATCCAGGACCGAATCCTCAAGATGCTGAAAGGTAACGGAGATGGAAACGCGGCCATAATACAAAAAGAGGCGGCCCAGGTATCCTGCCACCGTGGCTCAGTGGGTAGCACTCTCTAGCCTCTGAGTCAGAAGGCTGTGGGTTCAAGTCCCACCCCAGAGACTTGAACACTAGAATCCAGGGTGAGACTCCCAGTGCCAGTACTGAGGGAGCGCCACACTGATGGAGGTGCCGTCTTTCAGATGAAATGTTAAACCGAGGCCCTGCCTGCCCTGGAGTATTGTGTACAATTTTAGATTCTCTTTACCTAAGGAAGGATATACTTGCCATAGAGGGAGTGCAACGAAGGTTCACGAGATTGATTCCTGAGATAGCGGGACTGTTGTATGAGAAGAGATCGAGTAAACTAGGCCTGTATTCACTTGAATTCAGAAGAATGAGAGGGGATCTCATTGAAGCATACAAAATTATTACAGGGCTTGATAGGATGGCTGCTGGGAGAATGTTTCCTTTGGCTGGGGAGTCTAGAACCAGGGGTCACAGCCTCAGGATAAAGAGTAGGCCATTCAGGACTGAGATGAGAAGAAATTTCTTCACACAGGGTGGTGAATCTTTGGAATTCCCTACCCCAGAGAGCTGTGGAGGCTCAGACATTGGGTGTGATAAAAATAATAACTTCCGGGAAGTTATGTCATCACTTCCTGTGAACTGTGAACTGTGAACTATGAACTATGAACTGTGTACATACCTCACTTCCTGTCATGTGTCACTTCCTGTTGGACTGGTATAAATACTGGTCTGTTCAGTATTGTAAGAGGCTTCTACCAGAGGCATGGTAAAGACCTCTCTTGTATATAGTGTGTTTATAAGTTACTTAAAGCTTACTTTAAAGTTACTTGATGGTAAGCCTCCTTTTTCTTACATCAATTTAAGTAACTTAGTATTTACACTCACGAATACTAGACCTTCGGACAAACTCGGAATTAAGGATCCAGGGAACCACCCATCATGGAGAAAATCCTTAGACCTATTCGTCTGGACTTGGACCCGAATGCACCAGCAGCTGGCAGGGTATGGAAGCATTGGTACCGTACTTTTGAGATTTTTCTGGATGAATGTGAAGCGGATGCTCCTGCTAGATTGAAGATACTTATCAATTATGTGACCCCAAAAGTGTTCGAATATGTTGATGAATGGGATAATTACGATGAGGTGATTCGGGCACTTAAGAAACTGTATGCCAAGACCCCAAATGAGGTCTATGCTAGACATCTACTGGCCACAGCCCGACAAGGGCCAGGGGAATCAATTGACGAATTCCTGCAAGAACTTCGCAGGCTCAGCGTAGATTGTAACTTTCAGGCAGCCTCAGCTGAGCTGTACCGCCAAGAAATGATTCGTGATGCTTTCATCTGCGGGATTGCCTCTCCATTTATACGCCAGTGTCTACTAGAAAGTAAAACACTTGAGCTACAAAAAGCTTTTGACCTAGCTTGTTCACTGGATTTGGCAAAGAGAAATGCAGACCTCTATCAGCTGCCCAGATCTCGATCTGCTGCTGTAGCTGCAACCAGACAATTCAAGCGGTCTCAGGTGAACCCTATCATGGGGGAATCTAATTCTGATAATTCTGATGAAGAAGAGGAGGACGACCCCACTTTAGCAGCCTCTTGGCAATCTAGGAAGGAATGCTTCTTTTGTGGAGATGCTTTTCACCCTAGGAAAACCTGCCCTGCTCGCAATGCAATCTGCAGTTATTGCGGGAAAAAAGGACACTTTGCTAAGGTTTGCCTATCAAGGGCCTCTACGAGGGCCAATCCAGCTAAGGCCTACCGAACTGCCCCAATTAGGGCCTATCAAGATGCTCCAGCTAGGACCTATCAAGCTTCCTCTCGAGCTCTCTCCCGAAGAAGCACACCAAGAGTTTTAGCCACTCTCTGTGCAACGACACCAATTACAGCTGCTTGCCCACAGAACCTGTCTCATGCTGCCACAAAAATTTCAATTAAAGGGCATACCTTAGATGCCTTAATTGACTCAGGAAGTACTGATAGTTTCATTAAGGAACAGATTGTTGCGAAATTGAAACTACATGTCTTCCCATCGGACCAGGCAATTGCGATGGCCCAGTCATCACTTAATACCAGAATCTCCGGCTTTTGTGTTGTTGATATGACACTTCATGGTCGTATGTATCCCTCCACCCGACTTTCGGTGCTCAAGGACTTATGTAGTGATCTCCTCTTAGGACTGGACTTCCAAAAACAGCACAAGAAACTCACCATTGAGTTTGGTGGATCCAAACCCGGACTTACTATTTCTAATATACCGTCTAAATTACCATTTTGTGCATTATCAGCAGCTTCACTTGATGAACCCTCATTATTTGCCAGTATTCCGCCTCAATGCCAACCGATAATAACGAAATCGCGGCGCTTTAATCAGGAAGACCAATCTTTTATTGCGGCTGAAATCTCTCGACTTCTAGCAGAGGATATCATTGAACCATGTTCGTCGCCCTGGCGGGCTCAAGTCGTCATTGTCAAGAACCCTCTAAAACCTCACAAACAGCGACTATGCATCGATTATTTGCAAACCATCAATCAATATACCGACTTGGACGCCTACCCATTGCCACGCATTGATGATATGGTTAATAAACTGGCCGAATACAAAGTGTTCTCAACTTACGATTTAAAAAGTGCCTATCATCAGTTACCCTTGAAGGTCTCAGATAAGCAGTACACAGCCTTTGAGGCTAATGGACGGCTGTACCAATTTCGTCGCCTCCCATTCGGGGTTACTAATGGAGTGGCTGTCTTTCAACGGGCAATGGATGGCCTGGTTAAGCAGGAAAACCTAAGGGACACTTTTCCCTATCTTGATAACATTACCATTGCAGGTCACGATCAACAGGAACACGACTCCAACCTCCAAAAATTTCGGGATGCCCTCCATCGCCGTAATTTGACCCTGAATGAATCCAAATCTGTTGAGTCGCAACCGACCATCAACATCCTGGGCTACTGTGTAGGCAATGGTATCATTAAGCCAGACCCAGAAAGACTTCGCCCGCTCCAAGAGCTCCCGTCACCTAAGAATCCGGCTTCTTTACGTCGGGCTCTCGGTCTGTTTGCATACTACGCTAAATGGATTCCTCATTTTTCGGACAAAATCCAACCCTTGCTGCATGCTAGATCATTTCCACTGGGAACAGCGGCTGTTGCAGCCTTTAACCTTCTCAAAAAACAGTTGGAGAAAGCGGCTCTTCACTCCATTGATGAGAATCTCCCTTTCGTGGTTGAATGTGATGCCTCGGAGGTGGCGATCTCGGCTACTCTGAATCAGGAAGGTCGTCCTGTAGCATTTATGTCCAGGACCTTACAAGGTGCCGAGCTACATTATCCTCCGGTTGAGAAAGAAGCCACAGCCATCATAGAGGCAGTACGGAAGTGGAACCATTTTCTAGCTCGCCAGCACTTTACATTGATCACGGACCAACGATCAGTCGCCTTCATGCTCGATAATCGAAAACGAACCAAAATTAAGAATAATAAAATACAACTTTGGAGGATGGAACTGGCCTCTTTTGGTTATACCATTTTCTATCGGCCTGGCAAGGAGAATGTGGCCCCGGACACCCTCACACGGGCATTCTGCTCCACTATGTCATCCTCCACCCTCATGGATGTCCACAATGGTTTGTGCCATCCTGGCGTTACGCGCATGCTACATTTCGTACGATCACGGAATCTCCCTTTTTCCACTGGAGATGTAAAGAAAATATGCTCAGAATGCCGGCTTTGTGCGGAATTAAAACCTCAGTTCTTCCGCCCCTCAGATGGTATACTCATACATGCAACCCAACCGATGCAACGACTTAGCATCGATTTTAAGGGCCCAGTGCCCTCTTCAACTCGGAACACATATTTGCTCGCCATGATCGACGAATATTCACGTTTTCCATTTGCCTTCCCCTGCTCCAATATGCTGGCGTCCACAGTAATCTGCTGCCTTGAGCAGGTATTTTCTCTCTGTGGCATGCCGGCTTATATTCACTCAGATCGGGGTCCATCCTTTATGTCGAGGGAACTCAAGGACTACCTCTCAGAACGGGGAATTGCTACAAGCAAAACAACACCATACCATCCCATCGGAAATGGGCAGGTAGAGAGGTATAACGGTATCATCTGGAATTCCGTACGTCTCGCTTTAAGATCTCGGGGCCTACCAGACCAGCAATGGGAAACAGTGCTTCCGGATGCATTGCACTCTATACGGTCCCTGCTTTCTACAGCCACAAATACTACACCTCATGAGCGGTTCTTTGGATTCCAGCGTCGCTCATCTCATGGGACATCACTCCCGTCATGGCTAACTACTCCTGGACCTGTATTACTCCGAAGATACGTTCGGACGTCTAAAAATGACCCTCTTGTAGACGAGGTCGAACTAACCGATGCCAACCCCACCTATGCAAACATACGATATTCCGACGGCCGAGAATCTACCGTATCATTATGGGATCTGGCTCCCTGCCCACCAGGACCTAGTGGGACATCGGGTGATGGCATTTCACCAGGAAACTCTTGGGACCTATCGGGTACCCCTCTCCAGGATCCTGATCGGACACCAACTAGCTTGGTGCCGGTAGAACCCCGTGCTCAAGGTTGCGACCCTCCCAGTACCACGCATGAAAGTACTGGTCTGCCACAGACCAGCTCTGCACCTCCCTCTGAACAGAGGCAGTCTGACTTTGAACCTATTGGGGCTCGTACTCGAAGCCATGATCTCCCCGACCCTTCACAGGGCAATCCAGGCCACACGGACTCTGGCCAATGGCCAACCGCATGTAAGCGGACCAGCGACCCTCTACGACGGGAATCCAAACGGGTGCGACTCTTCCTTGTTCGGCGGCTGCGGACCAAAAGGTAGACCACAGCCTCCTAAACCTGCAGGAGGGAAGAATGTGATAAAAATAATAACTTCCGGGAAGTTATGTCATCACTTCCTGTGAACTGTGAACTGTGAACTATGAACTATGAACTGTGTACATACCTCACTTCCTGTCATGTGTCACTTCCTGTTGGACTGGTATAAATACTGGTCTGTTCAGTATTGTAAGAGGCTTCTACCAGAGGCATGGTAAAGACCTCTCTTGTATATAGTGTGTTTATAAGTTACTTAAAGCTTACTTTAAAGTTACTTGATGGTAAGCCTCCTTTTTCTTACATCATTGGGTATATTCAAAACAGAAGTCGATAGATTTCTGACTAGTAAGGGCATCAAGGGATATGGCGATAGGGCCGGTGAATGGAGTTGAGGCAGAAGATCAGCCAGGATCTCATTGAATGGCGGAGCAGGCTCGAAGGGCCGAATGACCTACTCCTGCTCCTATTTCTTATGTTCTTATCAGGTGGATGTGAAAGATCCTATGGCACGATTTTGAAGAAGTGCGGGGAGTTCTTCCTGGTGTCCTGGCCAACATTTATCCCTCAACCAACATCACCAAAACTGGTCTGTTTATTAGCTTGTGGGAGCTTGCTGTGCGCAAACTGGCTGCTGTGTTTCCTACATTACAACAGTGACTAGAGTTTAAAAGTGCATCATTGACTGTAAAGCGCCTTGGAACATCCTGAGGCTGTGAAAGGTGCTATAGCAATACAAGTCTTTCCTTCTCTTTATCAGTTACCAGGCACTGTAGACACGGCTTCTCTATTTAATATCCTTGCTGCTCTAAAGTGGTGCTTCCTTTCACTCCTGGCGCTTGCACTCCCCTCCCCTTTAAGGTGCAGCTGTCGGCCTTTCAAATCCGGTTCGGCGGCGAGCTGCCTTTAAGAAGCGCACTTCACGCTGGGGCTTGCTAACTTACTTTACGTTAGGCCAGACGGTGAAAAATCACACGGGCCTCACCTCCCCGATTCCCGCCCCACTCGAAACTCACCCCCTCTCTCCTCGCCACTGTAAGTGTCTGGGCTCGGTGCCCTGAAGAACATCCAGCCTCGGACACAAAATGCCCGCCTCGGCGCTTTTAGCTGCTGCAGCCGTTCAATCACCGCAGCAACACGGAATTTCTACAACCCCCGCCATCCCCCCAGCAGCGGGCGCAATTAGCACTGGGAGTCTGAATATTCGGACCCGCTGCGGAAAGTTAGATTGGCGGCGGAGATGGGGAAGGAGTCCGCATTGGCTGCAGCAATTGCAGGCATAATGCACTTCCCGTGGTAAAACCACCACCGAGGAATATCGAGGCGGTGGTGATCAATGTTCCCTGTAATTTTTGGGGGGCCGCATGGTCCCTTTAACAAGCTGCGCTGCCCATTCAAAATACCGCACATGCGCGTTTTTTTCCCTTTAAAAGCCGGCAAACTGGCTGCGCGGGGCCTTCCGAGACACGCAGCTTAAAGGGAACATTGGTGTTGCTAGCTCACACATCGCGGGGCTAGGGGGATGACAGGATTCTGCCTTCTGAGGTGGCAGGAGAGTGAAGTGAGTGAAGAATTCACCGCAGTTCAGGGTTAGTTGTTAAACATAGCTCACACTATCTCATGCGTGGCAGCAGCAGGTTTTACTACTTAAGAGATTCGGTCTGCTATGGTAACTGTTGCCTAACAGTAAACAGAAGAAAGGTGCTGGGGAAAGCCCAAATTATAACAGGAACTCTGGGTGAATTTAGTCCTCCCAGCCCAGGGGCACTGATTGCATCACCGTGCTCAACACCCATCAACTCAGGATAGAGAACCACACCCAGTCCAGCGAAGGGCATCCCATAAATTAAAAAATAGGACCTCAAAGGTAGAAATCTCAGGATTGCTACCAGTGCCACGTGCTAGTCAGAGTAGAAATAGAAGGATATTTCAGATGAATATGTGGCTAGAGGAATGGTGCAAGGGGGAGGGATTCAAATTCCTGGGACATTGGAACCGGTTCTGGGGGAAGTGGGACCAGTACAAACCGGACGGTTTGCACCTGGGCAGGACCAGGACCGATGTCCTAGGGGGAGTGTTTGCTAGTGCTGTTGGGGAGGGTTTAAACTAAAATGACAGGGGGTTGGGAACCTGTGCAGGGAGACAGAGGAAAGGGAAGCAAGGATAGAAGCAAAAGACAGGAAGGAGAAAAGCAAAAGTGGAAGGCAGAGAAATCAAGGGTGTAAATCAATCAGGGCCACAGTAAGTAATAATTCCATAAGGACTAAGAGAGTGTTAAAAAAACAAGCCTGAAGGCTTTGTGTCTTAATGCGAGGAGCATTCATAATAAGGTGGATGAATTAGCTGCGCAAATACAGGAAACTTTGTGTTATCCGGCACCGACGGGACCGAGCTGTTGCCGTCCCATCAAAACTGCCGGACAAACCAGCGCTAATGTTGAAACATACAGAGATTTTGAGCTCCATATCTGGCAGCAAACCCTGTTGCTTAGCAACAGCTTCTAAACGGTCGGCCGTACCTTGCAAGCATCTCTGTAGCATCTCTGTAGCTTAGCAACAGTTTCAGCGAGACCTTGCAGAGCTTGACTGCTGAGAAAAAAGCATCGAAAAGAAAAAAAACTTTACGAAACGGCTCCTGATTTTTGCCGGTGGCTCGAGCATTCCGGACAGTTAACCTCTGGATAAACCAAAGTTTCCTGTAGATGTAAACGGATATGATATAATTGGAATTACAGAGACATGGCTCCAGGGTGACCAAGGCTGGGAATTCAACATCCAGGCATATTCAATATTCAGGAAGGACAGGCAAAAAAGTAGCATTGCTGGTTAAAGAGGAGATTAACACAATAGTAAGGATAGAAGCTCTGATGATGTGGAATCTGTATGGGTAGAGCTGAGAAATACCAAGGGGCAGAAAACATTAGTGGGAGTTGTATACAGACCCCCAAACAGTAATGCTGAGGTTGGTGATGGCATTAAACGGGAAATTAGAGACATGTGCAATAAGGGCACAGCAGTTATCATGGGTGACTTTAATCTACATATAGATTGGGCTAACCAAATTAGTAACAATACTGTGGAGGAGGAATTCCTAGATTGTATACAGGATGGTTTCCTGGACCAATATGTCGAGGAACCAACTAGAGATCAGGCCATCTTAGACTGGGTATTATGTAATGCGAAAGGATTAATTAGCAATCTTGTTGTGTGAAGCCCCTTGGGGAGGAGCGATCATAATATGATAGAATTCTTCATTAAGATGGAGAGTGAAGTAGTTGACTCAGAGACTCGATTTTGCCAGGCCCGAGGAGGCAAGATTGGAGGTGTGTGAGGTGTTAAAATCGCAAAAAATGGTGGGCGGGCCCCATCCCGCCTCTATCCCGCCTCCGAGCAATTTTCCCACATGCGAGTTTTCTGACCCCATTTCCATCCCGCCTCCAAGAAGTGGGATAGGCCCTTAAGGCCCTTAGCAACCACTTAATTGCCTCTATAATCCCATTTTGAGAGGCCTTTCTGATTTTAACACATTTCCACCATTCTACACGCCTCCTCTGGAACACGCCAGGTAATACTGGTGGCCTCACAAGTGGATTGCTTACGAACAGCTGCAGCTCCACCATTACAAAGGAGTTTTCACCGCAGGTGGCAGAACTTTGTTGTTTCAGGTCTAGGGGAACTTTTAGCAGGCCTACTCATTGTTGTGGAAGTTTGGAGCCTGACACCCATCTCCAGTGTGACCTCCTGGGAAACCCCTCTCCCCACCTTGACTAAGCACTTCTTCAACTGAGGCATATTCCAGAAGCATGGCAAACATTTAATTCCTTTCCTCCTGGACATCAGATTCGGATGCAGACCAGCCGCGGTAGCAGCAGAACCATGAGCAACAGCAGCACCAACAGCAAGAGCATCAACAGGACCGCCAAGCTGCTAGTCACCCACCTGAAGATGCACAGGCCAGAAGGTGCCAGCGCGCAACAACATTGCTGCCCGGGATGCAAGGGATGCACTCATCCTGGCCAGATTTGCTTAGTCTGCACAATCAAACACTTTTGCCTTGCAGCTTCTTATCAGACCATCGACAATGGCCAAGAACCTGCGGATTCCTATCACTCTGACCACCATACTGACAATTGCAAGTCTTCCTAAGCCCTCAATGTGGAAGTCCCATTAGCGACATGACTCACGCCACAACTGCAACAGGTTGCCATCAGAATGTTTAATGGCAATAAGCATCTGATGGCTTTTCAACATTAAACATCACATTACACCAAAGTGACTACCTTTGTGACTACTTGTGCATTATCTTCCTCTTACGTGTGCTCCTACATGGTGCTTCTCCTGTGGCTTCAGCAGATGTGGAGGCCCCTTGCTCATTTTTTTGCTGCTCCTGTCTCGACACATTTGGCGGCCGTCCTCTGGGGTTGTGAACCTGTCAGGACTCGGCAACAGTCTGCTGCTCCTGCGGCTGTGCAGGGGTTGAGACACCGATCTCAGTTGGGTGGGGACTCTGGTGGGGCTCTGACCGAGGGCTCTGCAGTGGCATGGTCGTGTGAGTGCTTGGAGAGGAGCCCCACTTCCTTGCTGTCTGCCACCAACATCCCTCTCATGGGTCAGCCCCACTTCAGAGCTAGCAAGTGGCTTGACAGCACCTTGCTGCACTGCAGGGGGGCCATGAGGACCCGTTTCTGTACTGGAAGTACTACTCCCGAGGACTTGCATGAAGGTCTGGTTTGTATGCTCAATAGCTGACCATCGCTCCTCAAGAAATGTCAGTCTATTGTGAATAATTACCATGTTTTCATGACCCTGGCGACTAAGCTCCTCCATGGCCATAGCCATCCTCTCCTCTATGGTAGCCAGCCTTACCACGGAGGTTGCCATCCTTTCAATTCAATTCAATTCAATTCAAATTGCTTTATTGGCATGACAAGTTACATCTTATGTTGCCAAAGCATCAGAAAACATTCATGTTTGTTCACAAAAATACAGATCTATCCATACAGTGTATAAACAGATATATCCCTGAGTGTATAAATATATACTTTCATATAATTTATATATACTCTTTTCTTATATTTACTGGTTGTCCCTCTGTTTATGGCAAGCTGTAACATAGTGTGCCGCTAGTGTTATGCAATTTCTCTCTTCCCCTAGTAGGTATGGGAGTTTTTGGTCGTCATTCAAATTTCTGAATTCCGGGCATATTTTTGTGAATTTTGGGTAGAAATTCTCCCTTATGCCCTGATATTTTCTACAAGCTGTGAGGAAGTGCATCTCTGTCTCCACCACTCCCTGACTGCAGTGAGAGCATATCCTGTCTTCTCTTGGTAGCCAGGTCTGTCTGTGTCTACCTTTTTCGATCGCCAGGTTATGTTCACTAAGTCTGTACATTGTCAAAGTTTTTCTCAGTTTGCTATCCTTTACCATGGTCAGGTAATCAGCCATGTTGTATTGTCTGTTTAGGGCCAAGTAGCAATTGAGTTTGCTTTGGGTTTTTGTTGTTTCTGCCCAATATGACAGATATTTTTCCTTTTGCTTAGCGACGATTGTGTTGGGTCGAATTCTTTGTGTTACGCTGTCACTGTCCTGGGGCTGGTTATTGTTAGTAGTGTTAGTAGTTACTTCACTGAGTCCCAGGACTAGTTGACTGAGGGTATTCTTCTTTATGGTCCTCTCTTGGCATTTCAGGGCTTCGTAGTGATAGCATTGGGGGTTGCTCATTTCTAGGTGTTTCCAAAATTTGGTGGCTCTTTTTTGGATAGTGATTATTAATGGATATTGGCCTAGTTCTGCCCTGCATGCATTGTTTATGGTTTTCCTTTCAGTCCGGAGTATACTTTTACAGAATTCTGCATGTAGGATCTCAATTGGGTGTTTGTCCCATTTTGCAAATTCTTGTTGTGTTAGCGGTCCCCACACCTCACTGCCATAGAGTGCAACTGGTTCAATTACTGATTTGAAAATTTTGAGCCAAATGCTAATTGGGATTTCTATTTGGATTGATTTTTTAATGGCATAGAAAGCCCTTCTTGCTTTCTCTTTCAGTTCATTCACAGCCAGTTTGAAATTTCCCATAGAACTGATTTTTAAGCCCAAGTATGTGTAGTTAGTGGTTTGTTCAATTTTGGTTGTTCCTAGTGTGAAATTTATTTTGGGTCCCTGATGTCTGGATCTTTGCTGGAACACAAGGACTTTGGTTTTTTGGGGATTTATTGTCATGGCCCAAGTCTGGCAGTATGACTCCAGCAGATCCAGGTTCTGCTGTAGACCCTCCTTAGTTGGTGACAGCAGAACCAGGTCGTCTGCATAGAGGAGGAATTTAACCTTGGATTCATATAGGGTGAGGCCGGGTGCTGTAGATTGTTCAAGTAGTTTTGCCAATTCATTTATGTAAATATTAAAGAGTGTCGATAAGATTGGCGAGCCCTGCATCACCCCCTGCCCCTGTGGGAAGTATTTTGTTTGTTTGTCTCCAATTTTAACTGCACATTTGTTGTTTGTATACATTGATTTAATTACATCATATGTTTTTCCCCCTACCCCGCTTTCGATAAGTTTCAGGAATAAACCGTCATGCCAGATGGAGTCGAAAGCCTTCTGGAAATCTATAAAGCATGCGTAGATTTTGCTTTTGCTTTGATGAACGTGTTTGTCAATTAGGGTCTGTAGGGTAAAGATATGATCTGATGTTCTATAGTTTGGCAGGAATCCAATTTGGCTTTTACTCAAGACATTGTGCTCCTCAAGGAAGTTTATAAGTCTTTTGTTTATGATGCTACAGAATACCTTCCCCAGGTTACTGTTTACACAGGTGCCTCTATAGTTATTTGGGTCGACTTTGTCCCCACTTTTGTATATGGGCGTTATGAGTCCTTTGTTCCAGATATCAGGGAAGTAACCGACACTCAGAACCAAGTTGAAGAGTTTTAGGATAGCCAGTTTCATTTTATTGTCTGTGTGTTTAATCATCTCGCTTAGTATGCCGTCTGCCCCGCAAGCTTTTCCTGGTCGCAGGTCTTTCAGTT
This sequence comes from Somniosus microcephalus, assembly GCF_052327205.1. Classification (NCBI taxonomy): domain Eukaryota; kingdom Metazoa; phylum Chordata; class Chondrichthyes; order Squaliformes; family Somniosidae; genus Somniosus; species Somniosus microcephalus. The sequence goes on along the minus strand of NW_028225458.1, from coordinate 366,752 downwards.
TTTCAAAAAGTTCTTTTTCTGTTATTATGGAGTCTAGCGGGTTTTGGTTATCTTTTATGGCCATTTCTAGCTTTTCCAGTTTTTTGCATATTTGGTGTTGCTCTGGCCTTAGTGTGTTTTTCTGGTATAATTTTTCAAAGTGGTTTTCCCATGTGTCTCCATTTTGAATGGCCAATTCGTCGTGTTTTTTTTTGTGTAATGTATTCCAGTTGTCCCAGAAACAATTGGAATCAATGGATTCCTCAATGGAGCTGAGTGTATTCTTAATATATTGCTCTTTTTTGGTTCTGAGTGTGTTTCTGTATTGTGTTAGTGTCTGACAATAAGTAAGGCGTAATTCCTCGTTTTCTGGATGTCTGTGTTTTTGGTTTGATATTTTTCTAAGTTTTTTCCTCATGTTATGGCAATCTGGGTCAAACCATTTTTCATAGTTTTTTGTTTTGGGTTTGTTCTTGCGAGCTTTCAAGTTTGACCTTGTTGCCAAATTATCAAAAATATTGTTTAGGTTATTCACTGCCCGGTTTACGCCTTCTTTATTGTGAGTGTATGTGTTATCCAGAAAGGTGTCCAAGAGAGCTTGAGTTGATTCATTGCTAATTGCTTTCTGGTATTTTTCCGTGTCGTTTTTGGCCCATCTGTACGATTTTTTGGTGTTGTACAGTTTACTGGGTTGTGTTTCTGTGTTGTTTGTTTCTGTCTTTTTAAGATACATAGTAATTTGACTGTGATCTGACAGCGTTGTTTGTGGTTTGACTGTGAATGCTCTGAAAGAGGATGGGTCCAAGTCCGTAATCATATAGTCTACGGTGCTGCAGCCAAGAGGTGAGCAGTAGGTCAATCTTCCTAGGAGGTCTCCTATGAATCTACCATTGACAATGTACAGACCCAGGCTTCGACAGAGCTGCAGGAGATGTTTTCCGTTGGTATTTGTCTGCTTGTCGCAGTTATGCCTGTATGGAAGGGAAGGGATATCGAAGTGGTTATTCCCGAATATGTAATTCTTTCCCTGATTATTGGTGAAGTCTGGTTCTTCTCCAGTTCTTGAATTGAGGTCACCACAGATCAACACATTCCCCAGGGCCTGGTATTGGATAATTTTCCCCTCAATGTTGGAGAAGGTGTCCTCTTTAAAGTACGGGGATTCCATTGGGGGGATATAGAGTGCGCAAATGAAAACATCTTGGGTGTTAGAGATAATCTCCCTCTCAATTTTGAGCCACATGTGGTTTTTGCCCTTTTTTATAAATTTGATGTAATTCTTAAGCTCTGTTTTAAACCAAATCAGTATGCCTCCGGTGTCTCTGCCTTGGGTTACTCCTGGTAATTTATTGGAGGGGACCACCAGCTCTGTGTACCCTTGGGGACGGCCAGTGTGTCCTTTTCCTTTATACCAAGTTTCCTGTAAAATGATAATATCTATATCTTTAGTTTCATCTATGAACTCTGGGGTCCTACTCTTCACGTCGAGCACCGAAGAGCGTAGACCTTGGATATTCCAGGTCGAAATATATAAGGATTTCATGTTAAGTTTGATCTTTTACTATGATATGTTAAAGAATGATATGTGTTTGTCGTGTCTAAATGTGGGAAAAAAAGATCATCTCAGTTGTCTATAAATGTTAATACTACTTGGTTACAGTTCTTTCTATTAATTAGTCCTTGATTTTTTTCATTTTCTGATCCATAAGGTGGAAGTCGATGCTGCTGCACGTCTGCTTATTGTCTCTTAATGGATTGTCTCTGTCTGAGGTATTGCGTACGTCCTGTGCATCTCTCCCTCTGTCTGGCTGGGAGCGGTCCTGTTCCCCTGTGGGACAGGAGTGGTGCAGGTCTGGTATTGTTGTTGTGCATGGGGATCCTCTCTGGTCCCGGTTGGTGTGGTGGTGGTCTCTGTAGTGGTATGTACCCCGCTGATCTCTGGTGGTCGGGGGGGGGGGGGCGGTCCTCTTGGGGTCTGGGTATGGACCCGGTTAAAAGCGACGTCCTTCAGGGCTTTAGCAAAGATCGATATTCGTTTCCTGTGGATGTGGACGTGGTCGTAAAGACATTCCTCATCGAGGGTGGGGTGTTGGGCCAGGTGCACGTTGTGCTTTGATTCACAGTCTCTTGCTATGCTGGCATTTATCTCATGAATTGTGTTGCTGTTAAAGTCTGTTCTCGGCAATATTGTGGAAACCGTGATTCTAGTGTTTGGAAATGTATTGCTTGCCTTCCTAATCACTGCTCTGAGCGATGTTGCTACCTCTTTCTGCTGGGCCTTTAGGTCATTTGTGCCCATGTGTATTATTATGTGTTGGGGGAAGCCTAATCTGGTTTTGGTCAGCCATTCCATGGCTCTGTCTGTTGTTGGGCACCAGATCTTTTCTACTTTACTTCTAGGGAAGAGCTTTTTCTCCCATAGAAATTTCCCATTTGAGTCTATGAGTATTACGATGTCAGCCTTGTTTGTGTTTACTGTCTGGTGGCTTTCGCCTGGACTCATAGCGTGTGTGTTGGGCTGGGGTGGTCGTGTCTGGTGTGTGCGCTCCTCTTGTGAGCGGCTCGCTTGTGGTTCCACGGTGGTGGGGGAAGACTGAGCTTCAGTATGCTGGTCGGTCTGTGTGGCACCCCTTGTATTGTGTGTCTGCTGCTGTTGTTCAGTGTGGGAGTGCAGCTGTTCAGTCGGGCTCTGTATTGTCTTATCTCTAGCCTCTGGTTGCTGGTCTAATGGTGTTATCTCTCCTCTATGGCTCTCTTTGTTTTCCTGCAGCTCTTTCACCTGATTCCCAAGTAGATTCACCTGATTCTCAAGTAGATTCAGCTCTCTCCTGTGTCTCTCCCTCTCTTGCTGTTGTTCGTGTTTCATTTTAAGGACCTCCTCTCTAAGTTTAACCATCTCTGTCTCTAACTGATTAAATTTATCCTTTAGTTGTATCTGGCTGTGTGATCCCGGGGTATGTGTCTGGTCGGCCCTGGAAGGCTCACTCACTTCCTGGCTAGGCTGCTCTTCTCTTGGTGAGCTGGAATTGGTAGGGGGACTATGTGTGGCTTCCTCCCTGGTAGTTACGCTGGGGTTAGTCAGTTGTATCATGTGGCTGTGGGTCGCCGGGGTTAGTGTCTGGTTAGAACTGTGTGGCTCGTTCACCTCCTGACCAGGCTGATTTACTCCTGGTGAGTTGTCAATGGTGGAGGGAGTACGGGTCACTTTTCCCCTGTTAGCCACTCTGGGGCTGTTCCTTCCCCTCTCCTTTATTTCTTTCAGTGTCTTGAAGGTCGTTTCAAAGTTGTCAAGGTTGCCTTGCACTAATATTGTTCCGTTATTGTACATGTTGACAGTCGTGGTTGTCCTGTCTCCTGGTTTATTAATTTTCATTTTGGACCCATTAGCGATTTTTTCCTGCTTAACCCTGGTATAGTGTGATTTTATTGCTGTGATCCAAGCCGCTGGCTGATCGGAGTAAAAAATGAGGTTACATTTTTTCCCAGTGCTGTACCGGTCAGCAAAAAGAGTTTCTGGTTGTTCTCTCATGCGCCAACGCCTTCACAAAGGCTCTGTTCATGTTAGCGATGGATTCGCTCCACACTCACAGCAAACCTGGAGACAAAACCTGCCAGAGACTCCTGCACCTGTTCCTGGAGTTCCAGCACCGCTCTCCTGGATGGACCCGGAGTCACAGGGTCGACATGCAGCGGAGCCAAGCCAAGCTGGGAGAATCCTGCGCCCTCCGACTAGGACTCTCCACTGCTGTCCCTGTCTCCACCATCTGCTGATGCTCACTTGTGAGCTGTGTAACACCAGATGACAACACTACTCTATGTCCCGAAGGTCCCACCGAGGTGTGAGTGTCTGCGCTGGTGATGGGTGCGCTGAATTCTGCTGACGCAGCGCCCTCAGAAGTTGGAGCTTCCTCTGAGGAGTCTGGAAGCTCAGGCTTTTCCTCCTGGATAGTGGGAACGGGGCTGTCGATGGTCCTGTGGGGGAGTAAAGGAAAGAGTTAGAGATGTGAGGTCAAGGTTACATGCACATTGAATAGTGCAGATGATCATAAGTCAATCTGTTAGAGCATCAGAATCATTATCACTCACTCAAGCAATGTCATTGAAACAGATGCCAAACTATTCTGTCACCAGATTGCTGTGATGCGCCTGCCTGTCCGTCCCCCAGTTGGGAATCCACCTCGATCCCGGCAATTTCCAGGGCCGCCTCCTCCGAGGTGGTGAGCTGGGCTACTGAGGGTGGCCCTCCTCCTGTCATGGCTCTTTCCCTCTTATTGTGGGCTCTCTTTTCCTGCAATGAGGGACACAAGTGGAGTTTGAGTGAGAATGAAGGAGTGAGTGTAGAGATTCCATAGCATAGATGCTTAGAAGGAGACAAAGGGCCCTCCCTGAGTGTTGTAAGTTGTTGTCATTGCATCACAGTGATAGGGAGTGTGAGGGCTGCATGGTTGAATAGTTAAGTGAATGTGACCATAGAGAGAGAGGGAATGGGTAAGGGTGCAGGGATGCAAGTGTCAAGTGGGATGTGGAGGAAGAGGTTGGCAAATCAGAGTGCTGGTGAGGAGAGGCGATGGGGATCAGATTGAGGGTGATGGGAAAGTCATACTCACTTTTCCAGTGCGCAGAAGGTCTTCCTGCACTGCAGCCAGGTTCTGCGGAACATAGAGATGGCATTGACCTCCCTGGCCACTTGCAGCCACACAGCTTTAGTCTGCTGTTGTGGCTTCTTTTACCCTGAGGAAGGGAAGAGCACCTTCTTATTTGCTCTTGCTCCCTGCACCAGAGCTTGGAGGGAGGGCTCATCAAAGCGAGGTGCACACGTTTGCTTGCTGGTGGATATGGTCGGTAAATGAAGCCCTTTAAACAATGTCCAAAGCATTTGCAGTCTCCAGAAGAAGCAAGGCTGCTTGCAGGCCTTAAATCCAGCAGCACTGATGACGTCATCGGAGGCGACTTTCAGGATGGAAAGACTAATTGGGCCAGGGGTTCCCACACGCTGGGAATCAATTGCCCAATTAGGGGAAAATCGCTCTTTTTTCCCACATCACTCTGGAGTCAGGGTTCAGGACTTGAAAAACACCTGACATGCCCCAGCCCGCCCACACTGGCAAAATCAAGCCCTTGGGTCCTGAATTTAAATAAAGGAAACTACGACGGTATGAGGCGCGAGTTGGCTAGGATGCATTGGGGAACGTTACTTAAAGGGTTGACGGTGGATAGGCAATGGCAAACATTTAAAGATTGCATGGATGAACTACAGAATTTGTTCATCCCTGTTTGGCATAAACATAAAACAAAAAAGGTGACTCAACCGTGGCTAACAAGGGAAATTAGGGATAGCATAAGATCCAAGGAGAGGACATATAAATTGGCCAGAAAAAGCAGCAGCAAACCTGAGGATTGGGAGCAGTTTAGGATTCAGCAAAGGAGGACAAAGAGATTAATTAAGAGGGGGGAAATAGAGTATGAGAGTAAGCTTGCAGGGAACATAAAAACTGACTGTAAAAGCTTCTATAGATATGTGAAGAGAAAAAGATTGGTGAAGTCAAGCGTAGGTCCCTTGCAGTCAGAATCAGGGGAATTTATAATGGGGAACAAAGAAATGGTTGACCAATTAAATACATACTTTGGTTCTGTCTTCACAAAGGAGGACACAAATAACCTCCCAGAGATGTCGGGGAACATAGGGTCTAATGAGAGGGAGGAACTGAATGAAATCAGTATTTGTAGGGAAATGGTGTTAGGGAAATTGACGGGATTGAAGGCCGATAAATCCCCAGGGCCTGATAATCGACATCCTAGGGTACTTAAGGAAGTGGCCCTAGAAATAGTAGATGCATTGCTGGTCGTCTTCCAAAATTCTATAGACTCTGGAACAGTTCCCATGAATTGGAGGGTAGCTAATGTAACTCCACTATTTAAAAAAGGTGGTAGAGAGAAAACGGGGAATTACAGACCGGTAAACCTGACATCGGTAGTGGGGAAAATGCTAGAGTCCATTATAAAAGATGTAATAGCAGAGCACTTGGAAAACAGTGACAGGATCGGACAAAGTCAACATGGATTTACAAAAGGTAACTCGTGCTTGACTAATCTACTGGAATTTTTTGAGGATGTGACTGGTAGAATAGAGAAGGGAGAACCAGTGGATGTGGTGTATTTGGACTTTCAGAAGGTTTTCGATAAGGTACCGCATAAGAGATTAGCGTGCAAAGTTAAAGCACATGGGATTGGGGGCAAGGTACTGACTTGGATAGAGAACTGGTTGGCAGACAAGAAGCAAAGAGTTGGAATAAACAGGTGTTTTTCCGAGTGGCAGGCAGTGACTAGTGGGGTACCGCAGGGATCGATGCAAGGACCCCAGCTATTCACAATATATATTAATGATCTAGACGAGGGAACTAGATGTAATATCTCCAAGTTTGCAGACGACACAAAGCTGGGTGGGCATGTGTGCTGTGAGGAGGATGCCGAGAAACTCCAGTATGATTTGGACAGGTTGGGTGATTGGGCAGATGCATGGCAGATGCAGTATAATGTGGATAAATGTGAGGTTATCCACTTTAGTGGCAAAAACAGGAAGGCAGATTATTATCTGAACGGCAATAGATTGGGAAAAGTGGAAGTGCAATGAGCCCTGGGTGTCCTTGTGCACCAGTCGCTGAAGGTAAGCATGCAGGTGCAGCAGGTGGTTAAGAAGGCAAATGGTATGTTGGCCTTCGTAGCGAGAGGATTCGAGTACAGGAGCAAGGATGTCTTGCTGCAGCTGTACAGGGCCTTGGTGGGACCACACCTTGAGTATTGGCCCTGAAATTAGGACCGGGAGCTTGCCGCGCGTGCAAGCCCCCGATGTTCACTTACCCAGCGCGCTGACATTTTAATTCTGGCCCACATTGCATTTCCTCTCACTGGCCCACTTGAGGTCCTGCCGCGCTGTGCGTGCGTGACCCAGCGGCGTACTTAGTGCGATGAGCCGCCTGGGATCACGTGAGCACAGGGCAACCAATGGGAGGTTGCAACAGCTCATTCAGGAGTTGACAGTAAGAGCTGTCAAACTCATGAAAACTCCTGGCCCCAAAACACGACTTAAACCTGAAAGAAAATTAAAAAAAACATTGCACTACTTAAATGAACCATAAAGAACTCTGAAAAACTATTTTAAACAATAATTTTAAAATTTGAAAAAAAAAATTATATAAAAAATCGGGGCTAAAACTAAACTTACCTTACTGTAAATTCTTTAAAAATAACAAACCTGTGGGAAAAAAAATTCTAAATAGTACTAAAAGCCCACTTACCTGTAAAACTAAGTACTTGCGTCTGGTTTTTCCACATGTAAAAACCGGAGGCCTTTACACTCAGGCAACTCTGAAAAAAAAAGGAATTTCACTGCGCACGCGCTGCCTGTGCAGTCGCACGCGTTCTGCCTCTTAACCCCTTGGGTCAGAGGACAGGAAATGCCGGTTTTCAGCGCATGCGCTGTGCATGCTGAAAACCGGCAATTCCTCCGGTCACACGCGTGAGTACCCCGTCTGTACTCATGCATTGTGACAGGAATTACTGGGCCATTGTGTGCAGTTTTGGTCGCCTTATCTGAGGAAGGATGTTCTTGCCATGGAGGGAGTGCAGCGAAGATTCACCAGACTGATACCTGGGATGGCAGGAATGACATATGAAGAGCGATTGGGTCAATTAGGCTTATATTCGCTAGAATTTAGAAGAATGAAAGGGGATCTCATTGAAACTTATAAAATTCTAACAGGACTAGACAGACTAGATGCAGGAAGGATGTTCCCGATGGCGGGAGAGTCCAGAACTAGGGGTCACAGTCTAAGAATAAGGGGTAAGCCATTTAGGACTGAGATGAGGAGGAATTTCTTCACCCAGAGAGTGGTGAACCTGTGGAATTCTCTACCACAGAAGGCAGTTGAGGCCAATTCATTAAATATATTCAAGAAGGAATTAGATATATTTCTTAAGGCTGAAGGGATCAAGGGATATGGGGAGAAGGCAGGGACAGGGTACTGAATTTGGATGATCAGCCATGATGTCATTGAATGGCGGAGCAGGCTCGAGGGGCCAAATGGCCTACTCCTGCTCCTATCTTCTATGTTTCTATAATGCTCCAACTCAGCCAACCCACCGCAGGGCAGCCCATAATACTTCAACTCAGCCAGCCCACTGCGGGGCATCCCATAATACTCAAACCTACCCAGCCCACCGCAGGGCATCCCATAATACTCAAACCTACCCAGCCCACCGCAGGGCATCCCATAATACTCAAACCTACCCAGCCCACCGAAGGGCATCCCATAATACTCCAGCTCAGCCAACCCACCGCAAGGCATCCCATAATACTCCAACTCAGCCAGCCAACCGCAAGGCATCCCATAATACTCCAACTCAGCCAACCCACCGCAGGGCATCCCATAATACTCAAACCGACCCAGCCAACCGCAAGGCATCCCATAATACTCCAACTCAGCCAACCCACCGCAGGGCATCCCATAATACTCAAACCGACCCAGCCCACCGCAGGGCATCCCATAATACTCAAACCTACCCAGCCCACCGAAGGGCATCCCATAATACTCAAACCTACGCAGGCCACCAAAGGGCATCCCATAATACTTCAACTCAGCCAGCCCACTGCGGGGCATCCCATAATATTCCAACTCAGCCAACCCACTGCAAGGCATCCCATAATACTCCAACTCAGCCAGCCCACCGCAGGGCATCCCATAATACTCAAAACTACCCAGCCCACCAAAGGGCATCCCATAATATTCAAACCAACCTAGCCCACCGAAGGGCAACCCATAATACTCAAACCTACCCAGCCCACTGAGGGGCATCTCCCCTGTGTTTTTTTATGTGATCCCCACAATCTCATGCCTCCCCATGTGATCGCACTACCCCACATCGCACCCCATCCCCCCCACAATCTCACCCAAAGTTCACACTCACTCTACGATCACACTCCTCCCTGCGATCACACTCCTCCCTGCGATCACACTCCTCCCTGCGATCACACTCCTCCCTACGATCACACTCCTCCCTGCGATCACACTCCTCCCTGCGATCACACTCCTCCCTACGATCACACTCCTCCCTACGATCACACTCCTCCCTGCGATCACACTCCTCCCTACGATCACACTCCTCCCTGCGATCACACTCCTCCCTGTGATCACACTCCTCCCTGCGATCACAGTCCTCCCTACGATCACACTCCTCCCTGCGATCACACTCCTCCCTCTTATCACACTCCTCCCTACGATCACACTCCTCCCTGCGATCACACTCCTCCCTGCGATCACACTCCTCCCTACGATCACACTCCTCCCTGCGATCACACTCCTCCCTACGATCACACTCCTCCCTGCGATCACACTCTTCCCTGCGATCACATTCCTCCCTGCGATCACACTCCTCCCTGCGATCTCACTCACTCTACGATCACACTCCTCCCTACGATCACCCTCCTCCCTACGATCACACTCCTCCCTGCGATCACACTCCTCCCTGCGATCACACTCCTCCCTGCGATCACACTCACTCTACGATCACACTCCTCCCTACGATCACACTCCTCCCTACGATCACACTCCTCCCTGCGATCACACTCCTCCCTGCGATCACACTCCTCCCTGCGATCACACTCACTCTACGATCACACTCCTCCCTACGATCACACTCCTCCCTGCAATCACACTCCCTCCACGATCACACTCCTCCCTGTGATGACACTCCTCCCTGCGATCACACTCCTCCCTACGATCACACTCCTCCATGCGATCACACTCCTCCCTACGATCACACTCCTCCCTGCGATCACAGTCCTCCCTACGATCACACTCCTCCCTACGATCACACTCCTCCCTACGATCACACTCCTCCCAGCGATCACACTCCTCCCTGCGATCACACTCCTCCCTGCGAACACACTCCTCCCTGCGATCACACTCCTCCCTGCGATCACACTCCTCCCTGCGATCACACTCCTCCCTGCGATCACACTCCTCCCTGCGACCACACTCCTCCCTGCGATCACACTCCTCCCTGCGATCACACTCCTCTCTGCGATCACACTCACTCTACGATCCCACACCTCCCTGCGATCACACTCCTCCCTGCGATCACAATCCTCCCTATGATCACACTCCTCCCTGCGATCACACTCCTCCCTACGATCACACTCCTCCCTACGATCACACTCCTCCCTGCGATCACACTCCTGCCTGCGATCACACTCCTCCCTGCGATCCCACTCCTCCCTGCGATCACACTCCTCCCTGCGATCACACTCCTCCCTGCGATCACACTCACTCTACGATCACACATCACCCTGCGATCACATTCCTCCCTGCGATCACACTCCTCCCTACGATCACACTCCTCCCTGCGATCACACTCCTCCCTGCGATCACACTCCTCCCTATGATCACACTCCTCCCTGCGATCACACTCCTCCCTGCAATCACACTTCTCCCAACGATCACACTCCTCCCTACGATCACACTCCTCCCTGCGATGACACTCACTCTACGATCACAATCCTCCCTGAGATCACACTCCTCCCTGCGAACACACTCCTCCCTGCGATCACACTCCTCCCTGCGATCACACTCCTCCCTGCAATCACACTCCTCCCTGCGATCACACTCCTCCCTGCGACCACACTCCTCCCTGCGATCACACTCCTCCCTGCGATCACACTCCTCCCTGCGATCACACTCCTCCCTGCGATCACATTCCTCCCTGCGATCACACTCCTCCCTGCGAGCACACTACTCCCTATGATCACACTCCTCCCTGCGATCACACTCCTCCCTGCGATCACACTCCACCCTACGATCACACTCCTCCCTGCGATCACACTCCTCCCTGCGATCACACTCCTCCCTGCGATCACACTCACTCTACGATCACACTCCTCCCTACGATCACACTCCTCCCTATGATCACCTCCCTGCGATCACACTCCTCCCTGCGATCACACTCCTCCCTGCGATCACACTCCTCCCTGCGATCACACTCCTCCCTGCGATCACACTACTCCCTCTGATCACACTCCTCCCTGCGATCACACTCCTCCCTGCGATCACACTCACTCTACGATCACACTCCTCCCTGCGATCACACTCCTCCCTACGATCACACTCCTCCCTGCGATCAAACTCCTCCCTGCGATCACACTCCTCCCTACGATCACACTCCTCCCTACGATCACACTCCTCCCTGCGATCACACTCCTCCCGGCGATCACACTCCTCCCTGCGGTCACACTCCTCCCTACGATCACACTCCTCCCTGCAATCACACTCCTCCCTACGATCACACTCCTCACTGCGATCACACTCACTCTGTGATCACACTCCTCCCTGCGATCACACTCCTCCCTGCGATCACGCTCCTCCCTACGATCACACTCCTCCCTGCGATCACACTCCTCCCTGCGATCACACTCACTCTACGATCCCACACCTCCCTGCGATCACACTCCTCCCTGCGATCACACTCCTCCCTATGATCACACTCCGCCCTGCGATCACACTCCTCCCTACGATCACACTCCTCCCTATGATCACACTCCTCCCTACGATCACAATCCTCCCTACGATCACACTCCTCCCTAGGATCACACTCCTCCCTGCGATCACACTCCTCCCTACGATCACACTCCTCCCTACGATCACACTCCTCCCTGCGATCACACTCCTCCCTGTGATCACACTCCTCCCTGCGATCACAGTCCTCCCTACGATCACACTCCTCCCTGCGATCACACTCCTCCCTCTTATCACACTCCTCCCTACGATCACACTCCTCCCTGCGATCACACTCGTCCCTGCGATCACACTCCTCCCTACGATCACAGTCCTCCCTGCGATCACACTCCTCCCTACGATCACACTCCTCCCTGTGATCACACTCTTCCCTGCGATCACATTCCTCCCTGCGATCACACTCCTCCCTGCGATCTCACTCACTCTACGATCACACTCCTCCCTACGATCACACTCCTCCCTACGATCACACTCCTCCCTGCGATCACACTCCTCCCTGCGATCACACTCACTCTACGATCACACTCCTCCCTACGATCACATTCCTCCCTACGATCACACTCCTCCCTGCGATCACACTCCTCCCTGCGATCACACTCCTCCCTGCGATCACACTCACTCTACGATCACACTCCTCCCTACGATCACACTCCTCCCTGCAATCACACTCCCTCTACGATCACACTCCTCCCTGTGATGACACTCCTCCCTGCGATCACACTCCTCCCTACGATCACACTCCTCCATGCGATCACACTCCTCCCTACGATCACACTCCTCCCTGCGATCACAGTCCTCCCTACGATCACACTCCTCCCTGCGATCACGCTCCTCCCTACGATCACACTCCTCCCTGCGATCACACTCCTCCCTGTGATCACACTCCTCCCTGCGATCACACTCCTCCCTACGATCACACTCCTCCCTGCGATCACACTCCTCCCTGCGATCACACTCCTCCCTGCGATCACACTCCCCCCTGCCATCACACTCCTCCCTGCGATCACACTCCTCCCTACGATCGCACTCCTCCCTGCGATCAAACTCCTCTCTGCGATCACACTCCTCCCTGCGATCAGACTCCTCCCTGCGATCACACTCCTCCCTGCGATCACACTCCTCCCTGCGATCACACTCCTCCCTGCGATCACACTCCTCCCTGCTATCACACTCCTCCCTCCGATCACTCTCCTCATTGCGATCACACTCACTCTACGATCACACTCCTCCCTACGATCACACTCCTCCCTACGATCACACTCCTCCCTGCGATCACACTCCTCCGTGCGATCACACACCTCCCTGCGATCACACTCCTCCCTGCAATCACACTCACTCTACGATCACACTCCTCCCTACGATCACACTCCTCCCTGCGATCACACTCCTCCCTACGATCACACTCCTCCCTGCGATCACACTCCTCCCTGCGATCACACTCCTCCCTACGATCACACTCCTCCCTGTGATCACACTCCTCCCTACGATCACACTCCTCCCTGCGATCACACTCCTCCCTGCGATCACAATCCTCCCTGCGCTCACACTCCTCCCTGCGATCACAATCATCCCTACGATCACACTCCTCCCTACGATCACACTCCTCCCTACGATCACACTCCTCCCTGCGATCACACTCCTCCCTGCGATCACACTCATCCCTGCGATCACACTCCTCCCTACGCTCACATTCCTCCCTGCGATCACACTCCTCCCTGCGATCACACTCCTCCCTGCGATCACACTCCTCCCTGCGATCACACTCCTCCCTACGATCACACTCCTCCCTGCGATCACACTCCTCCCTGCGATCACACTCCTCCCAACGATCACACTCCTCCCTGCGATCACACTCCTCCCTGCGATCACACTCCTCCCTTCGATCACACTCCTCCCTGCGATCACACTCCTCCCTACGATCACACTCCTCCCTGCGATCACCCTCCTCCCTACGGGCACACTCCTCCCGGCGATCACACGCCTCCCTGCGATCACACTCCTCCCTGCGATCACACTCCTCCCTGCGATCACACTCCTCCCTGCGATCACACTCCTCCCTGCGATCACACTCCTCCCTGCGATCACACTCCTCCCTACGATCACACTCCTCCCTGCGATCACACTCCTCCCTACGGTCACACTCCTCCCTGCGATCACACTCCTCCCTGCGATCACACTCCTCCCTGCGATCACACTCCTCCCTGCGATCACACTACTCCCTGCGATCACAGACCTCCCTACCATCACACTCCTCCCTGCGATCACACTCCTCCATGCGATCACACTCTTCCCAGCGATCACACTCCTCCCTGCGATCACACTCACTCTACGATCACACTCCTCCCTGCGATCACACTCACTCTACGATCACACACCTCCCTGCGATCAGACTCCTCCCTGCGATCACACTACTCCCTGCGATCACACTCCTCCCTGTGATCACACTCCTCGCTGTGATCACACTCCTCCCTGCGATCACACTCCTCCCTGCGATCACACTCCTCCCTGCGATCACACTCACTCTACGATCACACTCCTCCCTTCGATCACACTCCTCCCTACGATCACACTCCTCCCTGCGATCACACTCCTCCCTACGATCACACTCCTCCCTGCGATCACACTCCTCCCTGCGATCACACTCCTCCCTGCGATCACACTCCTCCCTGCGATCACACTCCTCCCTGCGATCACACTCCTCCCTGCGATCACACTCCTCCCTACGATCACACTCCTCCCTGCGATCACACTCCTCCCTACGATCACACTCCTCCCTGCGATCACACTCCTCCCTGCGATCACACTCCTCCCTAGGATCACACTCCTCCCTGCGATCACACTCCTCCCTTCGATCACACTCCTCCCTGCGATCACACTCCTCCCTGCGATCACACTCCTCCCTGCGATCACACTCCTCCCTGCGATCACACTCCCCCCTGCGATCACACTCCTCCCTGCGATCACACTCCACCCTACGATCACACTCCTCCCTGCGATCACACTCCTCCCTGCAATCACATTCCTCCCTGCGATCACACTCCTCCCTACGATCACACTCCTCCCTGCGATCACACTCCTCCCTGCAATCACACTCACTCTACGATCACACTCCTCCCTGCGATCACACTCACTCTACGATCACACTCCTCTCTGCGATCACACTCCTCCCTGCAATCACTCTCCTCCCTGCGATCACACTCCTCCCTGCGATCACACTCACTCTACGATCACACTCCTCCCTGCGATCACACTCCTCCCTGCGATCGCACTCCTCCCTGCGATCACACTCCTCCCTATGATCACACTCCTCCCTACGATCACACTCCTCCCTGCGATCACACTCCTCCCTACGATCACACTCCTCCCTGCGATCACACTCCTCCCTGCGATCACACTCACTCTACGATCACACTCCTCCCTACGATCACACTCCTCCCTACGATCACACTCCTCCCTGCGATCACACTCCTCCCTGCGATCACACTCCTCCCTGCGATCACACTCACTCTACGATCACACTCCTCCCAACGATCACACTCCTCCCTGCGATCACACTCCTCCCTGCGATCACACTCCTCCCTTCGATCACACTCCTCCCTGCGATCACACTCCTCCCTACGATCACACTCCTCCCTGCGATCACACTCCTCCCTACGGTCACACTCCTCGCTGCGATCACACTCCTCCCTGCGATCACACTCCTCCCTGCGATCACACTCCTCCCTGCGATCACACTCCTCCCTGCGATCACACTCCTCCCTGCGATCACACTCCTCCCTGCGATCACACTCCTCCCTGCGATCACACTCCTCCCATCGGTCACACTCCTCCCTGCGATCACACACCTCCCTGCGATCACACTCCTCCCTGCGATCACACTCCTCCCTGCGATCACACTACTCCCTGCGATCACACACCTCCCTACAATCACACTCCTCCCTGCGATCACACTCCTCCATGCGATCACACTCTTCCCAGCGATCACACTCCTCCCTGCGATCACACTCACTCTACGATCACACTCCTCCCTGCGATCACACTCACTCTACGATCACACACCTCCCTGCGATCAGACTCCTCCCTGCGATCACACTACTCCCTGCGATCACACTCCTCCCTGTGATCACACTCCTCGCTGTGATCACACTCCTCCCTGCGATCACACTCCTCCCTGCGATCACACTCCTCCCTGCGATCACACTCACTCTACGATCACACTCCTCCCTTCGATCACACTCCTCCCTACGATCACACTCCTCCCTGCGATCACACTCCTCCCTACGATCACACTCCTCCCTGCGATCACACTCCTCCCTGCGATCACACTCCTCCCTGCGATCACACTCCTCCCTGCGATCACACTCCTCCCTGCGATCACACTCCTCCCTGCGATCACACTCCTCCCTAC
This sequence comes from Somniosus microcephalus, assembly GCF_052327205.1. Classification (NCBI taxonomy): domain Eukaryota; kingdom Metazoa; phylum Chordata; class Chondrichthyes; order Squaliformes; family Somniosidae; genus Somniosus; species Somniosus microcephalus. Next base: position 350,798 of record NW_028225458.1, on the reverse strand, counting down.
GATCACACTCCTCCCTGCGATCACACTCCTCCCTACGATCACACTCCTCCCTGCGATCACACTCCTCCCTGCGATCACACTCCTCCCTAGGATCACACTCCTCCCTGCGATCACACTCCTCCCTTCGATCACACTCCTCCCTGCGATCACACTCCTCCCTGCGATCACACTCCTCCCTGCGATCACACTCCTCCCTGCGATCATACTCCCCCCTGCGATCACACTCCTCCCTGCGATCACACTCCACCCTACGATCACACTCCTCCCTGCGATCACACTCCTCCCTGCGATCACATTCCTCCCTGCGATCACACTCCTCCCTACGATCACACTCCTCCCTGCGATCACACTCCTCCCTGCAATCACACTCACTCTACGATCACACTCCTCCCTGCGATCACACTCACTCTACGATCACACTCCTCCCTGCGATCACACTCCTCCCTGCAATCACTCTCCTCCCTGCGATCACACTCCTCCCTGCGATCACACTCACTCTACGATCACACTCCTCCCTGCGATCACACTCCTCCCTGCGATCGCACTGCTCCCTGCGATCACACTCCTCCCTACGATCACACTCCTCCCTACGATCACACTCCTCCCTGCGATCACACTCCTCCCTACGATCACACTCCTCCCTGCGATCACACTCCTCCCTGCGATCACACTCACTCTACGATCACACTCCTGCCTACGATCACACTCCTCCCTACGATCACACTCCTCCCTGCGATCACACTCCTCCCTGCGATCACATTCCTCCCTGCGATCACACTCACTCTACGATCACACTCCTCCCTACGATCACACTCCTCCCTATGATCACACTCCTCCCTGCGATCACACTCCTCCCTGCGATCACACTCCTCCCTGCGATCACACTCCTCCCTGCGATCACACTCCTCCCTGCGATCACACTCCTCCCTGCGATCACACTACTACCTCTGATCACACTCCTCCCTGCGATCACACTCCTCCCTGCGATCACACTCACTCTACGATCACACTCCTCCCTGCGATCACACTCCTCCCTACGATCACACTCCTCCCTGCGATCAAACTCCTCCCTGCGATCACACTCCTCCCTACGATCACACTCCTCCCTACGATCACACTCCTCCCTGCGATCACACTCCTCCCGGCGATCACACTCCTCCCTGCGATCACACTCCTCCCTACGATCACACTCCTCCCTGCAATCACACTCCTCCCTACGATCACACTCCTCACTGCGATCACACTCACTCTGTGATCACACTCCTCCCTGCGATCACACTCCTCCCTGCGATCACGCTCCTCCCTACGATCACACTCCTCCCTGCGATCACACTCCTCCCTGCGATCACACTCACTCTACGATCCCACACCTCCCTGCGATCACACTCCTCCCTGCGATCACACTCCTCCCTGCGATCACACTCCTCACTGCGATCACACTCACTCTGTGATCACACTCCTCCCTGCGATCACACTCCTCCCTGCGATCACGCTCCTCCCTACGATCACACTCCTCCCTGCGATCACACTCCTCCCTGCGATCACACTCCTCCCTACGATCACACTCCTCCCTGCAATCACACTCCTCCCTACGATCACACTCCTCACTGCTATCACACTCACTCTGTGATCACACTCCTCCCTGCGATCACACTCCTCCCTGCGATCACGCTCCTCCCTACGATCACACTCCTCCCTGCGATCACACTCCTCCCTGCGATCACACTCACTCTACGATCCCACACCTCCCTGCGATCACACTCCTCCCTGCGATCACACTCCTCCCTATGATCACACTCCTCCCTGCGATCACACTCCTCCCTACGATCACACTCCTCCCTACGATCACACTCCTCCCTACGATCACAATCCTCCCTACGATCACACTCCTCCCTAGGATCACACTCCTCCCTGCGATCACACTCCTCCCTACGATCACACTCCTCCCTACGATCACACTCCTCCCTACGATCACACTCCTCCCTACGATCACAATCCTCCCTACGATCACACTCCTCCCTACGATCACACTCCTCCCTGCGATCACACTCCTCCCTGCGATCACACTCCTCCCTAGGATCACACTCCTCCCTGCGATCACACTCCTCCCTTCGATCACACTCCTCCCTGCGATCACACTCCTCCCTGCGATCACACTCCTCCCTGCGATCACACTCCTCCCTGCGATCATACTCCCCCCTGCGATCACACTCCTCCCTGCGATCACACTCCACCCTACGATCACACTCCTCCCTGCGATCACACTCCTCCCTGCGATCACATTCCTCCCTGCGATCACACTCCTCCCTACGATCACACTCCTCCCTGCGATCACACTCCTCCCTGCAATCACACTCACTCTACGATCACACTCCTCCCTGCGATCACACTCACTCTACGATCACACTCCTCCCTGCGATCACACTCCTCCCTGCAATCACTCTCCTCCCTGCGATCACACTCCTCCCTGCGATCACACTCACTCTACGATCACACTCCTCCCTGCGATCACACTCCTCCCTGCGATCGCACTGCTCCCTGCGATCACACTCCTCCCTACGATCACACTCCTCCCTACGATCACACTCCTCCCTGCGATCACACTCCTCCCTACGATCACACTCCTCCCTGCGATCACACTCCTCCCTGCGATCACACTCACTCTACGATCACACTCCTGCCTACGATCACACTCCTGCCTACGATCACACTCCTCCCTACGATCACACTCCTCCCTGCGATCACACTCCTCCCTGCGATCACATTCCTCCCTGCGATCACACTCACTCTACGATCACACTCCTCCCTACGATCACACTCCTCCCTATGATCACACTCCTCCCTGCGATCACACTCCTCCCTGCGATCACACTCCTCCCTGCGATCACACTCCTCCCTGCGATCACACTCCTCCCTGCGATCACACTCCTCCCTGCGATCACACTACTACCTCTGATCACACTCCTCCCTGCGATCACACTCCTCCCTGCGATCACACTCACTCTACGATCACACTCCTCCCTGCGATCACACTCCTCCCTACGATCACACTCCTCCCTGCGATCAAACTCCTCCCTGCGATCACACTCCTCCCTACGATCACACTCCTCCCTACGATCACACTCCTCCCTGCGATCACACTCCTCCCGGCGATCACACTCCTCCCTGCGATCACACTCCTCCCTACGATCACACTCCTCCCTGCAATCACACTCCTCCCTACGATCACACTCCTCACTGCGATCACACTCACTCTGTGATCACACTCCTCCCTGCGATCACACTCCTCCCTGCGATCACGCTCCTCCCTACGATCACACTCCTCCCTGCGATCACACTCCTCCCTGCGATCACACTCACTCTACGATCCCACACCTCCCTGCGATCACACTCCTCCCTGCGATCACACTCCTCCCTGCGATCACACTCCTCACTGCGATCACACTCACTCTGTGATCACACTCCTCCCTGCGATCACACTCCTCCCTGCGATCACGCTCCTCCCTACGATCACACTCCTCCCTGCGATCACACTCCTCCCTGCGATCACACTCCTCCCTACGATCACACTCCTCCCTGCAATCACACTCCTCCCTACGATCACACTCCTCACTGCTATCACACTCACTCTGTGATCACACTCCTCCCTGCGATCACACTCCTCCCTGCGATCACGCTCCTCCCTACGATCACACTCCTCCCTGCGATCACACTCCTCCCTGCGATCACACTCACTCTACGATCCCACACCTCCCTGCGATCACACTCCTCCCTGCGATCACACTCCTCCCTATGATCACACTCCTCCCTGCGATCACACTCCTCCCTACGATCACACTCCTCCCTACGATCACACTCCTCCCTACGATCACAATCCTCCCTACGATCACACTCCTCCCTAGGATCACACTCCTCCCTGCGATCACACTCCTCCCTACGATCACACTCCTCCCTACGATCACACTCCTCCCTGCGATCACACTCCTCCCTGTGATCACACTCCTCCCTGCGATCACAGTCCTCCCTACGATCACACTCCTCCCTGCGATCACACTCCTCCCTCTTATCACACTCCTCCCTACGATCACACTCCTCCCTGCGATCACACTCCTCCCTGCGATCACACTCCTCCCTACGATCACACTCCTCCCTGCGATCACACTCCTCCCTACGATCACACTCCTCCCTGCGATCACACTCTTCCCTGCGATCACATTCCTCCCTGCGATCACACGCCTCCCTGCGATCTCACTCACTCTACGATCACACTCCTCCCTACGATCACACTCCTCCCTACGATCACACTCCTCCCTGCGATCACACTCCTCCCTGCGATCACACTCACTCTACGATCACACTCCTCCCTACGATCACACTCCTCCCTACGATCACACTCCTCCCTGCGATCACACTCCTCCCTGCGATCACACTCCTCCCTGCGATCACACTCACTCTACGATCACACTCCTCCCTACGATCACACTCCTCCCTGCAATCACACTCCCTCTACGATCACACTCCTCCCTGTGATGACACTACTCCCTGTGATCTCACTCCTCCCTACGATCACACTCCTCCATGCGATCACACTCCTCCCTACGATCACACTCCTCCCTGCGATCACAGTCCTCCCTACGATCACACTCCTCCCTGCGATCACGCTCCTCCCTACGATCACACTCCTCCCTGCGATCACACTCCTCCCTGCGATCACACTCCTCCCTGCGACCACACTCCTCCCTGCGATCACACTCCTCCCTGCGATCACACTCACTCGACGATCACACTCCTCCCTGCGATCACACTCCTCCCTACGATCACACTCCTCCCTGCGATAAAACTCCTCCCTGCGATCACACTCCTCCCGACGATCACACTCCTTCCTACGATCACACTCCTCCCTGCGATCACACTCCTCCCGGCGATCACACTCCTCCCTGCGATCACACTCCTCCCTACGATCACACTCCTCCCTGCAATCACACTCCTCCCTACGATCACACTCCTCACTGCGATCACACTCACTCTGTGATCGCACTCCTCCCTGCGATCACAATCCTCCCTGCGATCACGCTCCTCCCTACGATCACACTCCTCCCTGCGATCACACTCCTCCCTGCGATCACACTCACTCTACGATCCCACACCTCCCTGCGATCACACTCCTCCCTGCGATCACACTCCTCCCTGCGATCACACTCCTCACTGCGATCACACTCACTCTGTGATCACACTCCTCCCTGCGATCACACTCCTCCCTGCGATCACGCTCCTCCCTACGATCACACTCCTCCCTGCGATCACACTCCTCCCTGCGATCACACTCCTCCCTACGATCACACTCCTCCCTGCAATCACACTCCTCCCTACGATCACACTCCTCACTGCGATCACACTCACTCTGTGATCACACTCCTCCCTGCGATCACACTCCTCCCTGCGATCACGCTCCTCCCTACGATCACACTCCTCCCTGCGATCACACTCCTCCCTGCGATCACACTCACTCTACGATCCCACACCTCCCTGCGATCACACTCCTCCCTGCGATCACACTCCTCCCTATGATCACACTCCTCCCTGCGATCACACTCCTCCCTACGATCACACTCCTCCCTACGATCACACTCCTCCCTACGATCACAATCCTCCCTACGATCACACTCCTCCCTAGATCACACTCCTCCCTGCGATCACACTCCTCCCTACGATCACACTCCTCCCTACGATCACACTCCTCCCTGCGATCACACTCCTCCCTGTGCTCACACTCCTCCCTGCGATCACAGTCCTCCCTACGATCACACTCCTCCCTGCGATCACACTCCTCCCTCTTATCACACTCCTCCCTACGATCACACTCCTCCCTGCGATCACAATCCTCCCTGCGATCACACTCCTCCCTACGATCACACTCCTCCCTGCGATCACACTCCTCCCTACGATCACACTCCTCCCTGCGATCACACTCTTCCCTGCGATCACATTCCTCCCTGCGATCACACTCCTCCCTGCGATCTCACTCACTCTACGATCACACTCCTCCCTACGATCACACTCCTCCCTACGATCACACTCCTCCCTGCGATCACACTCCTCCCTGCGATCACACTCACTCTACGATCACACTCCTCCCTACGATCACACTCCTCCCGACGATCACACTCCTCCCTGCGATCACACTCCTCCCTGCGATCACACTCCTCCCTGCGATCACACTCACTCTACGATCACACTCCTCCCTACGATCACACTCCTCCCTGCAATCACACTCCCTCTACGATCACACTCCTCCCTGTGATGACACTCCTCCCTGCGATCACACTCCTCCCTACGATCACACTCCTCCATGCGATCACACTCCTCCCTACGATCACACTCCTCCCTGCGATCACAGTCCTCCCTACGATAACACTCCTCCCTGCGATCACGCTCCTCCCTACGATCACACTCCTCCCTGCGATCACACTCCTCCCTGCGATCACACTCCTCCCTGCGATCACACTCCTCCCTACGATCACACTCCTCCCTGCGATCACACTCCTCCCTACGATCACACTCCTCCATGCGATCACACTCCTCCCTACGATCACACTCCTCCCTGCGATCACAGTCCTCCCTACGATCACACTCCTCCCTGCGATCACGCTCCTCCCTACGATCACACTCCTCCCTGCGATCACACTCCTCCCTACGATCACACTCCTCCCTGCGATCACACTCCTCCCTACGATCACACTCATCCCTGCGATCACACTCCTCCCTACGATCACACTCCTCCATGCGATCACACTCCTCCCTACGATCACACTCCTCCCTGCGATCACAGTCCTCCCTACGATCACACTCCTCCCTGCGATCACGCTCCTCCCTACGATCACACTCCTCCCTGCGATCACACTCCTCCCTGCGATCACACTCCTCCCTGCGATCACACTCCTCCCTGCGATCACACTCCTCCCTGCTATCACACTCCTCCCTCCGATCACACTCCTCATTGCGATCACACTCACTCTACGATCACACTCCTCCCTGCGATCACACTCCTCCCTACGATCACACTCCTCCCTGCGATAAAACTCCTCCCTGCGATCACACTCCTCCCGACGATCACACTCCTTCCTACGATCACACTCCTCCCTGCGATCACACTCCTCCCGGCGATCACACTCCTCCCTGCGATCACACTCCTCCCTACGATCACACTCCTCCCTGCAATCACACTCCTCCCTACGATCACACTCCTCACTGCGATCACACTCACTCTGTGATCGCACTCCTCCCTGCGATCACAATCCTCCCTGCGATCACGCTCCTCCCTACGATCACACTCCTCCCTGCGATCACACTCCTCCCTGCGATCACACTCACTCTACGATCCCACACCTCCCTGCGATCACACTCCTCCCTGCGATCACACTCCTCCCTGCGATCACACTCCTCACTGCGATCACACTCACTCTGTGATCACACTCCTCCCTGCGATCACACTCCTCCCTGCGATCACGCTCCTCCCTACGATCACACTCCTCCCTGCGATCACACTCCTCCCTGCGATCACACTCCTCCCTACGATCACACTCCTCCCTGCAATCACACTCCTCCCTACGATCACACTCCTCACTGCGATCACACTCACTCTGTGATCACACTCCTCCCTGCGATCACACTCCTCCCTGCGATCACGCTCCTCCCTACGATCACACTCCTCCCTGCGATCACACTCCTCCCTGCGATCACACTCACTCTACGATCCCACACCTCCCTGCGATCACACTCCTCCCTGCGATCACACTCCTCCCTATGATCACACTCCTCCCTGCGATCACACTCCTCCCTACGATCACACTCCTCCCTACGATCACACTCCTCCCTACGATCACAATCCTCCCTACGATCACACTCCTCCCTAGATCACACTCCTCCCTGCGATCACACTCCTCCCTACGATCACACTCCTCCCTACGATCACACTCCTCCCTGCGATCACACTCCTCCCTGTGCTCACACTCCTCCCTGCGATCACAGTCCTCCCTACGATCACACTCCTCCCTGCGATCACACTCCTCCCTCTTATCACACTCCTCCCTACGATCACACTCCTCCCTGCGATCACAATCCTCCCTGCGATCACACTCCTCCCTACGATCACACTCCTCCCTGCGATCACACTCCTCCCTACGATCACACTCCTCCCTGCGATCACACACTTCCCTGCGATCACATTCCTCCCTGCGATCACACTCCTCCCTGCGATCTCACTCACTCTACGATCACACTCCTCCCTACGATCACACTCCTCCCTACGATCACACTCCTCCCTGCGATCACACTCCTCCCTGCGATCACACTCACTCTACGATCACACTCCTCCCTACGATCACACTCCTCCCGACGATCACACTCCTCCCTGCGATCACACTCCTCCCTGCGATCACACTCCTCCCTGCGATCACACTCACTCTACGATCACACTCCTCCCTACGATCACACTCCTCCCTGCAATCACACTCCCTCTACGATCACACTCCTCCCTGTGATGACACTCCTCCCTGCGATCACACTCCTCCCTACGATCACACTCCTCCATGCGATCACACTCCTCCCTACGATCACACTCCTCCCTGCGATCACAGTCCTCCCTACGATAACACTCCTCCCTGCGATCACGCTCCTCCCTACGATCACACTCCTCCCTGCGATCACACTCCTCCCTGCGATCACACTCCTCCCTGCGATCACACTCCTCCCTACGATCACACTCCTCCCTGCGATCACACTCCTCCCTACGATCACACTCCTCCATGCGATCACACTCCTCCCTACGATCACACTCCTCCCTGCGATCACAGTCCTCCCTACGATCACACTCCTCCCTGCGATCACGCTCCTCCCTACGATCACACTCCTCCCTGCGATCACACTCCTCCCTATGATCACACTCCTCCCTGCGATCACACTCCTCCCTACGATCACACTCATCCCTGCGATCACACTCCTCCCTACGATCACACTCCTCCATGCGATCACACTCCTCCCTACGATCACACTCCTCCCTGCGATCACAGTCCTCCCTACGATCACACTCCTCCCTGCGATCACGCTCCTCCCTACGATCACACTCCTCCCTGCGATCACACTCCTCCCTGCGATCACACTCCTCCCTGCGATCACACTCCTCCCTGCGATCACACTCCTCCCTGCTATCACACTCCTCCCTCCGATCACACTCCTCATTGCGATCACACTCACTCTACGATCACACTCCTCCCTACGATCACACTCCTCCCTACGTTCACACTCCTCCCTGCGATCACACTCCTCCGTGCGATCACACACCTCCCTGCGATCACACTCCTCCCTGCAATCACACTCACTCTACGATCACACTCCTCCCTACGATCACATTCCTCCCTGCGATCACACTCACTCTACGATCACACTCCTCCCTGTGATCACACTCCTCCCTGCGATCACACTCCTCCCTACGATCACACTCCTCCCTGCGATCACACTCCTCCCTGCGATCACACTCCTCCCTACGATCACACTCCTCCCTGTGATCACACTCCTCCCTACGATCACACTCCTCCCTGCGATCACACTCCTCCCTGCGATCACAATCCTCCCTGCGCTCACACTCCTCCCTGCGATCACAATCATCCCTACGATCACTCTCCTCCCTACGATCACACTCCTCCCTACGATCACACTCCTCTCTGCGATCACACTCCTCCCTGCGATCACACTCATCCCTGCGATCACACTCCTCCCTACGCTCACACTCCTCCCTGCGATCACACTCCTCCCTGCGATCACACTCCTCCCTGCGATCACACTTCTCCCTGCGATCACACTCCTCCCTACGATCACACTCCTCCCTGCGATCACACTCCTCCCTGCGATCACACTCCTCCCAACGATCATACTCCTCCCTGCGATCACACTCCTCCCTGCGATCACACTCCTCCCTTCGATCACACTCCTCCCTGCGATCACACTCCTCCCTACGATCACACTCCTCCCTGCGATCACACTCCTCCCTATGGTCACACTCCTCCCTGCGATCACATTCCTCCCTGCAATCACACTCCTCCCTGCGATCACACTCCTCCCTGCGATCACACTCCTCCCTGCGATCACACTCCTCCCTGCGATCACACTCCTCCCTGCGATCACACTCCTCCCTACGATCACACTCCTCCCTGCGATCACACTCCTCCCTATGGTCACACTCCTCCCTGCGATCACACTCCTCCCTGCGATCACACTCCTCCCTGCGATCACACTCCTCCCTGCGATCACACTACTCCCTGCGATCACACACCTCCCTACAATCACACTCCTCCCTGCGATCACACTCCTCCATGTGATCACACACTTCCCAGCGATCACACTCCTCCCTGCGATCACACTCCTCCCTGCGATCACACTCCTCCCTGCGATCACACTCACTCTACGATCACACTCCTCCCTGCGATCACACTCACTCTACGATCACACACCTCCCTGCGATAAGACTCCTCCCTGCGATCACACTACTCCCTGCGATCACACTCCTCCCTGTGACCACACTCCTCGCTGTGATCACACTCCTCCCTGCGATCACACTCCTCCCTGCGATCACACTCCTCCCTGCGATCACACTCCTCCCTGCGATCACACTCACTCGACGATCACACTCCTCCCTGCAATCACACTCACTCTACGATCACACTCCTCCCTACGATCACATTCCTCCCTGCGATCACACTCACTCTACGATCACACTCCTCCCTGTGATCACACTCCTCCCTGCGATCACACTCCTCCCTACGATCACACTCCTCCCTGCGATCACACTCCTCCCTGCGATCACACTCCTCCCTACGATCACACTCCTCCCTGTGATCACACTCCTCCCTACGATCACACTCCTCCCTGCGATCACACTCCTCCCTGCGATCACAATCCTCCCTGCGCTCACACTCCTCCCTGCGATCACAATCATCCCTACGATCACTCTCCTCCCTACGATCACACTCCTCCCTACGATCACACTCCTCTCTGCGATCACACTCCCTGCGATCACACTCATCCCTGCGATCACACTCCTCCCTACGCTCACACTCCTCCCTGCGATCACACTCCTCCCTGCGATCACACTCCTCCCTGCGATCACACTTCTCCCTGCGATCACACTCCTCCCTACGATCACACTCCTCCCTGCGATCACACTCCTCCCTGCGATCACACTCCTGCCAACGATCATACTCCTCCCTGCGATCACACTCCTCCCTGCGATCACACTCCTCCCTTCGATCACACTCCTCCCTGCGATCACACTCCTCCCTACGATCACACTCCTCCCTGCGATCACACTCCTCCCTATGGTCACACTCCTCCCTGCGATCACATTCCTCCCTGCAATCACACTCCTCCCTGCGATCACACTCCTCCCTGCGATCACACTCCTCCCTGCGATCACACTCCTCCCTGCGATCACACTCCTCCCTGCGATCACACTCCTCCCTACGATCACACTCCTCCCTGCGATCACACTCCTCCCTATGGTCACACTCCTCCCTGCGATCACACTCCTCCCTGCGATCACACTCCTCCCTGCGATCACACTCCTCCCTGCGATCACACTACTCCCTGCGATCACACACCTCCCTACAATCACACTCCTCCCTGCGATCACACTCCTCCATGTGATCACACACTTCCCAGCGATCACACTCCTCCCTGCGATCACACTCCTCCCTGCGATCACACTCCTCCCTGCGATCACACTCACTCTACGATCACACTCCTCCCTGCGATCACACTCACTCTACGATCACACACCTCCCTGCGATAAGACTCCTCCCTGCGATCACACTACTCCCTGCGATCACACTCCTCCCTGTGACCACACTCCTCGCTGTGATCACACTCCTCCCTGCGATCACACTCCTCCCTGCGATCACACTCCTCCCTGCGATCACACTCCTCCCTGCGATCACACTCACTCGACGATCACACTCCTCCCTGCGATCACACTCCTCCCTACGATCACACTCCTCCCTGCGATCAAACTCCTCCCTGCGATCACACTCCTCCCTACGATCACACTCCTCCCTGCGATCACACTCCTCCCTACGATCAAACTCCTCCCTGCGATCACACTCCTCCCTGCGATCACACTCCTCCCTGCGATCACACTCCTCCCTGCGATCACACTCCTCCCTGCGATCACACTCCTCCCTGCAATCACACTCCTCCCTGCGATCACACTCCTCCCTACGATCACACTCCTCCCTGCGATCACACTCCTCCCTGCGATCACACTCCTCCCTAGGATCACATTCCTCCCTGCGATCACACTCCTCCCTTCGATCACACTCCTCCCTGCGATCACACTCCTCCCTGCGATCACACTCCTCCCTGCGATCACACTCCTCCCTGCGATCACACTCCCCCCTGCGATCACACTCCTCCCTGCGATCACACTCCACCCTACGATCACACTCCTCCCTGCGATCACACTCCTCCCTGCGATCACATTCCTCCCTGCGATCACACTCCTCCCTACGATCACACTCCTCCCTGCGATCACACTCCTCCCTGCAATCACACTCACTCTACGATCACACTCCTCCCTGCGATCACACTCACTCTACGATCACACTCCTCCCTGCGATCACACTCCTCCCTGCAATCACACTCCTCCCTGCGATCACACTCCTCCCTGCGATCACACTCACTCTACGATCACACTCCTCCCTGCGATCACACTCCTCCCTGCGATCGCACTCCTCCCTGCGATCACACTCCTCCCTACGATCACACTCCTCCCTACGATCACACTCCTCCCTGCGATCACACTCCTCCCTACGATCACACTCCTCCCTGCGATCACACTCCTCCCTGCGATCACACTCACTCTACGATCACACTCCTACCTACGATCACACTCCTCCCTGCGATCACACTCCTCCCTGCGATCACACTCCTCCCTGCGATCACACTCACTCTACGATCACACTCCTCCCTACGATCACACTCCTCCCTATGATCACACTCCTCCCTGCGATCACACTCCTCCCTGCGATCACACTCCTCCCTGCGATCACACTCCTCCCTGCGATCACACTCACTGTACGATCACACTCCTCCCTGCGATCACACTCCTCCCTACGATCACACTCCTCCCTGCGATCAAACTCCTCCCTGCGATCACACTCCTCCCTACGATCACACTCCTCCCTACGATCACACTCCTCCCTGCGATCACACTCCTCCCGGCGATCACACTCCTCCCTGCGATCACACTCCTCCCTACGATCACACTCCTCCCTGCAATCACACTCCTCCCTACGATTACACTCCTCACTGCGATCACACTCACTCTGTGATCACACTCCTCCCTGCGATCACACTCTTCCCTGCGATCACGCTCCTCCCTACGATCACACTCCTCCCTGCGATCATACTCCTCCCTGCGATCACACTCACTCTACGATCCCACACCTCCCTGCGATCACACTCCTCCCTGCGATCACACTCCTCCCTATGAACACACTCCTCCCTGCGATCACACTCCTCCCTACGATCACACTCCTCCCTACGATCACACTCCTCCCTACGATCACAATCCTCCCTACGATCACACTCCTCCCTGCGATCACACTCCTCCCTCTTATCACACTCCTCCCTACGATCACACTCCTCCCTGCGATCACACTCCTCCCTGCGATCACACTCCTCCCTACGATCACACTCCTCCCTGCGATCACACTCCTCCCTACGATCACACTCATCCCTGCGATCACACTCCTCCCTACGATCACACTCCTCCATGCGATCACACTCCTCCCTACGATCACACTCCTCCCTGCGATCACAGTCCTCCCTACGATCACACTCCTCCCTGCGATCTCACTCACTCTACGATCACACACCTCCCTACGATCACACTCCTCCCTGCGATCACACTCCTCCCTACGATCACACTCCTCCCTGCGATCACACTCCTCCCTACGATCACACTCATCCCTGCGATCACACTCCTCCCTACGATCACACTCCTCCATGCGATCACACTCCTCCCTACGATCACACTCCTCCCTGCGATCACAGTCCTCCCTACGATCACACTCCTCCCTGCGATCACGCTCCTCCCTACGATCACACTCCTCCCTGCGATCACACTCCTCCCTGCGATCACACTCCTCCCTGCGATCACACTCCTCCCTGCGATCACACTCCCCCCTGCGATCACACTCCTCCCTGCGATCACACTCCTCCCTACGATCACACTCCTCCCTGCGATCACACTCCTCTCTGCGATCACACTCCTCCCTGCGATCATACTCCTCCCTGCGATCACACTCCTCCCTGCGATCACACTCCTCCCTGCGATCACACTCCTCCCTGCGATCACACTCCTCCCTGCTATCACACTCCTCCCTCCGATCACACTCCTCATTGCGACCACACTCACTCTACGATCACACTCCTGCCTACGATCACACTCCTCCCTACGTTCACACTCCTCCCTGCGATCACACTCCTCCGTGCGATCACACACCTCCCTGCGATCACACTCCTCCCTGCAATCACACTCACTCTACGATCATACTCCTCCCTACGATCACATTCCTCCCTGCGATCACACTCACTCTACGATCACACTCCTCACTGTGATGACACACCTCCCTGCGATCACACTCCTCCCTACGATCACACTCCTCCCTGCGATCACACTCCTCCCTGCGATCACACTCCTCCCTACGATCACACTCCTCCCTGTGATCACACTCCTCCCTACGATCACACTCCTCCCTGCGATCACACTCCTCCCTGCGATCACAATCCTCCCTGCGCTCACACTCCTCCCTGCGATCACAATCATCCCTACGATCACTCTCCTCCCTACGATCACACTCATCCCTGCGATCACACTCCTCCCTACGATCACACTCCTCCATGCGATCACACTCCTCCCTACGATCACACTCCTCCCTGCGATCACAGTCCTCCCTACGATCACACTCCTCCCTGCGATCACGCTCCTCCCTACGATCACACTCCTCCCTGCGATCACACTCCTCCCTGCGATCACACTCCTCCCTGCGATCACACTCCTCCCTGCGATCACACTCCCCCCTGCGATCACACTCCTCCCTGCGATCACACTGCTCCCTACGATCACACTCCTCCCTGCGATCACACTCCTCTCTGCGATCACACTCCTCCCTGCGATCATACTCCTCCCTGCGATCACACTCCTCCCTGCGATCACACTCCTCCCTGCGATCACACTCCTCCCTGCGATCACACTCCTCCCTGCTATCACACTCCTCCCTCCGATCACACTCCTCATTGCGACCACACTCACTCTACGATCACACTCCTCCCTACGATCACACTCCTCCCTACGTTCACACTCCTCCCTGCGATCACACTCCTCCGTGCGATCACACACCTCCCTGCGATCACACTCCTCCCTGCAATCACACTCACTCTACGATCACACTCCTCCCTACGATCACATTCCTCCCTGCGATCACACTCACTCTACGATCACACTCCTCACTGTGATGACACACCTCCCTGCGATCACACTCCTCCCTACGATCACACTCCTCCCTGTGATCACACTCCTCCCTACGATCACACTCCTCCCTGCGATCACACTCCTCCCTGCGATCACAATCCTCCCTGCGCTCACACTCCTCCCTGCGATCACAATCATCCCTACGATCACACTCCTCCCTGCGATCACACTCACTCTACGATCACACACCTCCCTGCGATAAGACTCCTCCCTGCGATCACACTACTCCCTGCGATCACACTCCTCCCTGTGACCACACTCCTCGCTGTGATCACACTCCTCCCTGCGATCACACTCCTCCCTGCGATCACACTCCTCCCTGCGATCACACTCACTCGACGATCACACTCCTCCCTGCGATCACACTCCTCCCTACGATCACACTCCTCCCTGCGATCAAACTCCTCCCTGCGATCACACTCCTCCCTACGATCACACTCCTCCCTGCGATCACACTCCTCCCTACGATCAAACTCCTCCCTGCGATCACACTCCTCCCTGCGATCACACTCCTCCCTGCGATCACACTCCTCCCTGCGATCACACTCCTCCCTGCGATCACACTCCTCCCTGCAATCACACTCCTCCCTGCGATGACACTCCTCCCTACGATCACACTCCTCCCTGCGATCACACTCCTCCCTGCGATCACACTCCTCCCTAGGATCACATTCCTCCCTGCGATCACACTCCTCCCTTCGATCACACTCCTCCCTGCGATCACACTCCTCCCTGCGATCACACTCCTCCCTGCGATCACACTCCTCCCTGCGATCACACTCCCCCCTGCGATCACACTCCTCCCTGCGATCACACTCCACCCTACGATCACACTCCTCCCTGCGATCACACTCCTCCCTGCGATCACATTCCTCCCTGCGATCACACTCCTCCCTACGATCACACTCTTCCCTGCGATCACACTCCTCCCTGCAATCACACTCACTCTACGATCACACTCCTCCCTGCGATCACACTCACTCTACGATCACACTCCTCCCTGCGATCACACTCCTCCCTGCAATCACACTCCTCCCTGCGATCACACTCCTCCCTGCGATCACACTCACTCTACGATCACACTCCTCCCTGCGATCACACTCCTCCCTGCGATCGCACTCCTCCCTGCGATCACACTCCTCCCTACGATCACACTCCTCCCTACGATCACACTCCTCCCTGCGATCACACTCCTCCCTACGATCACACTCCTCCCTGCGATCACACTCCTCCCTGCGATCACACTCACTCTACGATCACACTCCTACCTACGATCACACTCCTCCCTGCGATCACACTCCTCCCTGCGATCACACTCCTCCCTGCGATCACACTCACTCTACGATCACACTCCTCCCTACGATCACACTCCTCCCTATGATCACACTCCTCCCTGCGATCACACTCCTCCCTGCGATCACACTCCTCCCTGCGATCACACTCCTCCCTGCGATCACACTCCTCCCTACGATCACACTCCTCCCTGCGATCAAACTCCTCCCTGCGATCACACTCCTCCCTACGATCACACTCCTCCCTACGATCACACTCCTCCCTGCGATCACACTCCTCCCGGCGATCACACTCCTCCCTGCGATCACACTCCTCCCTACGATCACACTCCTCCCTGCAATCACACTCCTCCCTACGATTACACTCCTCACTGCGATCACACTCACTCTGTGATCACACTCCTCCCTGCGATCACACTCTTCCCGGCGATCACGCTCCTCCCTACGATCACACTCCTCCCTGCGATCATACTCCTCCCTGCGATCACACTCACTCTACGATCCCAAACCTCCCTGCGATCACACTCCTCCCTGCGATCACACTCCTGCCTATGAACACACTCCTCCCTGCGATCACACTCCTCCCTACGATCACACTCCTCCCTACGATCACACTCCTCCCTACGATCACAATCCTCCCTACGATCACACTCCTCCCTGCGATCACACTCCTCCCTCTTATCACACTCCTCCCTACGATCACACTCCTCCCTGCGATCACACTCCTCCCTGCGATCACACTCCTCCCTACGATCACACTCCTCCCTGCGATCACACTCTTCCCTGCGATCACATTCCTCCCTGCGATCACACTCCTCCCTGCGATCTCACTCACTCTACGATCACACTCCTCCCTACGATCACACTCCTCCCTGCGATCACACTCCTCCCTACGATCACACTCCTCCCTGCGATCACACTCCTCCCTACGATCACACTCATCCCTGCGATCACACTCCTCCCTACGATCACACTCCTCCATGCGATCACACTCCTCCCTACGATCACACTCCTCCCTGCGATCACAGTCCTCCCTACGATCACACTCCTCCCTGCGATCACGCTCCTCCCTACGATCACACTCCTCCCTGCGATCACACTCCTCCCTGCGATCACACTCCTCCCTGCGATCACACTCCTCCCTGCGATCACACTCCCCCCTGCGATCACACTCCTCCCTGCGATCACACTCCTCCCTACGATCACACTCCTCCCTGCGATCACACTCCTCTCTGCGATCACACTCCTCCCTGCGATCATACTCCTCCCTGCGATCACACTCCTCCCTGCGATCACACTCCTCCCTGCGATCACACTCCTCCCTGCGATCACACTCCTCCCTGCTATCACACTCCTCCCTCCGATCACACTCCTCATTGCGACCACTCTCACTCTACGATCACACTCCTCCCTACGATCACACTCCTCCCTACGTTCACACTCCTCCCTGCGATCACACTCCTCCGTGCGATCACACACCTCCCTGCGATCACACTCCTCCCTGCAATCACACTCACTCTACGATCACACTCCTCCCTACGATCACATTCCTCCCTGCGATCACACTCACTCTACGATCACACTCCTCACTGTGATGACACACCTCCCTGCGATCACACTCCTCCCTACGATCACACTCCTCCCTGCGATCACACTCCTCCCTGCGATCACACTCCTCCCTACGATCACACTCCTCCCTGTGATCACACTCCTCCCTACGATCACACTCCTCCCTGCGATCACACTCCTCCCTGCGATCACAATCCTCCCTGCGCTCACACTCCTCCCTGCGATCACAATCAACCCTACGATCACTCTCCTCCCTACGATCACACTCCTCCCTACGATCACACTCCTCCCTGCGATCACACTCCTCCCTGCGATCACACTCATCCCTGCGATCACACTCCTCCCTACGCTCACACTCCTCCCTGCGATCACACTCCTCCCTGCGATCACACTCCTCCCTGCGATCACACTCCTCCCTGCGATCACACTCCTCCCTACGATCACACTCCTCCCTGCGATCACACTCCTCCCTGCGATCACACTCCTCCCAACGATCATACTCCTCCCTGCGATCACACTCCTCCCTGCGATCACACTCCTCCCTTCGATCACACTCCTCCCTGCGATCACACTCCTCCCTACGATCACACTCCTCCCTGCGATCACACTCCTCCCTATGGTCACACTCCTCCCTGCGATCACATTCCTCCCTGCAATCACACTCCTCCCTGCGATCACACTCCTCCCTGCGATCACACTCCTCCCTGCGATCACACTCCTCCCTGCGATCACACTCCTCCCTGCGATCACACTCCTCCCTACGATCACACTCCTCCCTGCGATCACACTCCTCCCTACGGTCACACTCCTCCCTGCGATCACACTCCTCCCTGCGATCACACTCCTCCCTGCGATCACACTCCTCCCTGCGATCACACTACTCCCTGCGATCATACTCCTCCCTACAATCACACTCCTCCCTGCGATCACACTCCTCCATGTGATCACACTCTTCCCAGCGATCACACTCCTCCCTGCGATCACACTCCTCCCTGCGATCACACTCCTCCCTGCGATCACACTCACTCTACGATCACACTCCTCCCTGCGATCACACTCACTCTACGATCACACACCTCCCTGCGATAAGACTCCTCCCTGCGATCACACTACTCCCTGCGATCACACTCCTCCCTGTGACCACACTCCTCGCTGTGATCACACTCCTCCCTGCGATCACACTCCTCCCTGCGATCACACTCCTCCCTGCGATCACACTCACTCGACGATCACACTCCTCCCTGCGATCACACTCCTCCCTACGATCACACTCCTCCCTGCGATCAAACTCCTCCCTGCGATCACACTCCTCCCTACGATCACACTCCTCCCTGCGATCACACTCCTCCCTACGATCAAACTCCTCCCTGCGATCACACTCCTCCCTGCGATCACACTCCTCCCTGCGATCACACTCCTCCCTGCGATCACAGTCCTCCCTGCGATCACACTCCTCCCTGCAATCACACTCCTCCCTGCGATCACACTCCTCCCTACGATCACACTCCTCCCTGCGATCACAGTCCTCCCTGCGATCACACTCCTCCCCAGGATCACATTCCTCCCTGCGATCACACTCCTCCCTTCGATCACACTCCTCCCTGCGATCACACTCCTCCCTGCGATCACACTCCTCCCTGCGATCACACTCCTCCCTGCGATCACACTCCCCCCTGCGATCACACTCCTCCCTGCGATCACACTCCACCCTACGATCACACTCCTCCCTGCGATCACACTCCTCCCTGCGATCACATTCCTCCCTGCGATCACACTCCTCCCTACGATCACACTCTTCCCTGCGATCACACTCCTCCCTGCAATCACACTCACTCTACGATCACACTCCTCCCTGCGATCACACTCACTCTACGATCACACTCCTCCCTGCGATCACACTCCTCCCTGCAATCACACTCCTCCCTGCGATCACACTCCTCCCTGCGATCACACTCACTCTACGATCACACTCCTCCCTGCGATCACACTCCTCCCTGCGATCGCACTCCTCCCTGCGATCACACTCCTCCCTACGATCACACTCCTCCCTACGATCACACTCCTCCCTGCGATCACACTCCTCCCTACGATCACACTCCTCCCTGCGATCACACTCCTCCCTGCGATCACACTCACTCTACGATCACACTCCTACCTACGATCACACTCCTCCCTGCGATCACACTCCTCCCTGCGATCACACTCCTCCCTGCGATCACACTCACTCTACGATCACACTCCTCCCTACGATCACACTCCTCCCTATGATCACACTCCTCCCTGCGATCACACTCCTCCCTGCGATCACACTCCTCCCTGCGATCACACTCCTCCCTGCGATCACACTCACTGTACGATCACACTCCTCCCTGCGATCACACTCCTCCCTACGATCACACTCCTCCCTGCGATCAAACTCCTCCCTGCGATCACACTCCTCCCTACGATCACACTCCTCCCTACGATCACACTCCTCCCTGCGATCACACTCCTCCCGGCGATCACACTCCTCCCTGCGATCACACTCCTCCCTACGATCACACTCCTCCCTGCAATCACACTCCTCCCTACGATTACACTCCTCACTGCGATCACACTCACTCTGTGATCACACTCCTCCCTGCGATCACACTCTTCCCTGCGATCACACTCACTCTGTGATCACACTCCTCCCTGCGATCACACTCTTCCCTGCGATCACACTCACTCTGTGATCACACTCCTCCCTGCGATCATACTCCTCCCTGCGATCACACTCACTCTACGATCCCACACCTCCCTGCGATCACACTCCTCCCTGCGATCACACTCCTCCCTATGAACACACTCCTCCCTGCGATCACACTCCTCCCTACGATCACACTCCTCCCTACGATCACACTCCTCCCTACGATCACAATCCTCCCTACGATCACACTCCTCCCTGCGATCACACTCCTCCCTCTTATCACACTCCTCCCTACGATCACACTCCTCCCTGCGATCACACTCCTCCCTGCGATCACACTCCTCCCTACGATCACACTCCTCCCTGCGATCACACTCTTCCCTGCGATCACATTCCTCCCTGCGATCACACTCCTCCCTGCGATCTCACTCACTCTACGATCACACTCCTCCCTACGATCACACTCCTCCCTGCGATCATACTCCTCCCTACGATCAAACTCCTCCCTGCGATCACACTCCTCCCTACGATCACACTCATCCCTGCGATCACACTCCTCCCTACGATCACACTCCTCCATGCGATCACACTCCTCCCTACGATCACACTCCTCCCTGCGATCACAGTCCTCCCTACGATCACACTCCTCCCTGCGATCACGCTCCTCCCTACGATCACACTCCTCCCTGCGATCACACTCCTCCCTGCGATCACACTCCTCCCTGCGATCACACTCCTCCCTGCGATCACACTCCCCCCTGCGATCACACTCCTCCCTGCGATCACACTCCTCCCTACGATCACACTCCTCCCTGCGATCACACTCCTCTCTGCGATCACACTCCTCCCTGCGATCATACTCCTCCCTGCGATCACACTCCTCCCTGCGATCACACTCCTCCCTGCGATCACACTCCTCCCTGCGATCACACTCCTCCCTGCTATCACACTCCTCCCTCCGATCACACTCCTCATTGCGATCACACTCACTCTACGATCACACTCCTCCCTACGATCACACTCCTCCCTACGTTCACACTCCTCCCTGCGATCACACTCCTCCGTGCGATCACACACCTCCCTGCGATCACACTCCTCCCTGCAATCACACTCACTCTACGATCACACTCCTCCCTACGATCACATTCCTCCCTGCGATCACACTCACTCTACGATCACACTCCTCACTGTGATGACACACCTCCCTGCGATCACACTCCTCCCTACGATCACACTCCTCCCTGCGATCACACTCCTCCCTGCGATCACACTCCTCCCTACGATCACACTCCTCCCTGTGATCACACTCCTCCCTACGATCACACTCCTCCCTGCGATCACACTCCTCCCTGCGATCACAATCCTCCCTGCGCTCACACTCCTCCCTGCGATCACAATCATCCCTACGATCACTCTCCTCCCTACGATCACACTCCTCCCTACGATCATACTCCTCCCTGCGATCACACTCCTCCCTGCGATCACACTCATCCCTGCGATCACACTCCTCCCTACGCTCACACTCCTCCCTGCGATCACACTCCTCCCTGCGATCACACTCCTCCCTGCGATCACATTCCTCCCTGCGATCACACTCCTCCCTACGATCACACTCCTCCCTGCGATCACACTCCTCCCTGCGATCACACTCCTCCCAACGATCATACTCCTCCCTGCGATCACACTCCTCCCTGCGATCACACTCCTCCCTTCGATCACACTCCTCCCTGCGATCACACTCCTCCCTACGATCACACTCCTCCCTGCGATCACACTCCTCCCTATGGTCACACTCCTCCCTGCGATCACATTCCTCCCTGCAATCACACTCCTCCCTGCGATCACACTCCTCCCTGCGATCACACTCCTCCCTGCGATCACACTCCTCCCTGCGATCACACTCCTCCCTGCGATCACACTCCTCCCTACGATCACACTCCTCCCTGCGATCACACTCCTCCCTACGGTCACACTCCTCCCTGCGATCACACTCCTCCCTGCGATCACACTCCTCCCTGCGATCACACTCCTCCCTGCGATCACACTACTCCCTGCGATCATACACCTCCCTACAATCACACTCCTCCCTGCGATCACACTCCTCCATGTGATCACACTCTTCCCAGCGATCACACTCCTCCCTGCGATCACACTCCTCCCTGCGATCACACTCCTCCCTGCGATCACACTCACTCTACGATCACACTCCTCCCTGCGATCACACTCACTCTACGATCACACACCTCCCTGCGATAAGACTCCTCCCTGCGATCACACTACTCCCTGCGATCACACTCCTCCCTGTGACCACACTCCTCGCTGTGATCACACTCCTCCCTGCGATCACACTCCTCCCTGCGATCACACTCCTCCCTGCGATCACACTCACTCGACGATCACACTCCTCCCTGCGATCACACTCCTCCCTACGATCACACTCCTCCCTGCGATCAAACTCCTCCCTGCGATCACACTCCTCCCTACGATCACACTCCTCCCTGCGATCACACTCCTCCCTACGATCAAACTCCTCCCTGCGATCACACTCCTCCCTGCGATCACACTCCTCCCTGCGATCACACTCCTCCCTGCGATCACACTCCTCCCTGCGATCACACTCCTCCCTGCAATCACACTCCTCCCTGCGATCACACTCCTCCCTACGATCACACTCCTCCCTGCGATCACACTCCTCCCTGCGATCACACTCCTCCCTAGGATCACATTCCTCCCTGCGATCACACTCCTCCCTTCGATCACACTCCTCCCTGCGATCACACTCCTCCCTGCGATCACACTCCTCCCTGCGATCACACTCCTCCCTGCGATCACATTCCTCCCTGCGATCACACTCCTCCCTACGATCACACTCCTCCCTGCGATCACACTCCTCCCTGCAATCACACTCACTCTACGATCACACTCCTCCCTGCGATCACACTCACTCTACGATCACACTCCTCCCTGCGATCACACTCCTCCCTGCAATCACACTCCTCCCTGCGATCACACTCCTCCCTGCGATCACACTCACTCTACGATCACACTCACTCTACGATCACACTCCTCCCTGCGATCACACTCCTCCCTGCGATCGCACTCCTCCCTGCGATCACACTCCTCCCTACGATCACACTCCTCCCTACGATCACACTCCTCCCTGCGATCACACTCCTCCCTACGATCACACTCCTCCCTGCGATCACACTCCTCCCTGCGATCACACTCACTCTACGATCACACTCCTACCTACGATCACACTCCTCCCTGCGATCACACTCCTCCCTGCGATCACACTCCTCCCTGCGATCACACTCACTCTTCGATCACACTCCTCCCTACGATCACACTCCTCCCTATGATCACACTCCTCCCTGCGATCACACTCCTCCCTGCGATCACACTCCTCCCTGCGATCACACTCACTGTACGATCACACTCCTCCCTGCGATCACACTCCTCCCTACGATCACACTCCTCCCTGCGATCAAACTCCTCCCTGCGATCAAACTCCTCCCTGCGATCACACTCCTCCCTGCGATCACACTCCTCCCTACGATCACACTCCTCCCTACGATCACACTCCTCCCTGCGATCACACTCCTCCCTGCGATCACACTCCTCCCTACGATCACACTCCTCCCTGCGATCACACTCCTCCCTGCGATCACACTCCTCCCTAGGATCACATTCCTCCCTGCGATCACACTCCTCCCTTCGATTACACTCCTCCCTGCGATCACACTCCTCCCTGCGATCACACTCCTCCCTGCGATCACACTCCTCCCTGCGATCACACTCCCCCCTGCGATCACACTCCTCCCTGCGATCACACTCCACCCTACGATCACACTCCTCCCTGCGATCACACTCCTCCCTGCGATCACATTCCTCCCTGCGATCACACTCCTCCCTACGATCACACTCCTCCCTGCGATCACACTCCTCCCTGCAATCACACTCACTCTACGATCACACTCCTCCCTGCGATCACACTCACTCTACGATCACACTCCTCCCTGCGATCACACTCCTCCCTGCAATCACACTCCTCCCTGCGATCACACTCCTCCCTGCGATCACACTCACTCTACGATCACACTCACTCTACGATCACACTCCTCCCTGCGATCACACTCCTCCCTGCGATCGCACTCCTCCCTGCGATCACACTCCTCCCTACGATCACACTCCTCCCTACGATCACACTCCTCCCTGCGATCACACTCCTCCCTACGATCACACTCCTCCCTGCGATCACACTCCTCCCTGCGATCACACTCACTCTACGATCACACTCCTACCTACGATCACACTCCTCCCTGCGATCACACTCCTCCCTGCGATCACACTCCTCCCTGCGATCACACTCACTCTACGATCACACTCCTCCCTACGATCACACTCCTCCCTATGATCACACTCCTCCCTGCGATCACACTCCTCCCTGCGATCACACTCCTCCCTGCGATCACACTCACTGTACGATCACACTCCTCCCTGCGATCACACTCCTCCCTACGATCACACTCCTCCCTGCGATCAAACTCCTCCCTGCGATCAAACTCCTCCCTGCGATCACACTCCTCCCTGCGATCACACTCCTCCCTACGATCACACTCCTCCCTACGATCACACTCCTCCCTGCGATCACACTCCTCCCGGCGATCACACTCCTCCCTGCGATCACACTCCTCCCTACGATCACACTCCTCCCTGCAATCACACTCCTCCCTACGATTACACTCCTCACTGCGATCACACTCACTCTGTGATCACACTCCTCCCTGCGATCACACTCTTCCCTGCGATCACGCTCCTCCCTACGATCACACTCCTCCCTGCGATCATACTCCTCCCTGCGATCACACTCACTCTACGATCCCACACCTCCCTGCGATCACACTCCTCCCTGCGATCACACTCCTCCCTATGAACACACTCCTCCCTGCGATCACACTCCTCCCTACGATCACACTCCTCCCTACGATCACACTCCTCCCTACGATCACAATCCTCCCTACGATCACACTCCTCCCTGCGATCACACTCCTCCCTCTTATCACACTCCTCCCTACGATCACACTCCTCCCTGCGATCACACTCCTCCCTGCGATCACACTCCTCCCTACGATCACACTCCTCCCTGCGATCACACTCTTCCCTGCGATCACATTCCTCCCTGCGATCACACTCCTCCCTGCGATCTCACTCACTCTACGATCACACTCCTCCCTACGATCACACTCCTCCCTACGATCACACTCCTCCCTGCGATCACACACCTCCCTGCGATCACACTCACTCTACGATCACACTCACTCTACGATCACACTCCTCCCTACGATCACACTCCTCCCTACGATCACACTCCTCCCTGCGATCACACTCCTCCCTGCGATCACACTCCTCCCTGCGATCACACTCACTCTACGATCACACTCCTCCCTACGATCACACTCCTCCCTGCAATCACACTCCCTCTACGATCACACTCCTCCCTGTGATGACACTCCTCCCTGCGATCACACTCCTCCCTACGATCACACTCCTCCATGCGATCACACTCCTCCCTCCGATCACACTCCTCCCTGCGATCCCAGTCCTCCCTACGATCACACTCCTCCCTGCGATCACGCTCCTCCCTACGATCACACTCCTCCCTGCGATCACACTCCTCCCTGCGATCACAATCCTCCCTGCGATCACACTCCTCCCTACGATCACACTCCTCCCTGCGATCACACTCCTCCCTGCGATCACACTCCTCCCTGTGATCACACTCCTCCCTACGATCACACTCCTCCCTGCGATCACACTCCTCTCTGCGATCACACTCCTCCCTGCGATCATACTCCTCCCTGCGATCACACTCCTCCCTGCGATCACACTCCTCCCTGCGATCACACTCCTCCCTGCGATCACACTCCTCCCTGCTATCACACTCCTCCCTCCGATCACACTCCTCCCTGCGATCTCACTCACTCTACGATCACACTCCTCCCTACGATCACACTCCTCCCTTCGATCACACTCCTCCCTGCGATCACACACCTCCCTGCGATCACACTCACTCTACGATCACACTCACTCTACGATCACACTCCTCCCTACGATCACACTCCTCCCTACGATCACACTCCTCCCTGCGATCACACTCCTCCCTGCGATCACACTCCTCCCTGCGATCACACTCACTCTACGATCACACTCCTCCCTACGATCACACTCCTCCCTGCAATCACACTCCCTCTACGATCACACTCCTCCCTGTGATGACACTCCTCCCTGCGATCACACTCCTCCCTACGATCACACTCCTCCATGCGATCACACTCCTCCCTCCGATCACACTCCTCCCTGCGATCCCAGTCCTCCCTACGATCACACTCCTCCCTGCGATCACGCTCCTCCCTACGATCACACTCCTCCCTGCGATCACACTCCTCCCTGCGATCACAATCCTCCCTGCGATCACACTCCTCCCTACGATCACACTCCTCCCTGCGATCACACTCCTCCCTGCGATCACACTCCTCCCTGTGATCACACTCCTCCCTACGATCACACTCCTCCCTGCGATCACACTCCTCTCTGCGATCACACTCCTCCCTGCGATCATACTCCTCCCTGCGATCACACTCCTCCCTGCGATCACACTCCTCCCTGCGATCACACTCCTCCCTGCGATCACACTCCTCCCTGCTATCACACTCCTCCCTCCGATCACACTCCTCATTGCGATCACACTCACTCTACGATCACACTCCTCCCTACGATCACACTCCTCCCTACGATCACACTCCTCCCTGCGATCACACTCCTCCGTGCGATCACACACCTCCCTGCGATCACACTCCTCCCTGCAATCACACTCACTCTACGATCACACTCCTCCCTACGATCACATTCCTCCCTGCGATCACACTCACTCTACGATCACACTCCTCCCTGTGATCACACTCCTCCCTGCGATCACACTCCTCCCTACGATCACACTCCTCCCTGCGATCACACTCCTCCCTGCGATCACACTCCTCCCTACGATCACACTCCTCCCTGCGATCACACTCACTGTACGATCACACTCCTCCCTGCGATCACACTCCTCCCTACGATCACACTCCTCCCTGCGATCAAACTCCTCCCTGCGATCAAACTCCTCCCTGCGATCACACTCCTCCCTGCGATCACACTCCTCCCTACGATCACACTCCTCCCTACGATCACACTCCTCCCTGCGATCACACTCCTCCCGGCGATCACACTCCTCCCTGCGATCACACTCCTCCCTACGATCACACTCCTCCCTGCAATCACACTCCTCCCTATGATTACACTCCTCACTGCGATCACACTCACTCTGTGATCACACTCCTCCCTGCGATCACACTCTTCCCTGCGATCACGCTCCTCCCTACGATCACACTCCTCCCTGCGATCATACTCCTCCCTGCGATCACACTCACTCTACGATCCCACACCTCCCTGCGATCACACTCCTCCCTGCGATCACACTCCTCCCTATGAACACACTCCTCCCTGCGATCACACTCCTCCCTACGATCACACTCCTCCCTACGATCACACTCCTCCCTACGATCACAATCCTCACTACGATCACACTCCTCCCTGCGATCACACTCCTCCCTCTTATCACACTCCTCCCTACGATCACACTCCTCCCTGCGATCACACTCCTCCCTGCGATCACACTCCTCCCTACGATCACACTCCTCCCTGCGATCACACTCTTCCCTGCGATCACATTCCTCCCTGCGATCACACTCCTCCCTGCGATCTCACTCACTCTACGATCACACTCCTCCCTACGATCACACTCCTCCCTACGATCACACTCCTCCCTGCGATCACACACCTCCCTGCGATCACACTCACTCTACGATCACACTCACTCTACGATCACACTCCTCCCTACGATCACACTCCTCCCTACGATCACACTCCTCCCTGCGATCACACTCCTCCCTGCGATCACACTCCTCCCTGCGATCACACTCACTCTACGATCACACTCCTCCCTACGATCACACTCCTCCCTGCAATCACACTCCCTCTACGATCACACTCCTCCCTGTGATGACACTCCTCCCTGCGATCACACTCCTCCCTACGATCACACTCCTCCATGCGATCACACTCCTCCCTCCGATCACACTCCTCCCTGCGATCCCAGTCCTCCCTACGATCACACTCCTCCCTGCGATCACGCTCCTCCCTACGATCACACTCCTCCCTGCGATCACACTCCTCCCTGCGATCACAATCCTCCCTGCGATCACACTCCTCCCTACGATCACACTCCTCCCTGCGATCACACTCCTCCCTGCGATCACACTCCTCCCTGTGATCACACTCCTCCCTACGATCACACTCCTCCCTGCGATCACACTCCTCTCTGCGATCACACTCCTCCCTGCGATCATACTCCTCCCTGCGATCACACTCCTCCCTGCGATCACACTCCTCCCTGCGATCACACTCCTCCCTGCGATCACACTCCTCCCTGCTATCACACTCCTCCCTCCGATCACACTCCTCATTGCGATCACACTCACTCTACGATCACACTCCTCCCTACGATCACACTCCTCCCTACGATCACAATCCTCCCTGCGATCACACTCCTCCGTGCGATCACACACCTCCCTGCGATCACACTCCTCCCTGCAATCACACTCACTCTACGATCACACTCCTCCCTACGATCACATTCCTCCCTGCGATCACACTCACTCTACGATCACACTCCTCCCTGTGATCACACACCTCCCTGCGATCACACTCCTCCCTACGATCACACTCCTCCCTGCGATCACACTCCTCCCTGCGATCACACTCCTCCCTACGATCACACTCCTCCCTGTGATCACACTCCTCCCTACGATCACACTCCTCCCTGCGATCACACTCCTCCCTGCGATCACAATCCTCCCTGCGCTCACACTCCTCCCTGCGATCACAATCATCCCTACGATCACACTCCTCCCTACGATCACACTCCTCCCTACGATCACACTCCTCCCTGCGATCACACTCCTCCCTGCGATCACACTCATCCCTGCGATCACACTCCTCCCTACGCCCACACTCCTCCCTGCGATCACACTCCTCCCTGCGATCACACTCCTCCCTGCGATCACACTCCTCCCTGCGATCACACTCCTCCCTACGATCACACTCCTCCCTGCGATCACACTCCTCCCTGCGATCACACTCCTCCCAATGATCAGACTCCTCCCTGCGATCACACTCCTCCCTGCGATCACACTCCTCCCTTCGATCATACTCCTCCCTGCGATCACACTCCTCCCTAGTATCACACTCCTCCCTGCGATCACACTCCTCCCTACGGTCACACTCCTCCCTGCGATCACACTCCTCCCTGCGATCACACTCCTCCCTGCGATCACACTCCTCCCTGCGATTACACTCCTCCCTGCGATCACACTCCTCCCTGCGATCACACTCCTCCCTGCGATCACACTCCTCCCTGCGATCACACTCACTCTACGATCACACTCCTCCCTGCGATCACACTCACTCTACGATCACACACCTCACTGCGATCAGACTCCTCCCTGCGATCACACTACTCCCTGCGATCACACTCCTCCCTGTGATCACACTCCTCGCTGTGATCACACTCCTCCCTGCGATCACACTCCTCCCTGCGATCACACTCCTCCCTGCGATCACACTCACTCTACGATCACACTCCTCCCTTCGATCACACTCCTCCCTACGATCACACTCCTCCCTGCGTTCACACTCCTCCCTGCGATCACACTCCTCCCTGCGATCACACTCACTCTACGATCACACTCCTCCCTACGATCACACTCCTCCCTGCTATCACACTCACTCTACGATCACACTCCTCCCTGTGATGACACTCCTCCCTGCGATCACACTCATCCCTACGATCACACTCCTCCCTGCGATCACACTCCTCCCTACGATCACACTCCTCCCTGCGATCACACCCCTCCCTGCGATCACACTCCTCCCTGCGCTCACACTCCTCACTGCGATCACACTCCTCCCTGCGATCACACTCCTCCCTGTGATCACACTCCTCCCTACGATCACACTCCTCCCTGCGATCACACTCCTCCCTGCGATCACAATCCTCCCTGCGCTCACACTCCTCCCTGCGATCACAATCATCCCTACGATCACTCTCCTCCCTACGATCACACTCCTCCCTACGATCACACTCCTCCCTGCGATCACACTCCTCCCTGCGATCACACTCATCCCTGCGATCACACTCCTCCCTACGCTCACACTCCTCCCTGCGATCACACTCCTCCCTGCGATCACACTCCTCCCTGCGATCACACTCCTCCCTGCGATCACACTCCTCCCTACGATCACACTCCTCCCTGCGATCACACTCCTCCCTGCGATCACACTCCTCCCAACGATCATACTCCTCCCTGCGATCACACTCCTCCCTGCGATCACACTCCTCCCTTCGATCACACTCCTCCCAACGATCATACTCCTCCCTGCGATCACACTCCTCCCTGCGATCACACTCCTCCCTGCGATCACACTCCTCCCTAGGATCACACTCCTCCCTGCGATCACACTCCTCCCTTCGATCACACTCCTCCCTGCGATCACACTCCTCCCTGCGATCACACTCCTCCCTGCGATCACACTCCTCCCTGCGATCACACTCCCCCCTGCGATCACACTCCTCCCTGCGATCACACTCCACCCTACGATCACACTCCTCCCTGCGATCACACTCCTCCCTGCGATCACATTCCTCCCTGCGATCACACTCCTCCCTACGATCACACTCCTCCCTGCGATCACACTCCTCCCTGCAATCACACTCACTCTACGATCACACTCCTCCCTGCGATCACACTCACTCTACGATCACACTCCTCCCTGCGATCACACTCCTCCCTGCAATCACACTCCTCCCTGCGATCACACTCCTCCCTGCGATCACACTCACTCTACGATCACACTCCTCCCTGCGATCACACTCCTCCCTGCGATCGCACTCCTCCCTGCGATCACACTCCTCCCTACGATCACACTCCTCCCTACGATCACACTCCTCCCTGCGATCACACTCCTCCCTACGATCACACTCCTCCCTGCGATCACACTCCTCCCTGCGATCACACTCACTCTACGATCACACTCCTACCTACGATCACACTCCTCCCTACGATCACACTCCTCCCTGCGATCACACTCCTCCCTGCGATCACACTCCTCCCTGCGATCACACTCACTCTACGATCACACTCCTCCCTACGATCACACTCCTCCCTATGATCACACTCCTCCCTGCGATCACACTCCTCCCTGCGATCACACTCCTCCCTGCGATCACACTCACTGTACGATCACACTCCTCCCTGCGATCACACTCCTCCCTACGATCACACTCCTCCCTGCGATCAAACTCCTCCCTGCGATCACACTCCTCCCTACGATCACACTCCTCCCTACGATCACACTCCTCCCTGCGATCACACTCCTCCCGGCGATCACACTCCTCCCTGCGATCACACTCCTCCCTACGATCACACTCCTCCCTGCAATCACACTCCTCCCTACGATTACACTCCTCACTGCGATCACACTCACTCTGTGATCACACTCCTCCCTGCGATCACACTCTTCCCTGCGATCACGCTCCTCCCTACGATCACACTCCTCCCTGCGATCATACTCCTCCCTGCGATCACACTCACTCTACGATCCCACACCTCCCTGCGATCACACTCCTCCCTGCGATCACACTCCTCCCTATGAACACACTCCTCCCTGCGATCACACTCCTCCCTACGATC
This sequence comes from Somniosus microcephalus, assembly GCF_052327205.1. Lineage (NCBI taxonomy): Eukaryota > Metazoa > Chordata > Chondrichthyes > Squaliformes > Somniosidae > Somniosus > Somniosus microcephalus. Next base: position 317,837 of record NW_028225458.1, on the reverse strand, counting down.
ACACTCCTCCCTACGATCACACTCCTCCCTACGATCACAATCCTCCCTACGATCACACTCCTCCCTGCGATCACACTCCTCCCTCTTATCACACTCCTCCCTACGATCACACTCCTCCCTGCGATCACACTCCTCCCTGCGATCACACTCCTCCCTACGATCACACTCCTCCCTGCGATCACACTCTTCCCTGCGATCACATTCCTCCCTGCGATCACACTCCTCCCTGCGATCTCACTCACTCTACGATCACACTCCTCCCTACGATCACACTCCTCCCTACGATCACACTCCTCCCTGCGATCACACACCTCCCTGCGATCACACTCACTCTACGATCACACTCACTCTACGATCACACTCCTCCCTACGATCACACTCCTCCCTACGATCACACTCCTCCCTGCGATCACACTCCTCCCTGCGATCACACTCCTCCCTGCGATCACACTCACTCTACGATCACACTCCTCCCTACGATCACACTCCTCCCTGCAATCACACTCCCTCTACGATCACACTCCTCCCTGTGATGACACTCCTCCCTGCGATCACACTCCTCCCTACGATCACACTCCTCCATGCGATCACACTCCTCCCTCCGATCACACTCCTCCCTGCGATCCCAGTCCTCCCTACGATCACACTCCTCCCTGCGATCACGCTCCTCCCTACGATCACACTCCTCCCTGCGATCACACTCCTCCCTACGATCACACTCCTCCCTACGATCACACTCCTCCCTGCGATCACACTCCTCCCTGCGATCACACTCCTCCCTGCGATCACACTCCTCCCTGCGATCACACTCCTCCCTGCGATCACACTCCTCCCTGTGATTACGCTCCTCACTGCGATCACACTCACTCTGTGATCACACTCCTCTCTGCGATCACACTCCTCCCTGCGATCATACTCCTCCCTGCGATCACACTCCTCCCTGCGATCACACTCCTCCCTGCGATCACACTCCTCCCTGCTATCACACTCCTCCCTCCGATCACAATCCTCATTGCGATCACACTCACTCTACGATCACACTCCTCCCTACGATCACACTCCTCCCTACGATCACACTCCTCCCTGCGATCACACTCCTCCGTGCGATCACACACCTCCCTGCGATCACACTCCTCCCTGCAATCACACTCACTCTACGATCACACTCCTCCCTACGATCACACTCCTCCCTGCGATCACACTCACTCTACGATCACACTCCTCCCTGTGATCACACTCCTCCCTGCGATCACACTCCTCCCTACGATCACACTCCTCCCTGCGATCACACTCCTCCCTGCGATCACACTCCTCCCTGCGATCACACTCCTCCCTGCGATCACACTCCTCCCTACGATCACACTCCTCCCTGCGATCACACTCCTCCCTGCGATCACACTCCTCCCAATGATCAGACTCCTCCCTGCGATCACACTCCTCCCTGCGATCACACTCCTCCCTTCGATCATACTCCTCCCTGCGATCACACTCCTCCCTAGTATCACACTCCTCCCTGCGATCACACTCCTCCCTACGGTCACACTCCTCCCTGCGATCACACTCCTCCCTGCGATCACACTCCTCCCTGCGATCACACTCCTCCCTGCGATTACACTCCTCCCTGCGATCACACTCCTCCCTGCGATCACACTCCTCCCTGCGATCGCACTCCTCCCTGCGATCACACTACTCCCTGCGATCACACACCTCCCTACAATCACACTCCTCCCTGCGATCACACTCCTCCATGCGATCACACTCTTCCCAGCGATCACACTCCTCCCTGCGATCACACTCCTCCCTGCGATCACACTCCTCCCTGCGATCACACTCACTCTACGATCACACTCCTCCCTGCGATCACACTCACTCTACGATCACACACCTCACTGCGATCAGACTCCTCCCTGCGATCACACTACTCCCTGCGATCACACTCCTCCCTGTGATCACACTCCTCGCTGTGATCACACTCCTCCCTGCGATCACACTCCTCCCTGCGATCACACTCCTCCCTGCGATCACACTCACTCTACGATCACACTCCTCCCTTCGATCACACTCCTCCCTACGATCACACTCCTCCCTGCGTTCACACTCCTCCCTGCGATCACACTCCTCCCTGCGATCACACTCACTCTACGATCACACTCCTCCCTACGATCACACTCCTCCCTGCTATCACACTCACTCTACGATCACACTCCTCCCTGTGATGACACTCCTCCCTGCGATCACACTCATCCCTACGATCACACTCCTCCCTGCGATCACACTCCTCCCTACGATCACACTCCTCCCTGCGATCACACCCCTCCCTGCGATCACACTCCTCCCTGCGCTCACACTCCTCACTGCGATCACACTCCTCCCTGCGATCACACTCCTCCCTGTGATCACACTCCTCCCTACGATCACACTCCTCCCTGCGATCACACTCCTCCCTGCGATCACAATCCTCCCTGCGCTCACACTCCTCCCTGCGATCACAATCATCCCTACGATCACTCTCCTCCCTACGATCACACTCCTCCCTACGATCACACTCCTCCCTGCGATCACACTCCTCCCTGCGATCACACTCATCCCTGCGATCACACTCCTCCCTACGCTCACACTCCTCCCTGCGATCACACTCCTCCCTGCGATCACACTCCTCCCTGCGATCACACTCCTCCCTGCGATCACACTCCTCCCTACGATCACACTCCTCCCTGCGATCACACTCCTCCCTGCGATCACACTCCTCCCAACGATCATACTCCTCCCTGCGATCACACTCCTCCCTGCGATCACACTCCTCCCTTCGATCACACTCCTCCCAACGATCATACTCCTCCCTGCGATCACACTCCTCCCTGCGATCACACTCCTCCCTGCGATCACACTCCTCCCTAGGATCACACTCCTCCCTGCGATCACACTCCTCCCTTCGATCACACTCCTCCCTGCGATCACACTCCTCCCTGCGATCACACTCCTCCCTGCGATCACACTCCTCCCTGCAATCACACTCCCCCCTGCGATCACACTCCTCCCTGCGATCACACTCCACCCTACGATCACACTCCTCCCTGCGATCACACTCCTCCCTGCGATCACATTCCTCCCTGCGATCACACTCCTCCCTACGATCACACTCCTCCCTGCGATCACACTCCTCCCTGCAATCACACTCACTCTACGATCACACTCCTCCCTGCGATCACACTCACTCTACGATCACACTCCTCCCTGCGATCACACTCCTCCCTGCAATCACACTCCTCCCTGCGATCACACTCCTCCCTGCGATCACACTCACTCTACGATCACACTCCTCCCTGCGATCACACTCCTCCCTGCGATCGCACTCCTCCCTGCGATCACACTCCTCCCTACGATCACACTCCTCCCTACGATCACACTCCTCCCTGCGATCACACTCCTCCCTACGATCACACTCCTCCCTGCGATCACACTCCTCCCTGCGATCACACTCACTCTACGATCACACTCCTACCTACGATCACACTCCTCCCTACGATCACACTCCTCCCTGCGATCACACTCCTCCCTGCGATCACACTCCTCCCTGCGATCACACTCACTCTACGATCACACTCCTCCCTACGATCACACTCCTCCCTATGATCACACTCCTCCCTGCGATCACACTCCTCCCTGCGATCACACTCCTCCCTGCGATCACACTCACTGTACGATCACACTCCTCCCTGCGATCACACTCCTCCCTACGATCACACTCCTCCCTGCGATCAAACTCCTCCCTGCGATCACACTCCTCCCTACGATCACACTCCTCCCTACGATCACACTCCTCCCTGCGATCACACTCCTCCCGGCGATCACACTCCTCCCTGCGATCACACTCCTCCCTACGATCACACTCCTCCCTGCAATCACACTCCTCCCTACGATTACACTCCTCACTGCGATCACACTCACTCTGTGATCACACTCCTCCCTGCGATCACACTCTTCCCTGCGATCACGCTCCTCCCTACGATCACACTCCTCCCTGCGATCATACTCCTCCCTGCGATCACACTCACTCTACGATCCCACACCTCCCTGCGATCACACTCCTCCCTGCGATCACACTCCTCCCTATGAACACACTCCTCCCTGCGATCACACTCCTCCCTACGATCACACTCCTCCCTACGATCACACTCCTCCCTACGATCACAATCCTCCCTACGATCACACTCCTCCCTGCGATCACACTCCTCCCTCTTATCACACTCCTCCCTACGATCACACTCCTCCCTGCGATCACACTCCTCCCTGCGATCACACTCCTCCCTACGATCACACTCCTCCCTGCGATCACACTCTTCCCTGCGATCACATTCCTCCCTGCGATCACACTCCTCCCTGCGATCTCACTCACTCTACGATCACACTCCTCCCTACGATCACACTCCTCCCTACGATCACACTCCTCCCTGCGATCACACACCTCCCTGCGATCACACTCACTCTACGATCACACTCACTCTACGATCACACTCCTCCCTACGATCACACTCCTCCCTACGATCACACTCCTCCCTGCGATCACACTCCTCCCTGCGATCACACTCCTCCCTGCGATCACACTCACTCTACGATCACACTCCTCCCTACGATCACACTCCTCCCTGCAATCACACTCCCTCTACGATCACACTCCTCCCTGTGATGACACTCCTCCCTGCGATCACACTCCTCCCTACGATCACACTCCTCCATGCGATCACACTCCTCCCTCCGATCACACTCCTCCCTGCGATCCCAGTCCTCCCTACGATCACACTCCTCCCTGCGATCACGCTCCTCCCTACGATCACACTCCTCCCTGCGATCACACTCCTCCCTACGATCACACTCCTCCCTACGATCACACTCCTCCCTGCGATCACACTCCTCCCTGCGATCACACTCCTCCCTGCGATCACACTCCTCCCTGCGATCACACTCCTCCCTGTGATTACACTCCTCACTGCGATCACACTCACTCTGTGATCACACTCCTCTCTGCGATCACACTCCTCCCTGCGATCATACTCCTCCCTGCGATCACACTCCTCCCTGCGATCACACTCCTCCCTGCGATCACACTCCTCCCTGCGATCACACTCCTCCCTGCTATCACACTCCTCCCTCCGATCACAATCCTCATTGCGATCACACTCACTCTACGATCACACTCCTCCCTACGATCACACTCCTCCCTACGATCACACTCCTCCCTGCGATCACACTCCTCCGTGCGATCACACACCTCCCTGCGATCACACTCCTCCCTGCAATCACACTCACTCTACGATCACACTCCTCCCTACGATCACACTCCTCCCTGCGATCACACTCACTCTACGATCACACTCCTCCCTGTGATCACACTCCTCCCTGCGATCACACTCCTCCCTACGATCACACTCCTCCCTGCGATCACACTCCTCCCTGCGATCACACTCCTCCCTGCGATCACACTCCTCCCTGCGATCACACTCCTCCCTACGATCACACTCCTCCCTGCGATCACACTCCTCCCTACGGTCACACTCCTCCCTGCGATCACACTCCTCCCTGCGATCACACTCCTCCCTGCGATCACACTCCTCCCTGCGATCACACTACTCCCTGCGATCACACACCTCCCTACAATCACACTCCTCCCTGCGATCACACTCCTCCATGCGATCACACTCTTCCCAGCGATCACACTCCTCCCTGCGATCACACTCCTCCCTGCGATCACACTCCTCCCTGCGATCACACTCACTCTACGATCACACTCCTCCCTGCGATCACACTCACTCTACGATCACACACCTCCCTGCGATAAGACTCCTCCCAACGATCACACTACTCCCTGCGATCACACTCCTCCCTGTGACCACACTCCTCGCTGTGATCACACTCCTCCCTGCGATCACACTCCTCCCTGCGATCACACTCCTCCCTGCGATCACACTCACTCGACGATCACACTCCTCCCTGCGATCACACTCCTCCCTACGATCACACTCCTCCCTGCGATCAAACTCCTCCCTGCGATCACACTCCTCCCTACGATCACACTCCTCCCTGCGATCACACTCCTCCCTACGATCGAACTCCTCCCTGCGATCACACTCCTCCCTGCGATCACACTCCTCCCTGCGATCACACTCCTCCCTGCGATCACACTCCTCCCTGCGATCACACTCCTCCCTACGATCACACTCCTCCCTGCGATCACACTCCTCCCTACGATCACACTCCTCCCTGCGATCACACTCCTCCCTGCGATCACACTCCTCCCTAGGATCACACTCCTCCCTGCGATCACACTCCTCCCTTCGATCACACTCCTCCCTGCGATCACACTCCTCCCTGCGATCACACTCCTCCCTGCGATCACACTCCTCCCTGCGATCACACTCCCCCCTGCGATCACACTCCTCCCTGCGATCACACTCCACCCTACGATCACACTCCTCCCTGCGATCACACTCCTCCCTGCGATCACATTCCTCCCTGCGATCACACTCCTCCCTACGATCACACTCCTCCCTGCGATCACACTCCTCCCTGCAATCACACTCACTCTACGATCACACTCCTCCCTGCGATCACACTCACTCTACGATCACACTCCTCCCTGCGATCACACTCCTCCCTGCAATCACACTCCTCCCTGCGATCACACTCCTCCCTGCGATCACACTCACTCTACGATCACACTCCTCCCTGCGATCACACTCCTCCCTGCGATCGCACTCCTCCCTGCGATCACACTCCTCCCTACGATCACACTCCTCCCTACGATCACACTCCTCCCTGCGATCACACTCCTCCCTACGATCACACTCCTCCCTGCGATCACACTCCTCCCTGCGATCACACTCACTCTACGATCACACTCCTACCTACGATCACAATCCTCCCTACGATCACACTCCTCCCTGCGATCACACTCCTCCCTGCGATCACACTCCTCCCTGCGATCACACTCACTCTACGATCACACTCCTCCCTATGATCACACTCCTCCCTATGATCACACTCCTCCCTGCGATCACACTCCTCCCTGCGATCACACTCCTCCCTGCGATCACACTCCTCCCTGCGATCACACTCACTGTACGATCACACTCCTCCCTGCGATCACACTCCTCCCTACGATCACACTCCTCCCTGCGATCAAACTCCTCCCTGCGATCACACTCCTCCCTACGATCACACTCCTCCCTACGATCACACTCCTCCCTGCGATCACACTCCTCCCGGCGATCACACTCCTCCCTGCGATCACACTCCTCCCTACGATCACACTCCTCCCTGCAATCACACTCCTCCCTACGATTACACTCCTCACTGCGATCACACTCACTCTGTGATCACACTCCTCCCTGCGATCACACTCTTCCCTGCGATCACGCTCCTCCCTACGATCACACTCCTCCCTGCGATCATACTCCTCCCTGCGATCACACTCACTCTACGATCCCACACCTCCCTGCGATCACACTCCTCCCTGCGATCACACTCCTCCCTATGAACACACTCCTCCCTGCGATCACACTCCTCCCTACGATCACACTCCTCCCTACGATCACACTCCTCCCTACGATCACAATCCTCCCTACGATCACACTCCTCCCTGCGATCACACTCCTCCCTCTTATCACACTCCTCCCTACGATCACACTCCTCCCTGTGATCACACTCCTCCCTGCGATCACACTCCTCCCTACGATCACACTCCTCCCTGCGATCACACTCTTCCCTGCGATCACATTCCTCCCTGCGATCACACTCCTCCCTGCGATCTCACTCACTCTACGATCACACTCCTCCCTACGATCACACTCCTCCCTACGATCACACTCCTCCCTGCGATCACACACCTCCCTGCGATCACACTCACTCTACGATCACACTCACTCTACGATCACACTCCTCCCTACGATCACACTCCTCCCTACGATCACACTCCTCCCTGCGATCACACTCCTCCCTGCGATCACACTCCTCCCTGCGATCACACTCACTCTACGATCACACTCCTCCCTACGATCACACTCCTCCCTGCAATCACACTCCCTCTACGATCACACTCCTCCCTGTGATGACACTCCTCCCTGCGATCACACTCCTCCCTACGATCACACTCCTCCATGCGATCACACACCTCCCTCCGATCACACTCCTCCCTGCGATCCCAGTCCTCCCTACGATCACACTCCTCCCTGCGATCACGCTCCTCCCTACGATCACACTCCTCCCTGCGATCACACTCCTCCCTGCGATCACAATCCTCCCTGCGATCACACTCCTCCCTACGATCACACTCCTCCCTGCGATCACACTCCTCCCTGCGATCACACTCCTCCCTGCGATCACACTCCTCCCTGCGATCACACTCCTCCCTGTGATCACACTCCTCCCTACGATCACACTCCTCCCTGCGATCACACTCCTCTCTGCGATCACACTCCTCCCTGCGATCATACTCCTCCCTGCGATCACACTCCTCCCTGCGATCACACTCCTCCCTGCGATCACACTCCTCCCTGCGATCACACTCCTCCCTGCTATCACACTCCTCCCTCCGATCAAACTCCTCATTGCGATCACACTCACTCTACGATCACACTCCTCCCTACGATCACACTCCTCCCTACGATCACACTCCTCCCTGCGATCACACTCCTCCGTGCGATCACACACCTCCCTGCGATCACACTCCTCCCTGCAATCACACTCACTCTACGATCACACTCCTCCCTACGATCACACTCCTCCCTGCGATCACACTCACTCTACGATCACACTCCTCCCTGTGATCACACTCCTCCCTGCGATCACACTCCTCCCTACGATCACACTCCTCCCTGCGATCACACTCCTCCCTGCGATCACACTCCTCCCTACGATCACACTCCTCCCTGTGATCACACTCCTCCCTACGATCACACTCCTCCCTGCGATCACACTCCTCCCTGCGATCACAATCCTCCCTGCGCTCACACTCCTCCCTGCGATCACAATCATCCCTACGATCACACTCCTCCCTACGATCACACTCCTCCCTACGATCACACTCCTCCCTGCGATCACACTCCTCCCTGCGATCACACTCATCCCTGCGATCACACTCCTCCCTACGCCCACACTCCTCCCTGCGATCACACTCCTCCCTGCGATCACACTCCTCCCTGCGATCACACTCCTCCCTGCGATCACACTCCTCCCTACGATCACACTCCTCCCTGCGATCACACTCCTCCCTGCGATCACACTCCTCCCAACGATCAGACTCCTCCCTGCGATCACACTCCTCCCTGCGATCACACTCCTCCCTTCGATCATACTCCTCCCTGCGATCACACTCCTCCCTAGTATCACACTCCTCCCTGCGGTCACACTCCTCCCTACGGTCACACTCCTCCCTGCGATCACACTCCTCCCTGCGATCACACTCCTCCCTGCGATCACACTCCTCCCTGTGATTACACTCCTCCCTGCGATCACACTCCTCCCTGCGATCACACTCCTCCCTGCGATCACACTCCTCCCTGCGATCACACTCCTCCCTGCGATCACACTCCTCCCTGCGATCACACTACTCCCTGCGATCACACACCTCCCTACAATCACACTCCTCCCTGCGATCACACTCCTCCATGCGATCACACTCTTCCCAGCGATCACACTCCTCCCTGCGATCACACTCCTCCCTGCGATCACACTCCTCCCTGCGATCACACTCACTCTACGATCACACTCCTCCCTGCGATCACACTCACTCTACGATCACACACCTCCCTGCGATAAGACTCCTCCCAACGATCACACTACTCCCTGCGATCACACTCCTCCCTGTGACCACACTCCTCGCTGTGATCACACTCCTCCCTGCGATCACACTCCTCCCTGCGATCACACTCCTCCCTGCGATCACACTCACTCGACGATCACACTCCTCCCTGCGATCACACTCCTCCCTACGATCACACTCCTCCCTGCGATCAAACTCCTCCCTGCGATCACACTCCTCCCTACGATCACACTCCTCCCTGCGATCACACTCCTCCCTACGATCAAACTCCTCCCTGCGATCACACTCCTCCCTGCGATCACACTCCTCCCTGCGATCACACTCCTCCCTGCGATCACACTCCTCCCTGCGATCACACTCCTCCCTACGATCACACTCCTCCCTGCGATCACACTCCTCCCTACGATCACACTCCTCCCTGCGATCACACTCCTCCCTGCGATCACACTCCTCCCTAGCATCACACTCCTCCCTGCGATCACACTCCTCCCTTCGATCACACTCCTCCCTGCGATCACACTCCTCCCTGCGATCACACTCCTCCCTGCGATCACACTCCTCCCTGCGATCACACTCCCCCCTGCGATCACACTCCTCCCTGCGATCACACTCCACCCTACGATCACACTCCTCCCTGCGATCACACTCCTCCCTGCGATCACATTCCTCCCTGCGATCACACTCCTCCCTACGATCACACTCCTCCCTGCGATCACACTCCTCCCTGCAATCACACTCACTCTACGATCACACTCCTCCCTGCGATCACACTCCTCCCTGCAATCACACTCCTCCCTGCGATCACACTCCTCCCTGCGATCACACTCACTCTACGATCACACTCCTCCCTGCGATCACACTCCTCCCTGCGATCGCACTCCTCCCTGCGATCACACTCCTCCCTACGATCACACTCCTCCCTACGATCACACTCCTCCCTGCGATCACACTCCTCCCTACGATCACACTCCTCCCTGCGATCACACTCCTCCCTGCGATCACACTCACTCTACGATCACACTCCTACCTACGATCACAATCCTCCCTACGATCACACTCCTCCCTGCGATCACACTCCTCCCTGCGATCACACTCCTCCCTGCGATCACACTCACTCTACGATCACACTCCTCCCTATGATCACACTCCTCCCTATGATCACACTCCTCCCTGCGATCACACTCCTCCCTGCGATCACACTCCTCCCTGCGATCACACTCCTCCCTGCGATCACACTCACTGTACGATCACACTCCTCCCTGCGATCACACTCCTCCCTACGATCACACTCCTCCCTGCGATCAAACTCCTCCCTGCGATCACACTCCTCCCTACGATCACACTCCTCCCTACGATCACACTCCTCCCTGCGATCACACTCCTCCCGGCGATCACACTCCTCCCTGCGATCACACTCCTCCCTACGATCACACTCCTCCCTGCAATCACACTCCTCCCTACGATTACACTCCTCACTGCGATCACACTCACTCTGTGATCACACTCCTCCCTGCGATCACACTCTTCCCTGCGATCACGCTCCTCCCTACGATCACACTCCTCCCTGCGATCATACTCCTCCCTGCGATCACACTCACTCTACGATCCCACACCTCCCTGCGATCACACTCCTCCCTGCGATCACACTCCTCCCTATGAACACACTCCTCCCTGCGATCACACTCCTCCCTACGATCACACTCCTCCCTACGATCACACTCCTCCCTACGATCACAATCCTCCCTACGATCACACTCCTCCCTGCGATCACACTCCTCCCTCTTATCACACTCCTCCCTACGATCACACTCCTCCCTGTGATCACACTCCTCCCTGCGATCACACTCCTCACTACGATCACACTCCTCCCTGCGATCACACTCTTCCCTGCGATCACATTCCTCCCTGCGATCACACTCCTCCCTGCGATCTCACTCACTCTACGATCACACTCCTCCCTACGATCACACTCCTCCCTACGATCACACTCCTCCCTGCGATCACACTCCTCCCTGCGATCACACTCACTCTACGATCACACTCCTCCCTACGATCACACTCCTCCCTGCAATCACACTCCCTCTACGATCACACTCCTCCCTGTGATGACACTCCTCCCTGCGATCACACTCCTCCCTACGATCACACTCCTCCATGCGATCACACTCCTCCCTCCGATCACACTCCTCCCTGCGATCCCAGTCCTCCCTACGATCACACTCCTCCCTGCGATCACGCTCCTCCCTACGATCACACTCCTCCCTGCGATCACACTCCTCCCTGCGATCACAATCCTCCCTGCGATCACACTCCTCCCTACGATCACACTCCTCCCTGCGATCACACTCCTCCCTGCGATCACACTCCTCCCTGCGATCACACTCCTCCCTGCGATCACACTCCTCCCTGTGATCACACTCCTCCCTACGATCACACTCCTCCCTGCGATCACACTCCTCTCTGCGATCACACTCCTCCCTGCGATCATACTCCTCCCTGCGATCACACTCCTCCCTGCGATCACACTCCTCCCTGCGATCACACTCCTCCCTGCGATCACACTCCTCCCTGCTATCACACTCCTCCCTCCGATCACACTCCTCATTGCGATCACACTCACTCTACGATCACACTCCTCCCTACGATCACACTCCTCCCTACGATCACACTCCTCCCTGCGATCACACTCCTCCGTGCGATCACACACCTCCCTGCGATCACACTCCTCCCTGCAATCACACTCACTCTACGATCACACTCCTCCCTACGATCACACTCCTCCCTGCGATCACACTCACTCTACGATCACACTCCTCCCTGTGATCACACTCCTCCCTGCGATCACACTCCTCCCTACGATCACACTCCTCCCTGCGATCACACTCCTCCCTGCGATCACACTCCTCCCTACGATCACACTCCTCCCTGTGATCACACTCCTCCCTACGATCACACTCCTCCCTGCGATCACACTCCTCCCTGCGATCACAATCCTCCCTGCGCTCACACTCCTCCCTGCGATCACAATCATCCCTACGATCACACTCCTCCCTACGATCACACTCCTCCCTACGATCACACTCCTCCCTGCGATCACACTCCTCCCTGCGATCACACTCATCCCTGCGATCACACTCCTCCCTACGCCCACACTCCTCCCTGCGATCACACTCCTCCCTGCGATCACACTCCTCCCTGCGATCACACTCCTCCCTGCGATCACACTCCTCCCTACGATCACACTCCTCCCTGCGATCACACTCCTCCCTGCGATCACACTCCTCCCAACGATCAGACTCCTCCCTGCGATCACACTCCTCCCTGCGATCACACTCCTCCCTTCGATCATACTCCTCCCTGCGATCACACTCCTCCCTAGTATCACACTCCTCCCTGCGGTCACACTCCTCCCTACGGTCACACTCCTCCCTGCGATCACACTCCTCCCTGCGATCACACTCCTCCCTGCGATCACACTCCTCCCTGTGATTACACTCCTCCCTGCGATCACACTCCTCCCTGCGATCACACTCCTCCCTGCGATCACACTCCTCCCTGCGATCACACTACTCCCTGCGATCACACACCTCCCTACAATCACACTCCTCCCTGCGATCACACTCCTCCATGCGATCACACTCTTCCCAGCGATCACACTCCTCCCTGCGATCACACTCCTCCCTGCGATCACACTCCTCCCTGCGATCACACTCACTCTACGATCACACTCCTCCCTGCGATCACACTCACTCTACGATCACACACCTCCCTGCGATCAGACTCCTCCCTGCGATCACACTACTCCCTGCGATCACACTCCTCCCTGTGATCACACTCCTCGCTGTGATCACACTCCTCCCTGCGATCACACTCCTCCCTGCGATCACACTCCTCCCTGCGATCACACTCACTCTACGATCGCACTCCTCCCTTCGATCACACTCCTCCCTCCGATCACACTCCTCCCTGCGTTCACACACCTCCCTGCGATCACACTCCTCCCTGCGATCACACTCACTCTACGATCACACTCCTCCCTACGATCACACTCCTCCCTGCTATCACACTCACTCTACGATCACACTCCTCCCTGTGATGACACTCCTCCCTGCGATCACACTCATCCCTACGATCACACTCCTCCCTGCGATCACACTCCTCCCTACGATCACACTCCTCCCTGCGATCACACCCCTCCCTGCGATCACACTCCTCCCTGCGCTCACACTCCTCACTGCGATCACACTCCTCCCTACGATCACACTCCTCCCTGCGATCACACTCCTCCCTACGATCACACTCCTCCCTGCGATCTCACTCCTCCCTGCGATTACACTCCTCCCTGCGATCACACTCCTCCCTGCGATCACACTCCCCCCTGCGATCACACTCCTCCCTGCGATCACACTCCTCCCTACGATCACACTCCTCCCTGCGATCACACTCCTCCCTGCGATCACACTCCTCCCTGCGATCACACTCCTCCCTACGATCACACTCCTCCCTACGATCACAATCCTCCCTACGATCACACACCTCCCTGCGATCACACTCCTCCCTCTTATCACACTCCTCCCTACGATCACACTCCTCCCTGCGATCACACTCCTCCCTGCGATCACACTCCTCCCTACGATCACACTCCTCCCTGCGATCACACTCCTCCCTACAATCACACTCCTCCCTGCGATCACACTCTTCCCTGCGATCACATTCCTCCCTGCGATCACACTCCTCCCTGCGATCTCACTCACTCTACGATCACACTCCTCCCTACGATCACACTCCTCCCTACGATCACACTCCTCCCTGCGATCACACTCCTCCCTGCGATCACACTCACTCTACGATCACACTCCTCCCTACGATCACACTCCTCCCTACGATCACACTCCTCCCTGCGATCACACTCCTCCCTGCGATCACACTCCTCCCTGCGATCACACTCCTCCCTGCGATCACACTCACTCTACGATCACACTCCTCCCTACGATCACACTCCTCCCTGCAATCACACTCCCTCTACGATCACACTCCTCCCTGTGATGACACTCCTCCCTGCGATCACACTCCTCCCTACGATCACACTCCTCCATGCGATCACACTCCTCCCTCCGATCACACTCCTCCCTGCGATCCCAGTCCTCCCTACGATCACACTCCTCCCTGCGATCACGCTCCTCCCTACGATCACACTCCTCCCTGCGATCACACTCCTCCCTGCGATCACAATCCTCCCTGCGATCACACTCCTCCCTACGATCACACTCCTCCCTGCGATCACACTCCTCCCTGCGATCACACTCCTCCCTGCGATCACACTCCCCCCTGCGATCACACTCCTCCCTGTGATCACACTCCTCCCTACGATCACACTCCTCCCTGCGATCACACTCCTCTCTGCCATCACACTCCTCCTTGCGATCATACTCCTCCCTGCGATCACACTCCTCCCTGCGATCACACTCCTCCCTGCGATCACACTCCTCCCTGCGATCACACTCCTCCCTGCTATCACACTCCTCCCTCCGATCACACTCCTCATTGCGATCACACTCACTCTACGATCACACTCCTCCCTACGATCACACTCCTCCCTACGATCACACTCCTCCCTGCGATCACACTCCTCCGTGCGATCACACACCTCCCTGCGATCACACTCCTCCCTGCAATCACACTCACTCTACGATCACACTCCTCCCTACGATCACACTCCTCCCTGCGATCACACTCACTCTACGATCACACTCCTCCCTGTGATCACACTCCTCCCTGCGATCACACTCCTCCCTACGATCACACTCCTCCCTGCGATCACACTCCTCCCTGCGATCACACTCCTCCCTACGATCACACTCCTCCCTGTGATCACACTCCTCCCTACGATCTCACTCCTCCCTGCGATCACACACCTCCCTGCGATCACAATCCTCCCTGCGCTCACACTCCTCCCTGCGATCACAATCATCCCTACGATCACACTCCTCCCTACGATCACACTCCTCCCTACGATCACACTCCTCCCTGCGATCACACTCCTCCCTGCGATCACACTCATCCCTGCGATCACACTCCTCCCTACGCCCACACTCCTCCCTGCGATCACACTCACTCTACGATCACACTCCTCCCTGAGATGACACTCCTCCCTGCGATCACACTCATCCCTACGATCACACTCCTCCCTGCGATCACACTCCTCCCTACGATCACACTCCTCCCTGCGATCACACCCCTCCCTGCGATCACACTCCTCCCTGCGCTCACACTCCTCACTGCGATCACACTCCTCCCTGCGATCACACTCCTCCCTACGATCACACTCCTCCCTACGATCACACTCCTCCCTGCGATCACACTCCTCCCTACGATCACACTCCTCCCTGCGATCACACTCCTCCCTACGATCACACTCCTCCCTGCGATCTCACTCCTCCCTGCGATCACACTCCTCCCTGCGATCACACTCCTCCCTGCGATCACACTCCCCCCTGCGATCACACTCCTCCCTGCGATCACACTCCTCCCTACGATCACACTCCTCCCTGCGATCACACTCCTCCCTGCGATCACACTCCTCCCTACGATCACACTCCTCCCTGCGACCACACTCCTCCCTGCGATCACACTGCTCCCTACGATCACACTCCTCCCTGCGATCACACTCCTCCCTGCGATCACACTCCTCCCTGCGATCACACTCCTCCCTGCGATCAAACTCCTCCCTGCGAACACACTCCACCCTGCGATCACACTCCTCCCAGCGATCACACTCCTCCCTGCGATCACACTCACTCTACGATCACACTCCTCCCTACGATCACACTCCTCCCTGCAATCACACTCCTCCCTGCGATCACACTCCTCCCTGCAATCACACGCACTCTACGATCACACTCCTCCCTACGATCACACTCCTCCCTACGATCACATTCCTCCCTGCGATCACACTCCTCCCTGCGATCACACTCACTCTATGATCACACTCCTCCCTACGATCACACTCCTCCCTGCGATCACACTCACCCTACGATCACACTCCTCCCTGTGATCACACTCCTCCCTGCGATCACACTCCTCCCTACGATCACACTCCTCCCTGCGATCACTCTCCTGCCTGCGATCACACTCCTCCCTACGATCACACTCCTCCCTGCGATCACACTCCTCCCTACGATCACACTCCTCCCTGCGATCACACTCCTCCCTGCGATCACACTCCTCCCTGCGCTCACACTCCTCCCTGCGATCACAATCCTCCCTACGATCACACTCCTCCCTACGATCACACTCCTCCCTACGATCACACTCCTCCCTGCGATCAAACTCCTCCCTGCGATCACACTCCTCCCTGCGATCACACTCCTCCCTGCGATCACACTCATCCTTGCGATCACACTCCTCCCTGCGATCACACTCCTCCCTGCGATCACACTCCTCCCTGCGATCACACTCCTCCCTACGATCACACTCCTCCCTGCGATCACACTCCTCCCTGCGATCACACTCCTCCCAACGATCAGACTCCTCCCTGCGATCACACTCCTCCCTGCGATCACACTCCTCCCTTCGATCACACTCCTCCCTGCGATCACACTCCTCCCTAGTATCACACTCCTCCCTGCGATCACACTCCTCCCTACGGTGACACTCCTCCCTGCGATCACACTCCTCCCTGCGATCACACTCCTCCCTGCGATCACACTCCTCCCTGCGATCACACTCCTCCCTGCGATCACACTCCTCCCTGCGATCACACTCCTCCCTGCGATCACACTCCTCCCTGCGATCACACTACTCCCTGCGATCACACACCTCCCTACAATCACACTCCTCCCTGCGATCACACTCCTCCATGCGATCACACTCTTCCCAGCGATCACACTCCTCCCTGCGATCACACTCCTCCCTGCGATCACACTCCTCCCTGCGATCACACTCACTCTACGATCACACTCCTCCCTGCGATCACACTCATTCTACGATCACACACCTCCCTGCGATCAGACTCCTCCCTGCGATCACACTACTCCCTGCGATCACACTCCTCCCTGTGATCACACTCCTCGCTGTGATCACACTCCTCCCTGCGATGACACTCCTCCCTGCGATCACACTCCTCCCTGCGATCACACTCACTCTACGATCACACTCCTCCCTTCGATCACACTCCTCCCTACGATCACACTCCTCCCTGCGTTCACACTCCTCCCTGCGATCACACTCCTCCCTGCGATCACACTCACTCTACGATCACACTCCTCCCTACGATCACACTCCTCCCTGCTATCACACTCACTCTACGATCACACTCCTCCCTGTGATGACACTCCTCCCTGCGATCACACTCATCCCTACGATCACACTCCTCCCTGCGATCACACTCCTCCCTACGATCACACTCCTCCCTGCGATCACACCCCTCCCTGCGATCACACTCCCCCCTGCGCTCACACTCCTCACTGCGATCACACTCCTCCCTGCGATCACACTCCTCCCTACGATCACACTCCTCCCTACGATCACACTCCTCCCTGCGATCACACTCCTCCCTACGATCACACTCCTCCCTGCGATCACACTCCTCCCTACGATCACACTCCTCCCTGCAATCTCACTCCTCCCTGCGATCACACTCCTCCCTGCGATCACACTCCTCCCTGCGATCACACTCCTCCCTGCGATCACACTCCTCCCTACGATCACACTCCTCCCTGCGATCACACTCCTCCCTGCGATCACACTCCTCCCTACGATCACACTCCTCCCTGCGACCACACTCCTCCCTGCGATCACACTGCTCCCTACGATCACACTCCTCCCTGCGATCACACTCCTCCCTGCGATCACACTCCTCCCTGCGATCACACTCCTCCCTGCGATCACACTCCTCCCTGCGATCACACTCCTCCCTGCGATCAAACTCCTCCCTGCGAACACACTCCACCCTGCGATCACACTCCTCCCAGCGATCACACTCCTCCCTGCGATCACACTCACTCTACGATCACACTCCTCCCTACGATCACACTCCTCCCTGCGATCACACTCCTCCCTGTGATCACACTCCTCCCTGCGATCACACTCCTCCCTGCAATCACACTCACTCTACGATCACACTCCTCCCTACGATCACACTCCTCCCTACGATCACATTGCTCCCTGCGATCACACTCACTCTATGATCACACTCCTCCCTACGATCACACTCCTCCCTGCGATCACACTCACCCTACGATCACACTCCTCCCTGTGATCACACTCCTCCCTGCGATCACACTCCTCCCTACGATCACACTCCTCCCTGCGATCACTCTCCTCCCTGCGATCACACTCCTCCCTACGATCACACTCCTCCCTGCGATCACACTCCTCCCTACGATCACACTCCTCCCTGCGATCACACTCCTCCCTGCGATCACACTCCTCCCTGCGATCACACTCACTCTACGATCACACTCCTCCCTACGATCACACTCCTCCCTGCGATCATACTCCTCCCTGCGATCACACTCCTCCCTGCAATCACACTCACTCTACGATCACACTCCTCCCTAGGATCACACTCCTCCCTACGATCACATTCCTCCCTGCGATCACACTCCTCCCTGCGATCACACTCACTCTATGATCACACTCCTCCCTACGATCACACTCCTCCCTGCGATCACACTCACCCTACGATCACACTCCTCCCTGTGATCACACTCCTCCCTGCGATCACACTCCTCCCTACGATCACACTCCTCCCTGCGATCACTCTCCTCCCTGCGATCACACTCCTCCCTACGATCACACTCCTCCCTGCGATCACACTCCTCCCTACGATCACACTCCTCCCTGCGATCACACTCCTCCCTGCGATCACACTCCTCCCTGCGCTCACAAACCTCCCTGCGATCACAATCCTCCCTACGATCACACTCCTCCCTACGATCACACTCCTCCCTACGATCACACTCCTCCCTGCGATCACACTCCTCCCTGCGATCACACTCCTCCCTGCGATCACACTCCTCCCTGCGATCACACTCATCCTTGCGATCACACTCCTCCCTGCGATCACACTCCTCCCTGCGATCACACTCCTCCCTGCGATCACACACCTCCCTACGATCACACTCCTCCCTGCGATCACACTCCTCCCTGCGATCACACTCCTCCCAACGATCAGACTCCTCCCTGCGATCACACTCCTCCCTGCGATCACACTCCTCCCTTCGATCATACTCCTCCCTGCGATCACACTCCTCCCTAGTATCACACTCCTCCCTGCGATCACACTCCTCCCTACGGTCACACTCCTCCCTGCGATCACACTCCTCCCTGCGATCACACTCCTCCCTGCGATCACACTCCTCCCTGCGATCACACTCCTCCCTGCGATCACACTCCTCCCTGCGATCACACTCCTCCCTGCGATCACACTCCTCCCTGCGATCACACTACTCCCTGCGATCACACACCTCCCTACGATCACACTCCTCCCTGCGATCACACTCCTCCATGCGATCACACTCTTCCCAGCGATCACACTCCTCCCTGCGATCACACTCCTCCCTGCGATCACACTCCTCCCTGCGATCACACTCACTCTACGATCACACTCCTCCCTGCGATCACACTCACTCTACGATCACACACCTCCCTGCGATCAGACTCCTCCCTGCGATCACACTACTCCCTGCGATCACACTCCTCCCTGTGATCACACTCCTCGCTGTGATCACACTCCTCCCTGCGATCACACTCCTCCCTGCGATCACACTCCTCCCTGCGATCACACTCACTCTACGATCACACTCCTCCCTTCGATCACACTCCTCCCTACGATCACACTCCTCCCTGCGTTCACACTCCTCCCTGCGATCACACTCCTCCCTGCGATCACACTCACTCTACGATCACACTCCTCCCTACGATCACACTCCTCCCTGCTATCACACTCACTCTACGATCACACTCCTCCCTGTGATGACACTCCTCCCTGCGATCACACTCATCCCTACGATCACACTCCTCCCTGCGATCACACTCCTCCCTACGATCACACTCCTCCCTGCGATCACACCCCTCCCTGCGATCACACTCCTCCCTGCGCTCACACTCCTCACTGCGATCACACTCCTCCCTGCGATCACACTCCTCCCTACGATCACACTCCTCCCTACGATCACACTCCTCCCTGCGATCACACTCCTCCCTACGATCACACTCCTCCCTGCGATCACACTCCTCCCTACGATCACACTCCTCCCTGCGATCTCACTCCTCCCTGCGATCACACTCCTCCCTGCGATCACACTCCTCCCTGCGATCACACTCCCCCCTGCGATCACACTCCTCCCTGCGATCACACTCCTCCCTACGATCACACTCCTCCCTGCGATCACACTCCTCCCTGCGATCACACTCCTCCCTACGATCACACTCCTCCCTGCGATCACACTCCTCCCTGCGATCACACTCCTCCCTGCGATCACACTCCTCCCTGCGATCAAACTCCTCCCTGCGAACACACTCCACCCTGCGATCACACTCCTCCCAGCGATCACACTCCTCCCTGCGATCACACTCACTCTACGATCACACTCCTCCCTACGATCACACTCCTCCCTGCGATCACACTCCTCCCTGCGATCACACTCCTCCCTGCGATCACACTCCTCCCTGCAATCACACTCACTCTACGATCACACTCCTCCCTACGATCACACTCCTCCCTACGATCACATTCCTCCCTGCGATCACACTCCTCCCTGCGATCACACTCACTCTATGATCACACTCCTCCCTACGATCACACTCCTCCCTGCGATCACACTCACCCTACGATCACACTCCTCCCTGTGATCACACTCCTCCCTGCGATCACACTCCTCCCTACGATCACACTCCTCCCTGCGATCACTCTCCTCCCTGTGATCACACTCCTCCCTACGATCACACTCCTCCCTGCGATCACACTCCTCCCTACGATCACACTCCTCCCTGCGATCACACTCCTCCCTGCGATCACACTCCTCCCTGCGCTCACACTCCTCCCTGCGATCACAATCCTCCCTACGATCACACTCCTCCCTACGATCACATTCCTCCCTACGATCACACTCCTCCCTGCGATCACACTCCTCCCTGCGATGACACTCCTCCCTGCGATCACACTCCTCCCTGCGATCACACTCATCCTTGCGATCACACTCCTCCCTGCGATCACACTCCTCCCTGCGATCACACTCCTCCCCTCGCTCACACTCCTCCCTGCGATCACACTCCTCCCTGCGATCAAACTCCTCCCTGCGATCACACTCCTCCCTGCGATCACACTCCTCCCTGCTATCACACTCCTCCCTCCGATCCCACTCCTCCCTACGATCACACTCCTCCCTGCGATCACACTCCTCCCTGCGATCACACTCCTCCCTGCGATCACACTGCTCCCTACGATCACACTCCTCCCTACGATCACACTCCTCCCTACGATCACACTCCTCCCTACGATCACACTCCTCCCTGCGATCACACTCATCCTTGCGATCACACTCCTCCCTGCGATCACACTCCTCCCTGCGATCACACACCTCCCTGCGATCACACTCCTCCCTACGATCACACTCCTCCCTGCGATCACACTGCTCCCTACGATCACACTCCTCCCTGCGATCACACTCCTCCCTGCGATCACACTCCTCCCTGCGATCACACTCCTCCCTACGATCACACTCCTCTCTGCGATCACGCTCCTCCCTGTGGTCGCACTCCTCCCTGTGATCACACTCCTCCCTGCGATCACACTCCTCCCTATGATCACACTACTCCCTGCGATCACACTCCTCCCTGCGATCACACTCCTCCCTGCAATCACACTCCTCCCTGCGATCACACTCCTCCCTGCGATCACACTCACTCTACGATCACACTCCTCCCTGCGATCACACTCCTCCCTGCGATCGCACTCCTCCCTGCGATCACACTCCTCCCTACGATCACACTCCTCCCTACGATCACACTCCTCCCTGCGATCATACTCCTCCCTACGATCACACTCCTCCCTGCGATCACACTCCTCCCTGCGATCACACTCACTCTACGATCACACTCCTACCTACGATCACACTCCTCCCTACGATCACACTCCTCCCTGCGATCACACTCCTCCCTGCGATCACACTCCTCCCTGCGATCACACTCACTCTACGATCACACTCCTCCCTACGATCACACTCCTCCCTATGATCACACTCCTCCCTGCGATCACACTCCTCCCTGCGATCACACTCCTCCCTGCGATCACACTCCTCCCTGCGATCACACTCACTCTACGATCACACTCCTCCCTGCGATCACACTCCTCCCTACGATCACACTCCTCCCTGCGATCAAACTCCTCCCTGCGATCACACTCCTCCCTACGATCACACTCCTCCCTACGATCACACTCCTCCCTGCGATCACACTCCTCCCGGCGATCACTCTCCTCCCTGCGATCACACTCCTCCCTACGATCACACTCCTCCCTGCAATCACACTCCTCCCTACGATCACACTCCTCACTGCGATCACACTCACTCTGTGATCACACTCCACCCTGCGATCACACTCCTCCCTGCGATCACGCTCCTCCCTACGATCACACTCCTCCCTGCGATCACACTCCTCCCTGCGATCACACTCACTCTACGATCCCACACCTCCCTGCGATCACACTCCTCCCTGCGATCACACTCCTCCCTATGATCACACTCCTCCCTGCGATCACACTCCTCCCTACGATCACACTCCTCCCTACGATCACACTCCTCCCTAGGATCACACTCCTCCCTGCGATCACACTCCTCCCTACGATCACACTCCTCCCTACGATCACACTCCTCCCTGCGATCACACTCCTCCCTGTGATCACACTCCTCCCTGCGATCACAGTCCTCCCTACGATCACACTCCTCCCTGCGATCACACTCCTCCCTCTTATCACACTCCTCCCTACGATCACACTCCTCCCTGCGATCACACTCCTCCCTACGATCACACTCCTCCCTGCGATCACACTCCTCCCTATGATCACACTCCTCCCTGCGATCACACTCTTCCCTGCGATCTCATTCCTCCCTGCGATCACACTCCTCCCTGCGATCTCACTCAATCTACGATCACACTCCTCCCTACGATCACACTCCTCCCTACGATCACACTCCTCCCTGCGATCACACTCACTCTACGATCACACTCCTCCCTACGATCACACTCCTCCCTACGATCACACTCCTCCCTGCGATCACACTCCTCCCTGCGATCACACTCACTCTACGATCACACTCCTCCCTACGATCACACTCCTCCCTGCAATCACACTCCCTCTACGATCACACTCCTCCCTGTGATGACACTCCTCCCTGCGATCACACTCCTCCCTACGATCACACTCCTCCATGCGATCACACTCCTCCCTACGATCACACTCCTCCCTGCGATCACAGTCCTCCCTACGATCACACTCCTCCCTGCGATCACGCTCCTCCCTACGATCACACTCCTCCCTGCGATCACACTCCTCCCTGCGATCACACTCCTCCCTGCGATCACACTCCTCCCTACGATCACACTCCTCCCTGCGATCACACTCCTCCCTGCGATCACACTCCTCCCTGCGATCACACTCCCCCCTGCGATCACACTCATCCCTGCGATCACACTCCTCCCTACGATCACACTCCTCCCTGCGATCACACTCCTCTCTGCGATCACACTCCTCCCTGCAATCATACTCCTCCCTGCGATCACACTCCTCCCTGCGATCACACTCCTCCCTGCGATCACACTCCTCCCTGCGATCACACTCCTCCCTGCTATCACACTCCTCCCTGCGATCACACTCCTCCCTGCGATCACACTCCTCCCCTCGCTCACACTCCTCCCTGCGATCACACTCCTCCCTGCGATCAAACTCCTCCCTGCGATCACACTCCTCCCTGCGATCACATTCCTCCCTGCTATCACACACCTCCCTCCGATCCCACTCCTCCCTACGATCACACTCCTCCCTGCGATCACACTCCTCCCTGCGATCACACTCCTCCCTGCGATCACACTGCTCCCTACGATCACACTCCTCCCTACGATCACACTCCTCCCTACGATCACACTCCTCCCTACGATCACACTCCTCCCTGCGATCACACTCATCCTTGCGATCACACTCCTCCCTGCGATCACACTCCTCCCTGCGATCACACACCTCCCTGCGATCACACTCCTCCCTTCAATCACACTCACTCTACGATCACACTCCTCCCTACGATCACGCTCCTCCCTGCGATCACACTCACTCTACGATCACACTCCTCCCTGTGATCACACTCTTCCCTGCGATCACACTCCTCCCTACGATCACACTCCTCCCTGCAATCACACTCCTCCCTGCGATCACACTCCTCCCTACGATCACACTCCTCCCTGTGATCACACTCCTCCCTACGATCACACTCCTCCCTGCGATCACACTCCTCCCTGCGATCACAATCCTCCCTGCGCTCACACTCCTCCCTGCGATCACAATCATCCCTACGATCACACTCCTCCCTACGATCGCACTCCTCCCTACGATCACACTCCTCCCTGTGATCGCACTCCTCCCTGCGATCACACTCATCCCTGCGATCACACTCCTCCCTACGCTCACACTCCTCCCTGCGATCACACTCCTCCCTGCGATCACACTCCTCCCTGCGATCACACTCCTCCCTGCGATCACACTCCTCCCTACGATCACACTCCTCCCTGCGATCACACTCCTCCCTGCGATCACACTCCTCCCAACGATCAGACTCCTCCCTGCGATCACACTCCTCCCTGCGATCACACTCCTCCCTTCGATCATACACCTCCCTGCGATCACACTCCTCCCAACGATCAGACTCCTCCCTGCGATCACACTCCTCCCTGCGATCACACTCCTCCCTTCGATCATACTCCTCCCTGCGATCACACTCCTCCCTACGATCACACTCCTCCCTGCGATCACACTCCTCCCTACGGTCACACTCCTCCCTGCGATCACACTCCTCCCTGCGATCACACTCCTCCCTGCGATCACACTCCTCCCTGCGATCACACTCCTCCCTGCTATCACACTCCTCCCTCCGATCCCACTCCTCCCTACGATCACACTCCTCCCTGCGATCACACTCCTCCCTGCGATCACACTCCTCCCTGCGATCACACTGCTCCCTACGATCACACTCCTCCCTACGATCACACTCCTCCCTACGATCACACTCCTCCCTACGATCACACTCCTCCCTGCGATCACACTCATCCTTGCGATCACACTCCTCCCTGCGATCACACTCCTCCCTGCGATCACACACCTCCCTGCGATCACACTCCTCCCTACGATCACACTCCTCCCTGCGATCACACTGCTCCCTACGATCACACTCCTCCCTGCGATCACACTCCTCCCTGCGATCACACTCCTCCCTGCGATCACACTCCTCCCTACGATCATACTCCTCTCTGCGATCACGCTCCTCCCTGTGGTCGCACTCCTCCCTGTGATCACACTCCTCCCTGCGATCACACTCCTCCCACGATCACACTACTCCCTGCGATCACACTCCTCCCTGCGATCACACTCCTCCCTGCAATCACACTCCTCCCTGCGATCACACTCCTCCCTGCGATCACACTCACTCTACGATCACACTCCTCCCTGCGATCACACTCCTCCCTGCGATCGCACTCCTCCCTGCGATCACACTCCTCCCTACGATCACACTCCTCCCTACGATCACACTCCTCCCTGCGATCATACTCCTCCCTACGATCACACTCCTCCCTGCGATCACACTCCTCCCTGCGATCACACTCACTCTACGATCACACTCCTACCTACGATCACACTCCTCCCTACGATCACACTCCTCCCTGCGATCACACTCCTCCCTGCGATCACACTCCTCCCTGCGATCACACTCACTCTACGATCACACTCCTCCCTACGATCACACTCCTCCCTATGATCACACTCCTCCCTGCGATCACACTCCTCCCTGCGATCACACTCCTCCCTGCGATCACACTCCTCCCTGCGATCACACTCACTCTACGATCACACTCCTCCCTGCGATCACACTCCTCCCTACGATCACACTCCTCCCTGCGATCAAACTCCTCCCTGCGATCACACTCCTCCCTACGATCACACTCCTCCCTACGATCACACTCCTCCCTGCGATCACACTCCTCCCGGCGATCACTCTCCTCCCTGCGATCACACTCCTCCCTACGATCACACTCCTCCCTGCAATCACACTCCTCCCTACGATCACACTCCTCACTGCGATCACACTCACTCTGTGATCACACTCCACCCTGCGATCACACTCCTCCCTGCGATCACGCTCCTCCCTACGATCACACTCCTCCCTGCGATCACACTCCTCCCTGCGATCACACTCACTCTACGATCCCACACCTCCCTGCGATCACACTCCTCCCTGCGATCACACTCCTCCCTATGATCACACTCCTCCCTGCGATCACACTCCTCCCTACGATCACACTCCTCCCTACGATCACACTCCTCCCTACGATCACAATCCTCCCTACGATCACTTTCCTCCCTAGGATCACACTCCTCCCTGCGATCACACTCCTCCCTACGATCACACTCCTCCCTACGATCACACTCCTCCCTGCGATCACACTCCTCCCTGTGATCACACTCCTCCCTGCGATCACAGTCCTCCCTACGATCACACTCCTCCCTGCGATCACACTCCTCCCTCTTATCACACTCCTCCCTACGATCACACTCCTCCCTGCGATCACACTCCTCCCTGCGATCACACTCCTCCCTACGATCACACTCCTCCCTGCGATCACACTCCTCCCTATGATCACACTCCTCCCTGCGATCACACTCTTCCCTGCGATCTCATTCCTCCCTGCGATCACACTCCTCCCTGCGATCTCACTCAATCTACGATCACACTCCTCCCTACGATCACACTCCTCCCTACGATCACACTCCTCCCTGCGATCACACTCCTCCCTGCGATCACACTCACTCTACGATCACACTCCTCCCTACGATCACACTCCTCCCTACGATCACACTCCTCCCTGCGATCACACTCCTCCCTGCGATCACACTCCTCCCTGCGATCACACTCACTCTACGATCACACTCCTCCCTACGATCACACTCCTCCCTGCAATCACACTCCCTCTACGATCACACTCCTCCCTGTGATGACACTCCTCCCTGCGATCACACTCCTCCCTACGATCACACTCCTCCATGCGATCACACTCCTCCCTACGATCACACTCCTCCCTGCGATCACAGTCCTCCCTACGATCACACTCCTCCCTGCGATCACGCTCCTCCCTACGATCACACTCCTCCCTGCGATCACACTCCTCCCTGCGATCACACTCCTCCCTGCGATCACACTCCTCCCTACGATCACACTCCTCCCTGCGATCACACTCCTCCCTGCGATCACACTCCTCCCTGCGATCACACTCCCCCCTGCGATCACACTCATCCCTGCGATCACACTCCTCCCTACGATCACACTCCTCCCTGCGATCACACTCCTCTCTGCGATCACACTCCTCCCTGCAATCATACTCCTCCCTGCGATCACACTCCTCCCTGCGATCACACTCCTCCCTGCGATCACACTCCTCCCTGCGATCACACTCCTCCCTGCTATCACACTCCTCCCTGCGATCACACTCCTCCCTGCGATCACACTCCTCCCCTCGCTCACACTCCTCCCTGCGATCACACTCCTCCCTGCGATCAAACTCCTCCCTGCGATCACACTCCTCCCTGCGATCACATTCCTCCCTGCTATCACACTCCTCCCTCCGATCCCACTCCTCCCTACGATCACACTCCTCCCTGCGATCACACTCCTCCCTGCGATCACACTCCTCCCTGCGATCACACTGCTCCCTACGATCACACTCCTCCCTACGATCACACTCCTCCCTACGATCACACTCCTCCCTACGATCACACTCCTCCCTGCGATCACACTCCTCCCTGCGATCACACTCCTCCCAACGATCAGACTCCTCCCTGCGATCACACTCCTCCCTGCGATCACACTCCTCCCTTCGATCATACTCCTCCCTGCGATCACACTCCTCCCTAGTATCACACTCCTCCCTGCGATCACACTCCTCCCTACGGTCACACTCCTCCCTGCGATCACACTCCTCCCTGCGATCACACTCCTCCCTGCGATCACACTCCTCCCTGCGATCACACTCCTCCCTGCGATCACACTCCTCCCTGCGATCACAATCCTCCCTGCGATCACACTCCTCCCTGCGATCACACTACTCCCTGCGATCACACACCTCCCTACGATCACACTCCTCCCTGCGATCACACTCCTCCATGCGATCACACTCTTCCCAGCGATCACACTCCTCCCTGCGATCACACTCCTCCCTGCGATCACACTCCTCCCTGCGATCACACTCACTCTACGATCACACTCCTCCCTGCGATCACACTCACTCTACGATCACACACCTCCCTGCGATCAGACTCCTCCCTGCGATCACACTACTCCCTGCGATCACACTCCTCCCTGTGATCACACTCCTCGCTGTGATCACACTCCTCCCTGCGATCACACTCCTCCCTGCGATCACACTCCTCCCTGCGATCACACTCACTCTACGATCACACTCCTCCCTTCGATCACACTCCTCCCTACGATCACACTCCTCCCTGCGTTCACACTCCTCCCTGCGATCACACTCCTCCCTGCGATCACACTCACTCTACGATCACACTCCTCCCTACGATCACACTCCTCCCTGCTATCACACTCACTCTACGATCACACTCCTCCCTGTGATGACACTCCTCCCTGCGATCACACTCATCCCTACGATCACACTCCTCCCTGCGATCACACTCCTCCCTACGATCACACTCCTCCCTGCGATCACACCCCTCCCTGCGATCACACTCCTCCCTGCGCTCACACTCCTCACTGCGATCACACTCCTCCCTGCGATCACACTCCTCCCTACGATCACACTCCTCCCTACGATCACACTCCTCCCTGCGATCACACTCCTCCCTACGATCACACTCCTCCCTGCGATCACACTCCTCCCTACGATCACACTCCTCCCTGCGATCTCACTCCTCCCTGCGATCACACTCCTCCCTGCGATCACACTCCTCCCTGCGATCACACTCCCCCCTGCGATCACACTCCTCCCTGCGATCACACTCCTCCCTACGATCACACTCCTCCCTGCGATCACACTCCTCCCTGCGATCACACTCCTCCCTACGATCACACTCCTCCCTGCGATCACACTCCTCCCTGCGATCACACTCCTCCCTGCGATCACACTCCTCCCTGCGATCAAACTCCTCCCTGCGAACACACTCCACCCTGCGATCACACTCCTCCCAGCGATCACACTCCTCCCTGCGATCACACTCACTCTACGATCACACTCCTCCCTACGATCACACTCCTCCCTGCGATCACACTCCTCCCTGCGATCACACTCCTCCCTGCGATCACACTCCTCCCTGCAATCACACTCACTCTACGATCACACTCCTCCCTACGATCACACTCCTCCCTACGATCACATTCCTCCCTGCGATCACACTCCTCCCTGCGATCACACTCACTCTATGATCACACTCCTCCCTACGATCACACTCCTCCCTGCGATCACACTCACCCTACGATCACACTCCTCCCTGTGATCACACTCCTCCCTGCGATCACACTCCTCCCTACGATCACACTCCTCCCTGCGATCACTCTCCTCCCTGCGATCACACTCCTCCCTACGATCACACTCCTCCCTGCGATCACACTCCTCCCTACGATCACACTCCTCCCTGCGATCACACTCCTCCCTGCGATCACACTCCTCCCTGCGCTCACACTCCTCCCTGCGATCACAATCCTCCCTACGATCACACTCCTCCCTACGATCACACTCCTCCCTACGATCACACTCCTCCCTGCGATCACACTCCTCCCTGCGATGACACTCCTCCCTGCGATCACACTCCTCCCTGCGATCACACTCATCCTTGCGATCACACTCCTCCCTGCGATCACACTCCTCCCTGCGATCACACTCCTCCCCTCGCTCACACTCCTCCCTGCGATCACACTCCTCCCTGCGATCAAACTCCTCCCTGCGATCACACTCCTCCCTGCGATCACACTCCTCCCTGCTATCACACTCCTCCCTCCGATCCCACTCCTCCCTACGATCACACTCCTCCCTGCGATCACACTCCTCCCTGCGATCACACTCCTCCCTGCGATCACACTGCTCCCTACGATCACACTCCTCCCTACGATCACACTCCTCCCTACGATCACACTCCTCCCTACGATCACACTCCTCCCTGCGATCACACTCATCCTTGCGATCACACTCCTCCCTGCGATCACACTCCTCCCTGCGATCACACACCTCCCTGCGATCACACTCCTCCCTACGATCACACTCCTCCCTGCGATCACACTGCTCCCTACGATCACACTCCTCCCTGCGATCACACTCCTCCCTGCGATCACACTCCTCCCTGCGATCACACTCCTCCCTACGATCACACTCCTCTCTGCGATCACGCTCCTCCCTGTGGTCGCACTCCTCCCTGTGATCACACTCCTCCCTGCGATCACACTCCTCCCTATGATCACACTACTCCCTGCGATCACACTCCTCCCTGCGATCACACTCCTCCCTGCAATCACACTCCTCCCTGCGATCACACTCCTCCCTGCGATCACACTCACTCTACGATCACACTCCTCCCTGCGATCACACTCCTCCCTGCGATCGCACTCCTCCCTGCGATCACACTCCTCCCTACGATCACACTCCTCCCTACGATCACACTCCTCCCTGCGATCATACTCCTCCCTACGATCACACTCCTCCCTGCGATCACACTCCTCCCTGCGATCACACTCACTCTACGATCACACTCCTACCTACGATCACACTCCTCCCTACGATCACACTCCTCCCTGCGATCACACTCCTCCCTGCGATCACACTCCTCCCTGCGATCACACTCACTCTACGATCACACTCCTCCCTACGATCACACTCCTCCCTATGATCACACTCCTCCCTGCGATCACACTCCTCCCTGCGATCACACTCCTCCCTGCGATCACACTCCTCCCTGCGATCACACTCACTCTACGATCACACTCCTCCCTGCGATCACACTCCTCCCTACGATCACACTCCTCCCTGCGATCAAACTCCTCCCTGCGATCACACTCCTCCCTACGATCACACTCCTCCCTACGATCACACTCCTCCCTGCGATCACACTCCTCCCGGCGATCACTCTCCTCCCTGCGATCACACTCCTCCCTACGATCACACTCCTCCCTGCAATCACACTCCTCCCTACGATCACACTCCTCACTGCGATCACACTCACTCTGTGATCACACTCCACCCTGCGATCACACTCCTCCCTGCGATCACGCTCCTCCCTACGATCACACTCCTCCCTGCGATCACACTCCTCCCTGCGATCACACTCACTCTACGATCCCACACCTCCCTGCGATCACACTCCTCCCTGCGATCACACTCCTCCCTATGATCACACTCCTCCCTGCGATCACACTCCTCCCTACGATCACACTCCTCCCTACGATCACACTCCTCCCTAGGATCACACTCCTCCCTGCGATCACACTCCTCCCTACGATCACACTCCTCCCTACGATCACACTCCTCCCTGCGATCACACTCCTCCCTGTGATCACACTCCTCCCTGCGATCACAGTCCTCCCTACGATCACACTCCTCCCTGCGATCACACTCCTCCCTCTTATCACACTCCTCCCTACGATCACACTCCTCCCTACGATCACACTCCTCCCTGTGATCACACTCCTCCCTGCGATCACACTCCTCCCTACGATCACACTCCTCCCTGCGATCACACTCCTCCCTATGATCACACTCCTCCCTGCGATCACACTCTTCCCTGCGATCTCATTCCTCCCTGCGATCACACTCCTCCCTGCGATCTCACTCAATCTACGATCACACTCCTCCCTACGATCACACTCCTCCCTACGATCACACTCCTCCCTGCGATCACACTCACTCTACGATCACACTCCTCCCTACGATCACACTCCTCCCTACGATCACACTCCTCCCTGCGATCACACTCCTCCCTGCGATCACACTCACTCTACGATCACACTCCTCCCTACGATCACACTCCTCCCTGCAATCACACTCCCTCTACGATCACACTCCTCCCTGTGATGACACTCCTCCCTGCGATCACACTCCTCCCTACGATCACACTCCTCCATGCGATCACACTCCTCCCTACGATCACACTCCTCCCTGCGATCACAGTCCTCCCTACGATCACACTCCTCCCTGCGATCACGCTCCTCCCTACGATCACACTCCTCCCTGCGATCACACTCCTCCCTGCGATCACACTCCTCCCTGCGATCACACTCCTCCCTACGATCACACTCCTCCCTGCGATCACACTCCTCCCTGCGATCACACTCCTCCCTGCGATCACACTCCCCCCTGCGATCACACTCATCCCTGCGATCACACTCCTCCCTACGATCACACTCCTCCCTGCGATCACACTCCTCTCTGCGATCACACTCCTCCCTGCAATCATACTCCTCCCTGCGATCACACTCCTCCCTGCGATCACACTCCTCCCTGCGATCACACTCCTCCCTGCGATCACACTCCTCCCTGCTATCACACTCCTCCCTGCGATCACACTCCTCCCTGCGATCACACTCCTCCCCTCGCTCACACTCCTCCCTGCGATCACACTCCTCCCTGCGATCAAACTCCTCCCTGCGATCACACTCCTCCCTGCGATCACATTCCTCCCTGCTATCACACTCCTCCCTCCGATCCCACTCCTC
Source organism: Somniosus microcephalus (assembly GCF_052327205.1). Lineage (NCBI taxonomy): Eukaryota > Metazoa > Chordata > Chondrichthyes > Squaliformes > Somniosidae > Somniosus > Somniosus microcephalus. Next base: position 284,045 of record NW_028225458.1, on the reverse strand, counting down.
CCTACGATCACACTCCTCCCTGCGATCACACTCCTCCCTGCGATCACACTCCTCCCTGCGATCACACTGCTCCCTACGATCACACTCCTCCCTACGATCACACTCCTCCCTACGATCACACTCCTCCCTACGATCACACTCCTCCCTGCGATCACACTCATCCTTGCGATCACACTCCTCCCTGCGATCACACTCCTCCCTGCGATCACACACCTCCCTGCGATCACACTCCTCCCTGCAATCACACTCACTCTACGATCACACTCCTCCCTACGATCACGCTCCTCCCTGCGATCACACTCACTCTACGATCACACTCCTCCCTGTGATCACACTCTTCCCTGCGATCACACTCCTCCCTACGATCACACTCCTCCCTGCAATCACACTCCTCCCTGCGATCACACTCCTCCCTACGATCACACTCCTCCCTGTGATCACACTCCTCCCTACGATCACACTCCTCCCTGCGATCACACTCCTCCCTGCGATCACAATCCTCCCTGCGCTCACACTCCTCCCTGCGATCACAATCATCCCTACGATCACACTCCTCCCTACGATCGCACTCCTCCCTACGATCACACTCCTCCCTGCGATCGCACTCCTCCCTGCGATCACACTCATCCCTGCGATCACACTCCTCCCTACGCTCACACTCCTCCCTGCGATCACACTCCTCCCTGCGATCACACTCCTCCCTGCGATCACACTCCTCCCTGCGATCACACTCCTCCCTACGATCACACTCCTCCCTGCGATCACACTCCTCCCTGCGATCACACTCCTCCCAACGATCAGACTCCTCCCTGCGATCACACTCCTCCCTGCGATCACACTCCTCCCTTCGATCATACTCCTCCCTGCGATCACACTCCTCCCAACGATCAGACTCCTCCCTGCGATCACACTCCTCCCTGCGATCACACTCCTCCCTTCGATCATACTCCTCCCTGCGATCACACTCCTCCCTACGATCACACTCCTCCCTGCGATCACACTCCTCCCTACGGTCACACTCCTCCCTGCGATCACACTCCTCCCTGCGATCACACTCCTCCCTGCGATCACACTCCTCCCTGCGATCACACTCCTCCCTGCTATCACACTCCTCCCTCCGATCCCACTCCTCCCTACGATCACACTCCTCCCTGCGATCACACTCCTCCCTGCGATCACACTCCTCCCTGCGATCACACTGCTCCCTACGATCACACTCCTCCCTACGATCACACTCCTCCCTACGATCACACTCCTCCCTACGATCACACTCCTCCCTGCGATCACACTCATCCTTGCGATCACACTCCTCCCTGCGATCACACTCCTCCCTGCGATCACACACCTCCCTGCGATCACACTCCTCCCTACGATCACACTCCTCCCTGCGATCACACTGCTCCCTACGATCACACTCCTCCCTGCGATCACACTCCTCCCTGCGATCACACTCCTCCCTGCGATCACACTCCTCCCTACGATCACACTCCTCTCTGCGATCACGCTCCTCCCTGTGGTCGCACTCCTCCCTGTGATCGCACTCCTCCCTGCGATCACACTCCTCCCTACGATCACACTCCTCCCTACGATCACACTCCTCCCTGCGATCATACTCCTCCCTACGATCACACTCCTCCCTGCGATCACACTCCTCCCTGCGATCACACTCACTCTACGATCACACTCCTACCTACGATCACACTCCTCCCTACGATCACACTCCTCCCTGCGATCACACTCCTCCCTGCGATCACACTCCTCCCTGCGATCACACTCACTCTACGATCACACTCCTCCCTACGATCACACTCCTCCCTATGATCACACTCCTCCCTGCGATCACACTCCTCCCTGCGATCACACTCCTCCCTGCGATCACACTCCTCCCTGCGATCACACTCACTCTACGATCACACTCCTCCCTGCGATCACACTCCTCCCTACGATCACACTCCTCCCTGTGATCAAACTCCTCCCTGCGATCACACTCCTCCCTACGATCACACTCCTCCCTACGATCACACTCCTCCCTGCGATCACACTCCTCCCGGCGATCACTCTCCTCCCTGCGATCACACTCCTCCCTACGATCACACTCCTCCCTGCAATCACACTCCTCCCTACGATCACACTCCTCACTGCGATCACACTCACTCTGTGATCACACTCCACCCTGCGATCACACTCCTCCCTGCGATCACGCTCCTCCCTACGATCACACTCCTCCCTGCGATCACACTCCTCCCTGCGATCACACTCACTCTACGATCCCACACCTCCCTGCGATCACACTCCTCCCTGCGATCACACTCCTCCCTATGATCACACTCCTCCCTGCGATCACACTCCTCCCTACGATCACACTCCTCCCTACGATCACACTCCTCCCTACGATCACAATCCTCCCTACGATCACTTTCCTCCCTAGGATCACACTCCTCCCTGCGATCACACTCCTCCCTACGATCACACTCCTCCCTACGATCACACTCCTCCCTGCGATCACACTCCTCCCTGTGATCACACTCCTCCCTGCGATCACAGTCCTCCCTACGATCACACTCCTCCCTGCGATCACACTCCTCCCTCTTATCACACTCCTCCCTACGATCACACTCCTCCCTGCGATCACACTCCTCCCTGCGATCACACTCCTCCCTACGATCACACTCCTCCCTGCGATCACACTCCTCCCTATGATCACACTCCTCCCTGCGATCACACTCTTCCCTGCGATCTCATTCCTCCCTGCGATCACACTCCTCCCTGCGATCTCACTCAATCTACGATCACACTCCTCCCTACGATCACACTCCTCCCTACGATCACACTCCTCCCTGCGATCACACTCCTCCCTGCGATCACACTCACTCTACGATCACACTCCTCCCTACGATCACACTCCTCCCTACGATCACACTCCTCCCTGCGATCACACTCCTCCCTGCGATCACACTCCTCCCTGCGATCACACTCACTCTACGATCACACTCCTCCCTACGATCACACTCCTCCCTGCAATCACACTCCCTCTACGATCACACTCCTCCCTGTGATGACACTCCTCCCTGCGATCACACTCCTCCCTACGATCACACTCCTCCATGCGATCACACTCCTCCCTACGATCACACTCCTCCCTGCGATCACAGTCCTCCCTACGATCACACTCCTCCCTGCGATCACGCTCCTCCCTACGATCACACTCCTCCCTGCGATCACACTCCTCCCTGCGATCACACTCCTCCCTGCGATCACACTCCTCCCTACGATCACACTCCTCCCTGCGATCACACTCCTCCCTGCGATCACACTCCTCCCTGCGATCACACTCCCCCCTGCGATCACACTCATCCCTGCGATCACACTCCTCCCTACGATCACACTCCTCCCTGCGATCACACTCCTCTCTGCGATCACACTCCTCCCTGCAATCATACTCCTCCCTGCGATCACACTCCTCCCTGCGATCACACTCCTCCCTGCGATCACACTCCTCCCTGCGATCACACTCCTCCCTGCTATCACACTCCTCCCTGCGATCACACTCCTCCCTGCGATCACACTCCTCCCCTCGCTCACACTCCTCCCTGCGATCACACTCCTCCCTGCGATCAAACTCCTCCCTGCGATCACACTCCTCCCTGCGATCACATTCCTCCCTGCTATCACACTCCTCCCTCCGATCCCACTCCTCCCTACGATCACACTCCTCCCTGCGATCACACTCCTCCCTGCGATCACACTCCTCCCTGCGATCACACTGCTCCCTACGATCACACTCCTCCCTACGATCACACTCCTCCCTACGATCACACTCCTCCCTACGATCACACTCCTCCCTGCGATCACACTCATCCTTGCGATCACACTCCTCCCTGCGATCACACTCCTCCCTGCGATCACACACCTCCCTGCGATCACACTCCTCCCTGCAATCACACTCACTCTACGATCACACTCCTCCCTACGATCACGCTCCTCCCTGCGATCACACTCACTCTACGATCACACTCCTCCCTGTGATCACACTCCTCCCTGCGATCACACTCCTCCCTACGATCACACTCCTCCCTGCAATCACACTCCTCCCTGCGATCACACTCCTCCCTACGATCACACTCCTCCCTGTGATCACACTCCTCCCTACGATCACACTCCTCCCTACGATCACACTCCTCCCTACGATCACAATCCTCCCTACGATCACTTTCCTCCCTAGGATCACACTCCTCCCTGCGATCACACTCCTCCCTACGATCACACTCCTCCCTACGATCACACTCCTCCCTGCGATCACACTCCTCCCTGTGATCACACTCCTCCCTGCGATCACAGTCCTCCCTACGATCACACTCCTCCCTGCGATCACACTCCTCCCTCTTATCACACTCCTCCCTACGATCACACTCCTCCCTGCGATCACACTCCTCCCTGCGATCACACTCCTCCCTACGATCACACTCCTCCCTGCGATCACACTCCTCCCTATGATCACACTCCTCCCTGCGATCACACTCTTCCCTGCGATCTCATTCCTCCCTGCGATCACACTCCTCCCTGCGATCTCACTCAATCTACGATCACACTCCTCCCTACGATCACACTCCTCCCTACGATCACACTCCTCCCTGCGATCACACTCCTCCCTGCGATCACACTCACTCTACGATCACACTCCTCCCTACGATCACACTCCTCCCTACGATCACACTCCTCCCTGCGATCACACTCCTCCCTGCGATCACACTCCTCCCTGCGATCACACTCACTCTACGATCACACTCCTCCCTACGATCACACTCCTCCCTGCAATCACACTCCCTCTACGATCACACTCCTCCCTGTGATGACACTCCTCCCTGCGATCACACTCCTCCCTACGATCACACTCCTCCATGCGATCACACTCCTCCCTACGATCACACTCCTCCCTGCGATCACAGTCCTCCCTACGATCACACTCCTCCCTGCGATCACGCTCCTCCCTACGATCACACTCCTCCCTGCGATCACACTCCTCCCTGCGATCACACTCCTCCCTGCGATCACACTCCTCCCTACGATCACACTCCTCCCTGCGATCACACTCCTCCCTGCGATCACACTCCTCCCTGCGATCACACTCCCCCCTGCGATCACACTCATCCCTGCGATCACACTCCTCCCTACGATCACACTCCTCCCTGCGATCACACTCCTCTCTGCGATCACACTCCTCCCTGCAATCATACTCCTCCCTGCGATCACACTCCTCCCTGCGATCACACTCCTCCCTGCGATCACACTCCTCCCTGCGATCACACTCCTCCCTGCTATCACACTCCTCCCTGCGATCACACTCCTCCCTGCGATCACACTCCTCCCCTCGCTCACACTCCTCCCTGCGATCACACTCCTCCCTGCGATCAAACTCCTCCCTGCGATCACACTCCTCCCTGCGATCACATTCCTCCCTGCTATCACACTCCTCCCTCCGATCCCACTCCTCCCTACGATCACACTCCTCCCTGCGATCACACTCCTCCCTGCGATCACACTCCTCCCTGCGATCACACTGCTCCCTACGATCACACTCCTCCCTACGATCACACTCCTCCCTACGATCACACTCCTCCCTACGATCACACTCCTCCCTGCGATCACACTCATCCTTGCGATCACACTCCTCCCTGCGATCACACTCCTCCCTGCGATCACACACCTCCCTGCGATCACACTCCTCCCTGCAATCACACTCACTCTACGATCACACTCCTCCCTACGATCACGCTCCTCCCTGCGATCACACTCACTCTACGATCACACTCCTCCCTGTGATCACACTCCTCCCTGCGATCACACTCCTCCCTACGATCACACTCCTCCCTGCAATCACACTCCTCCCTGCGATCACACTCCTCCCGACGATCACACTCCTCCCTGTGATCACACTCCTCCCTACGATCACACTCCTCCCTGCGATCACACTCCTCCCTGCGATCACAATCCTCCCTACGATCACACTCCTCCCTGCAATCACACTCCTCCCTGCGATCACACTCCTCCCTACGATCACACTCCTCCCTGTGATCACACTCCTCCCTACGATCACACTCCTCCCTGCGATCACACTCCTCCCTGCGATCACACTCCTCCCTACGATCACACTCCTCCCTGCGATCACACTCCTCCCTGCGATCACACTCCTCCCAACGATCAGACTCCTCCCTGCGATCACACTCCTCCCTGCGATCACACTCCTCCCTTCGATCATACTCCTCCCTGCGATCACACTCCTCCCTACGATCACACTCCTCCCTGCGATCACACTCCTCCCTACGGTCACACTCCTCCCTGCGATCACACTCCTCCCTGCGATCACACTCCTCCCTGCGATCACACTCCTCCCTGCGATCACACTCCTCCCTGCGATCACACTCCTCCCTGCGATCACACTCCTCCCTGCGATCACACTACTCCCTGCGATCACACACCTCCCTACAATCACACTCCTCCCTGCGATCACACTCCTCCATGCGATCACACTCTTCCCAGCGATCACACTCCTCCCTGCGATCACACTCCTCCCTGCGATCACACTCTTCCCTGCGATCACACTCACTCTACGATCACACTCCTCCCTGCGATCACACTCACTCTACGATCACACACCTCCCTGCGATCAGACCCCTCCCTGCGATCACACTACACCCTGCGATCACACTCCTCCCTGTGATCACACTCCTCGCTGTGATCACACTCCTCCCTGCGATCACACTCCTTCCTGCGATCACACTCCTCCCTGCGATCACACTCACTCTACGATCACACTCCTCCCTTCGATCACACTACTCCCTACGATCACACTCCTCCCTGCGTTCACACTCCTCCCTGCGATCACACTCCTCCCTGCGATCACACTCACTCTACGATCACACTCCTCCCTACGATCACACTCCTCCCTGCTATCACACTCACTCTACGATCACACTCCTCCCTGTGATGACACTCCTCCCTGCGATCACACTCATCCCTACGATCACACTCCTCCCTGCGATCACACTCCTCCCTACGATCACACTCCTCCCTGCGATCACACCCCTCCCTGCGATCACACTCCTCCCTGCGCTCACACTCCTCACTGCGATCAGACTCCTCCCTGTGATCACACTCCTCCCTACGATCACACTCCTCCCTATGATCACACTCCTCCCTGCGATCACACTCCTCCCTACGATCACACTCCTCCCTGCGATCACACTCCTCCCTACGATCACACTCCTCCCTGCGATCTCACTCCTCCCTGCGATCACACTCCTCCCTGCGATCACACTCCTCCCTGCGATCACACTCCCCCCTGCGATCACACTCCTCCCTGCGATCACACTCCTCCCTACGATCACACTCCTCCCTGCGATCACACTCCTACCTGCGATCACACTCCTCCCTACGATCACACTCCTCCCTGCGACCACACTCCTCCCTGCGATCACACTGCTCCCTACGATCACACTCCTCCCTGCGATCACACTCCTCCCTGCGATCACACTCCTCCCTGCGATCACACTCCTCCCTGCGATCACACTCCTCCCTGCGATCAAACTCCTCCCTGCGAACACACTCCACACTGCGATCACACTCCTCCCAGCGATCACACTCCTCCCTGCGATCACACTCACTCTACGATCACACTCCTCCCTACGATCACACTCCTCCCTGCGATCACACTCACCCTACGATCACACTCCTCCCTGTGATCACACTCCTCCCTGCGATCACACTCCTCCCTACGATCACACACCTCCCTGCGATCACTCTCCTCCCTGCGATCACACTCCTCCCTACGATCACACTCCTCCCTGCGATCACACTCCTCCCTACGATCACACTCCTCCCTGCGATCACACTCCTCCCTGCGATCACACTCCTCCCTGCGCTCACACTCCTCCCTGCGATCACAATCCTCCCTACGATCACACTCCTCCCTACGATCACACTCCTCCCTACGATCACACTCCTCCCTGCGATCACACTCCTCCCTGCGATCACACTCCTCCCTGCGATCACACTCCTCCCTGCGATCACACTCATCCTTGCGATCACACTCCTCCCTGCGATCACACTCCTCCCTGCGATCACACTCCTCCCCTCGCTCACACTCCTCCCTGCGATCACACTCCTCCCTGCGATCAAACTCCTCCCTGCGATCACACTCCTCCCTGCGATCACACTCCTCCCTGCTATCACACTCCTCCCTCCGATCCCACTCCTCCCTACGATCACACTCCTCCCTGCGATCACACTCCTCCCTGCGATCACACTCCTCCCTGCGATCACACTGCTCCCTACGATCACACTCCTCCCTACGATCACACTCCTCCCTACGATCACACTCCTCCCTACGATCACACTCCTCCCTGCGATCACACTCATCCTTGCGATCACACTCCTCCCAGCAATCACACTCCTCCCTGCGATCACACACCTCCCTGCTATCACACTCCTCCCTACGATCACACTCCTCCCTGCGATCACACTGCTCCCTACGATCACACTCCTCCCTGCGATCACACTCCTCCCTGCGATCACACTCCTCCCTGCGATCACACTCCTCCCTACGATCACACTCCTCCCTGCGATCACGCTCCTCCCTGTGGTCGCGCTCCTCCCTGTGATCACACTCCTCCCTGCGATCACACTCCTCCCTACGATCACACTACTCCCTGCGATCACACTCCTCCCTGCGATCACACTCCTCCCTGCGATCACATTCATCCCTGCGATCATACTCCTCCCTACGATCACACTCCTCCCTGCGATCACACTCCTCCCTGCAATCACACTCACTCTACGATCACACTCCTCCCTGCGATCACACACACTCTACGATGACACTCCTCCCTGCGATCACACTCCTCCCTGCGATCACACTCCTCCCTGCGATCACACTCCTCCCTGCAATCAAACTCCTCCCTGCGATCACACTCCTCCCTGCGATCACACTCACTCTACGATCACACTCCTCCCTGCGATCACACTCCTCCCTGCGATCGCACTCCTCCCTGCGATCACACTCCTCCCTACGATCACACTCCTCCCTACGATCACACTCCTCCCTGCGATCACACTCCTCCCTACGATCACACTCCTCCCTGCGATCACACTCCTCCCTGCGATCACACTCACTCTACGATCACACTCCTCCCTACGTTCACACTCCTCCCGACGATCACACTCCTCCCTGCGATCACACTCCTCCCTGCGATCACACTCCTCCCTGCGATCACACTCACTCTACGATCACACTCCTCCCTACGATCACACTCCTCCCTGCGATCACGCTCCTCCCTGTGGTCGCACTCCTCCCTGTGATCACACTCCTCCCTGCGATCACACTCCTCCCTACGATCACACTCCTCCCTGTGATCACACTCCTCCCTGCGATCACACTCCTCCCTACGATCACACTCCTCCCTGCGATCACTCTCCTCCCTGCGATCACACTCCTCCCTACGATCACACTCCTCCCTGCGATCACACTCCTCCCTACGATCACACTCCTCCCTGCGATCACACTCCTCCCTGCGATCACACTCCTCCCTGCGCTCACACTCCTCCCTGCGATCACAATCCTCCCTACGATCACACTCCTCCCTACGATCACACTCCTCCCTACGATCACACTCCTCCCTGCGATCACACTCCTCCCTGCGATCACACTCCTCCCTGCGATCACACTCATCCTTGCGATCACACTCCTCCCTGCGATCACGCTCCTCCCTGCGATCACACTCCTCCCCTCGCTCACACTCCTCCCTGCGATCACACTCCTCCCTGCGATCAAACTCCTCCCTGCGATCACTCTCCTCCCTGCGATCACACTCCTCCCTGCTATCACACTCCTCCCTCCGATCCCACTCCTCCCTACGATCACACTCCTCCCTGCGATCACACTCCTCCCTGCGATCACACTCCTCCCTGCGATCACACTGCTCCCTACGATCACACTCCTCCCTACGATCACACTCCTCCCTACGATCACACTCCTCCCTACGATCACACTCCTCCCTGCGATCACACTCATCCTTGCGATCACACTCCTCCCTACGATCACACTCCTCCCTGCGATCACACTGCTCCCTACGATCACACTCCTCCCTGCGATCACACTCCTCCCTGCGATCACACTCCTCCCTGCGATCACACTCCTCCCTACGATCACACTCCTCCCTGCGATCACGCTCCTCCCTGTGGTCGCACTCCTCCCTGTGATCACACTCCTCCCTGCGATCACACTCCTCCCTACGATCACACTCCTCCCTATGATCACACTCACTCTACGATCACACTCCTCCCTGTGATCACACTCCTCCCTGCGATCACACTCCTCCCTGCGATCACATTCATCCCTGCGATCACACTCCTCCCTACGATCACTCTCCTCCCTGCGATCACACTCCTCCCTGCAATCACACTCACTCTACGATCACACTCCTCCCTGCGATCACACACACTCTACGATCACACTCCTCCCTGCGATCACACTCCTCCCTGCGATCACACTCCTCCCTGCGATCACACTCCTCCCTGCGATCACACTCCCCCCTGTGATCACACTCCTCCCTGCGATCACACTCCTCCCTGTGATCACACTCACTCTGCGATCACACTCCTCCCTGCGATCACACTCCTCCCTGGGATCACACTCCTCCCTGCGATCACACTCCTCCCTACGATCACACTCCTCCCTGCGATCACACTCCTCCCTGCGATCACACCCCTCCCTGCGATCACACTCCTCCCTGCGATCGCACTCCTCCCTGCGATCGCACTCCTCCCTGCGATCTCACTGCTCCCTGCGATCGCACTCCTCCCTGCGATCTCACTCCTCCCTGCGATCACACTCCTCCCTGCGATCACACTCACTCTACGATCACACTCCTCCCTACGATCACACTCCTCCCTGCGATCACGCTCCTCCCTGTGGTCGCACTCCTCCCTGTGATCACACTCCTCCCTGCGATCACACTGCTCCCTACGATCACACTCCTCCCTGCGATCACACTCCTCCCTGCGATCACACTCCTCCCTGCGATCACACTCCTCCCTACGATCACACTCCTCCCTGCGATCACGCTCCTCCCTGTGGTCGCACTCCTCCCTGTGATCACACTCCTCCCTGCGATCACACTCCTCCCTACGATCACACTCCTCCCTATGATCACACTCACTCTACGATCACACTCCTCCCTGTGATCACACTCCTCCCTGCGATCACACTCCTCCCTGCGATCACATTCATCCCTGCGATCACACTCCTCCCTACGATCACACTCCTCCCTGCGATCACACTCCTCCCTGCAATCACACTCACTCTACGATCACACTCCTCCCTGCGATCACACACACTCTACGATCACACTCCTCCCTGCGATCACACTCCTCCCTGCGATCACACTCCTCCCTGCGATCACACTCCTCCCTGCGATCACACTCCTCCCTGCGATCACACTCCCCCCTGCGATCACACTCCCCGCTGTGATCACACTCCTCCCTGCGATCACACTCCTCCCTGTGATCACACTCACTCTGCGATCACACTCCTCCCTGCGATCACACTCCTCCCTGGGATCACACTCCTCCCTGCGATCACACTCCTCCCTGCGGTCACACTCCTCCCTGCGCTCACACTCCTCCCTGCGATCACAATCCTCCCTGCGATCACACTCCTCCCTGCGATCACAATCCTCCCTGCGATCACACTCCTCCCTGCGGTCACACTCCTCCCTGCGCTCACACTCCTCCCTGCGATCACAATCCTCCCTGCGATCACACGCCTCCCTGCGATCACACTCCTCCCTGCGATCACACTCACTCTACGATCACACATCTCCCTACGATCACACTCCTCCCTACGATCACACTCATCCCTGCGACCACACTCCTCCCTGCGATCACACTCCTCCCTGCGATCACACTCACTCTACGATCACACTCCTCCCTACGATCACACTCCTCCCTGCGATCACACTCACTCTACGATCACACTCCTCCCTGTGATGACACTCCTTCCTGCGATCACACTCCTCCCTGCGATCACACTCCTCCCTGCGATCACACTCCTCCCTGCGATCACACTCCTCCCTGCGATCACACTCCTCTCTTCGATCACACTCCTCCCTGCGATCACACTCCTCCCTGCGATCACACTCCTCCCTGCGATCACACTCCTCTCTTCGATCACACTACTCCCTGCGATCGCACTCCTCCCTACGATCACACTCCTCCCTGCGATCACACTCCTCCCTGCGATCACACTCCTCCCTGCGATCACACTCCTCCCTGCGATCACACTCCTCCCTGCGATCACACTCCTCCCTGCGATCACACTCCTCCCTGCGATCACACTCCTCCCTGCGATCACACTCCTCCCTGCGATCACACTCCTCCCTACGATCAAACTCCTCCCTGCGATCACACTCCTCCCTTCGATCACACTCCTCCCTGCGATCACACTCCTCCCTGCGATCACACTCCTCTCTGCGATCACACTCCTCCCTGCGATCACACTCCCCCCTGCGATCACACTCCTCCCTGCGATCACACTCCACCCTACGATCACACTCCTCCCTGCGATCACACTCCTCCCTGCGATCACATTCCTCCCTGCGATCACACTCCACCCTACGATCACACTCCTCCCTGCGATCACACTCCTCCCTGCAAGCACACTCACTCTACGATCACACTCCTCCCTGCGATCACACTCACTCTACGATCACACTCCTCCCTGCGATCACACTCCTCCCTGCAATCACACTCCCCCCTGCGATCACACTCCTCCCTGCGATCACACTCCACCCTACGATCACACTCCTCCCTGCGATCACACTCCTCCCTGCGATCACACTCCTCCCTACGATCACACTCCTCCCTGCGATCACACTCCTCCCTACGATCACACTCCTCCCTGCGATCACACTCCTCCCTGCGATCACACTCCTCCCTGCTATCACACTACTCCCTGCGATCACACTCCTTCCTACGAACACACTCCTCCCTGCGATCACACTCCTCCCTACGATCACACTCCTCCCTGCGATCACACTCCTCCCTGCGATCACACTTCTCCCTGCGATCACACTCCTCCCTGCGATCACACTCCTCCCTGCGATCACACTCCTCCCTGCGATCACACTCCTCCCTGCGATCACACTCCTCCGTGCGATCACACTCCTCCCTGCGATCACACTCCTCCCTAGGATCACACTCCTACCTACGATCACACTCCTCCCTGCGATCACACTCCTCCCTGCGATCACACTCCTCGCTGCGAACGCACTCCTCCCTGCGATCACACTCGTCCCTGCGATAACGCTCCTCCCTACGATCACGCTCCTCTCTGCGATCACACTCACTCTGCGATCACACTCCTCCCTACGATCACACTCCTCCCTGCGATCACACTCCTCCCTGCGATCACACTCCTCCCTGCGATCACACTCCGCCCTACGACCACACTCACTCTACGATCATACTCCTCCCTGTGATGACACTCCTCCCTGCGATCACACTCCTCCCTGCGATCCCACTCCTCCCTGCGATCACACTCCTCCCTGCGATCACACTCCTCCCTACGATCACACTCCTCCCTGCGATCACACTCACTCTATGATCACACTCCTCCCTGCGATCACACTCCTCCCTGTGATCACACTCACTCTGCGATCACACTCCTCCCTGCGATCACACTCCTCCCTGGGATCACACTCCTCCCTGCGATCACACTCCTCCCTGCGATCACACTCCCCCCTGTGATCACACTCCTCCCTGCGATCACACCCCTCCCTGCGATCACACTCCTCCCTGCGATCGCACTCCTCCCTGCGATCGCACTCCTCCCTGCGATCTCACTGCTCCCTGCGATCGCACTCCTCCCTGCGATCGCACTCCTCCCTGCGATCGCACTCCTCCCTGCGATCGCACTCCTCCCTGCGATCGCACTCCTCCCTGCGATCGCACTCCTCCCTCCGATGTCACTCCTCCCTGCGATCACACTCCTCCCTGCGATCACACTCCTCCCTGCGATCACACTCCTCCCTGCGATCACACTCCTCCCTGCGATAACACTCCTCCCTGCGATCACACTCCTCCCTGCGACCACACTCCTCCCTACGATCACACTCCTCGCTGCGATCACACTCCTCCCTGCGATCACACTACTCCCTGCGATCACACTACTCCCTGCGATCACACTCCTCCCTACGATCACACTCCTCCCTGCGACCACACTCCTCCCTGCGATCACACTGCTCCCTACGATCACACTCCTCCCTGCGATCACACTCCTCCCTGCGATCACACTCCTCCCTGCGATCACACTCCTCCCTGCGATCACACTCCTCCCTGCGATCAAACTCCTCCCTGCGAACACACTCCACACTGCGATCACACTCCTCCCAGCGATCACACTCCTCCCTGCGATCACACTCACTCTACGATCACACTCCTCCCTACGATCACACTCCTCCCTGCGATCACACTCACCCTACGATCACACTCCTCCCTGTGATCACACTCCTCCCTGCGATCACACTCCTCCCTACGATCACACACCTCCCTGCGATCACTCTCCTCCCTGCGATCACACTCCTCCCTACGATCACACTCCTCCCTGCGATCACACTCCTCCCTACGATCACACTCCTCCCTGCGATCACACTCCTCCCTGCGATCACACTCCTCCCTGCGCTCACACTCCTCCCTGCGATCACAATCCTCCCTACGATCACACTCCTCCCTACGATCACACTCCTCCCTACGATCACACTCCTCCCTGCGATCACACTCCTCCCTGCGATCACACTCCTCCCTGCGATCACACTCCTCCCTGCGATCACACTCATCCTTGCGATCACACTCCTCCCTGCGATCACACTCCTCCCTGCGATCACACTCCTCCCCTCGCTCACACTCCTCCCTGCGATCACACTCCTCCCTGCGATCAAACTCCTCCCTGCGATCACACTCCTCCCTGCGATCACACTCCTCCCTGCTATCACACTCCTCCCTCCGATCCCACTCCTCCCTACGATCACACTCCTCCCTGCGATCACACTCCTCCCTGCGATCACACTCCTCCCTGCGATCACACTGCTCCCTACGATCACACTCCTCCCTACGATCACACTCCTCCCTACGATCACACTCCTCCCTACGATCACACTCCTCCCTGCGATCACACTCATCCTTGCGATCACACTCCTCCCAGCAATCACACTCCTCCCTGCGATCACACACCTCCCTGCTATCACACTCCTCCCTACGATCACACTCCTCCCTGCGATCACACTGCTCCCTACGATCACACTCCTCCCTGCGATCACACTCCTCCCTGCGATCACACTCCTCCCTGCGATCACACTCCTCCCTACGATCACACTCCTCCCTGCGATCACGCTCCTCCCTGTGGTCGCGCTCCTCCCTGTGATCACACTCCTCCCTGCGATCACACTCCTCCCTACGATCACACTACTCCCTGCGATCACACTCCTCCCTGCGATCACACTCCTCCCTGCGATCACATTCATCCCTGCGATCATACTCCTCCCTACGATCACACTCCTCCCTGCGATCACACTCCTCCCTGCAATCACACTCACTCTACGATCACACTCCTCCCTGCGATCACACACACTCTACGATGACACTCCTCCCTGCGATCACACTCCTCCCTGCGATCACACTCCTCCCTGCGATCACACTCCTCCCTGCAATCAAACTCCTCCCTGCGATCACACTCCTCCCTGCGATCACACTCACTCTACGATCACACTCCTCCCTGCGATCACACTCCTCCCTGCGATCGCACTCCTCCCTGCGATCACACTCCTCCCTACGATCACACTCCTCCCTACGATCACACTCCTCCCTGCGATCACACTCCTCCCTACGATCACACTCCTCCCTGCGATCACACTCCTCCCTGCGATCACACTCACTCTACGATCACACTCCTCCCTACGTTCACACTCCTCCCTACGATCACACTCCTCCCTGCGATCACACTCCTCCCTGCGATCACACTCCTCCCTGCGATCACACTCACTCTACGATCACACTCCTCCCTACGATCACACTCCTCCCTGCGATCACGCTCCTCCCTGTGGTCGCACTCCTCCCTGTGATCACACTCCTCCCTGCGATCACACTCCTCCCTACGATCACACTCCTCCCTGTGATCACACTCCTCCCTGCGATCACACTCCTCCCTACGATCACACTCCTCCCTGCGATCACTCTCCTCCCTGCGATCACACTCCTCCCTACGATCACACTCCTCCCTGCGATCACACTCCTCCCTACGATCACACTCCTCCCTGCGATCACACTCCTCCCTGCGATCACACTCCTCCCTGCGCTCACACTCCTCCCTGCGATCACAATCCTCCCTACGATCACACTCCTCCCTACGATCACACTCCTCCCTACGATCACACTCCTCCCTGCGATCACACTCCTCCCTGCGATCACACTCCTCCCTGCGATCACACTCATCCTTGCGATCACACTCCTCCCTGCGATCACGCTCCTCCCTGCGATCACACTCCTCCCCTCGCTCACACTCCTCCCTGCGATCACACTCCTCCCTGCGATCAAACTCCTCCCTGCGATCACTCTCCTCCCTGCGATCACACTCCTCCCTGCTATCACACTCCTCCCTCCGATCCCACTCCTCCCTACGATCACACTCCTCCCTGCGATCACACTCCTCCCTGCGATCACACTCCTCCCTGCGATCACACTGCTCCCTACGATCACACTCCTCCCTACGATCACACTCCTCCCTACGATCACACTCCTCCCTACGATCACACTCCTCCCTGCGATCACACTCATCCTTGCGATCACACTCCTCCCTACGATCACACTCCTCCCTGCGATCACACTGCTCCCTACGATCACACTCCTCCCTGCGATCACACTCCTCCCTGCGATCACACTCCTCCCTGCGATCACACTCCTCCCTACGATCACACTCCTCCCTGCGATCACGCTCCTCCCTGTGGTCGCACTCCTCCCTGTGATCACACTCCTCCCTGCGATCACACTCCTCCCTACGATCACACTCCTCCCTATGATCACACTCACTCTACGATCACACTCCTCCCTGTGATCACACTCCTCCCTGCGATCACACTCCTCCCTGCGATCACATTCATCCCTGCGATCACACTCCTCCCTACGATCACTCTCCTCCCTGCGATCACACTCCTCCCTGCAATCACACTCACTCTACGATCACACTCCTCCCTGCGATCACACACACTCTACGATCACACTCCTCCCTGCGATCACACTCCTCCCTGCGATCACACTCCTCCCTGCGATCACACTCCTCCCTGCGATCACACTCCCCCCTGTGATCACACTCCTCCCTGCGATCACACTCCTCCCTGTGATCACACTCACTCTGCGATCACACTCCTCCCTGCGATCACACTCCTCCCTGGGATCACACTCCTCCCTGCGATCACACTCCTCCCTACGATCACACTCCTCCCTGCGATCACACTCCTCCCTGCGATCACACCCCTCCCTGCGATCACACTCCTCCCTGCGATCGCACTCCTCCCTGCGATCGCACTCCTCCCTGCGATCTCACTGCTCCCTGCGATCGCACTCCTCCCTGCGATCACACTCCTCCCTGCGATCACACTCCTCCCTGCGATCACACTCACTCTACGATCACACTCCTCCCTACGATCACACTCCTCCCTGCGATCACGCTCCTCCCTGTGGTCGCACTCCTCCCTGTGATCACACTCCTCCCTGCGATCACACTGCTCCCTACGATCACACTCCTCCCTGCGATCACACTCCTCCCTGCGATCACACTCCTCCCTGCGATCACACTCCTCCCTACGATCACACTCCTCCCTGCGATCACGCTCCTCCCTGTGGTCGCACTCCTCCCTGTGATCACACTCCTCCCTGCGATCACACTCCTCCCTACGATCACACTCCTCCCTATGATCACACTCACTCTACGATCACACTCCTCCCTGTGATCACACTCCTCCCTGCGATCACACTCCTCCCTGCGATCACATTCATCCCTGCGATCACACTCCTCCCTACGATCACACTCCTCCCTGCGATCACACTCCTCCCTGCAATCACACTCACTCTACGATCACACTCCTCCCTGCGATCACACACACTCTACGATCACACTCCTCCCTGCGATCACACTCCTCCCTGCGATCACACTCCTCCCTGCGATCACACTCCTCCCTGCGATCACACTCCTCCCTGCGATCACACTCCCCCCTGCGATCACACTCCCCGCTGTGATCACACTCCTCCCTGCGATCACACTCCTCCCTGTGATCACACTCACTCTGCGATCACACTCCTCCCTGCGATCACACTCCTCCCTGGGATCACACTCCTCCCTGCGATCACACTCCTCCCTGCGGTCACACTCCTCCCTGCGCTCACACTCCTCCCTGCGATCACAATCCTCCCTGCGATCACACTCCTCCCTGCGATCACAATCCTCCCTGCGATCACACTCCTCCCTGCGGTCACACTCCTCCCTGCGCTCACACTCCTCCCTGCGATCACAATCCTCCCTGCGATCACACGCCTCCCTGCGATCACACTCCTCCCTGCGATCACACTCACTCTACGATCACACATCTCCCTACGATCACACTCCTCCCTACGATCACACTCATCCCTGCGACCACACTCCTCCCTGCGATCACACTCCTCCCTGCGATCACACTCACTCTACGATCACACTCCTCCCTACGATCACACTCCTCCCTGCGATCACACTCACTCTACGATCACACTCCTCCCTGTGATGACACTCCTTCCTGCGATCACACTCCTCCCTGCGATCACACTCCTCCCTGCGATCACACTCCTCCCTGCGATCACACTCCTCCCTGCGATCACACTCCTCTCTTCGATCACACTCCTCCCTGCGATCACACTCCTCCCTGCGATCACACTCCTCCCTGCGATCACACTCCTCTCTTCGATCACACTACTCCCTGCGATCACACTCCTCCCTACGATCACACTCCTCCCTGCGATCACACTCCTCCCTGCGATCACACTCCTCCCTGCGATCACACTCCTCCCTGCGATCACACTCCTCCCTGCGATCACACTCCTCCCTGCGATCACACTCCTCCCTGCGATCACACTCCTCCCTGCGATCACACTCCTCCCTACGATCAAACTCCTCCCTGCGATCACACTCCTCCCTTCGATCACACTCCTCCCTGCGATCACACTCCTCCCTGCGATCACACTCCTCTCTGCGATCACACTCCTCCCTGCGATCACACTCCCCCCTGCGATCACACTCCTCCCTGCGATCACACTCCACCCTACGATCACACTCCTCCCTGCGATCACACTCCTCCCTGCGATCACATTCCTCCCTGCGATCACACTCCACCCTACGATCACACTCCTCCCTGCGATCACACTCCTCCCTGCAAGCACACTCACTCTACGATCACACTCCTCCCTGCGATCACACTCACTCTACGATCACACTCCTCCCTGCGATCACACTCCTCCCTGCAATCACACTCCCCCCTGCGATCACACTCCTCCCTGCGATCACACTCCACCCTACGATCACACTCCTCCCTGCGATCACACTCCTCCCTGCGATCACACTCCTCCCTACGATCACACTCCTCCCTGCGATCACACTCCTCCCTACGATCACACTCCTCCCTGCGATCACACTCCTCCCTGCGATCACACTCCTCCCTGCTATCACACTACTCCCTGCGATCACACTCCTTCCTACGAACACACTCCTCCCTGCGATCACACTCCTCCCTACGATCACACTCCTCCCTGCGATCACACTCCTCCCTGCGATCACACTTCTCCCTGCGATCACACTCCTCCCTGCGATCACACTCCTCCCTGCGATCACACTCCTCCATGCGATCACACTCCTCCCTGCGATCACACTCCTCCGTGCGATCACACTCCTCCCTGCGATCACACTCCTCCCTAGGATCACACTCCTACCTACGATCACACTCCTCCCTGCGATCACACTCCTCCCTGCGATCACACTCCTCGCTGCGAACGCACTCCTCCCTGCGATCACACTCGTCCCTGCGATAACGCTCCTCCCTACGATCACGCTCCTCTCTGCGATCACACTCACTCTGCGATCACACTCCTCCCTACGATCACACTCCTCCCTGCGATCACACTCCTCCCTGCGATCACACTCCTCCCTGCGATCACACTCCGCCCTACGACCACACTCACTCTACGATCATACTCCTCCCTCTGATGACACTCCTCCCTGCGATCACACTCCTCCCTGCGATCCCACTCCTCCCTGCGATCACACTCCTCCCTGCGATCACACTCCTCCCTACGATCACACTCCTCCCTGCGATCACACTCACTCTACGATCACACTCCTCCCTGCGATCACACTCCTCCCTGTGATCACACTCACTCTGCGATCACACTCCTCCCTGCGATCACACTCCTCCCTGGGATCACACTCCTCCCTGCGATCACACTCCTCCCTGCGATTACACTCCCCCCTGTGATCACACTCCTCCCTGCGATCACACCCCTCCCTGCGATCACACTCCTCCCTGCGATCGCACTCCTCCCTGCGATCGCACTCCTCCCTGCGATCTCACTGCTCCCTGCGATCGCACTCCTCCCTGCGATCGCACTCCTCCCTGCGATCGCACTCCTCCCTGCGATCGCACTCCTCCCTGCGATCGCACTCCTCCCTGCGATCGCACTCCTCCCTCCGATGTCACTCCTCCCTGCGATCACACTCCTCCCTGCGATCACACTCCTCCCTGCGATCACACTCCTCCCTGCGATCACACTCCTCCCTGCGATAACACTCCTCCCTGCGATCACACTCCTCCCTGCGACCACACTCCTCCCTACGATCACACTCCTCGCTGCGATCACACTCCTCCCTGCGATCACACTACTCCCTGCGATCACACTACTCCCTGCGATCACACTCCTCCCTACGATCACACTCCTCCCTGCGATCACACTCCTCCCTACGATCACACTCCTCCCTGCGATCACACTCCTCCCTGCGATCACACTCCTCCCTGCGATCACACTCCTCCCTGCGATCACACTCCTCCCTGCGATCACACTCCTCCCTACGATCACACTCCTCCCTGCGATCACACTCCTCCCTGCGATCACACTCCTCCCTACGATCACACTCCTCCATGCGATCACACTCCTCCCTGCGATCACACTCCTCCCTGCGATCACACTCCTCCCTACGATCACGCTCGTCCCTGCGATCACACTCCTCCCTGCGATCACACTCCTCTCTGCGATCACACTCACTCTGTGATCACACTCCTCCCTACGATCACACTCCTCCCTGCGATCACACTCCTCCCTGCGATCACACTCCTCCCTGCGATCACACTCCTCCCTATGATCACACTCACTCTACGATCACACTCCTCCCTGTGATGACACTCCTCCCTGCGATCACACTCCTCCCTACGATCACACTCCTCCCTGCGATCACACTCCTCCCTATGATCACACTCCTCCCTGCGATCACACTCCTCCCTGCGATCACACTCCTCCCTGCAATCACACTCCTCCCTACGATCATACTCCTCCCTGCGATCACACTCCTCCCTGTGATCACACTCACTCTGCGATCACACTCCTCCCTGCGATCACACTCCCCCCTGCGATCACACTCCTCCCTGCGATCACACTCCCCCCTGCGATCACACTCCCCCCTGTGATCACACTCCTCCCTGCGATCACACTCCTCCCTGCGATCACACTCCCCCTGCGATCGCAATCCTCCCTGCGATCACACTCCTCCCTGCGATCACACTCCTCCCTGCGATCACACTCCTCCCTACGATCACACTCCTCCCTGCGATCACACTCCTCCCTGCGATCACACTCACTCTACGATCACACTCCACCCTACGATCACACTCCTCCCTACGATCACACTCCTCCCTGCGATCACACTCCTCCCTGCGATCACACTCCTCCCTGCGATCACACTCACTCTACGATCACACTCCTCCCTACGATCACACTCCCCCCTATGATCACACTCCTCCATGCGATCACACTCCTCCATGCGATCACACTCCTCCCTGCGATCACACTCACTCTACGATCACACTCCTCCCTACGATCACACTCCTCCCTGCGATCACACTCCTCCCTGTGGTCACACTCCTCCCTGTGATCATACTCCTCCCTGGGATCTCACTCCACCCTGCAATCACACTCACTCTACGATCACAGTCCTCCCTACGATCACACTCCTCCCTGCGATCACACTCACTCTGCAATCACACTCATCCCTACGATCACACTCCTCCCTATGATCACACTCCTCCCTGCGATCACACTCACTCTACGATCACACTCCTCAATGTGATCACACTCCTCCCTGCGATCACACTCCTCCCGACAATCACAATCCTCCCTGCGATCACACTCCCCCCTGCGATCACACTCCTCCCTACGATCACACTCCTCCCTGCGATCACACTCCTCCCTGCGCTCACACTCCTCCCTGCGATCACACTCCTCCCTACGATCACACTCCTCCCTACGATCACACTCCTCCCTGCGATCACACTCCTCCCTGCGATCACACTCCTCCCTATGATCACACTCCTCCCTACGATCACACTCCTCCCTACGATCACACTCCTCCCTGTGATCACACTCATCCCTGCGATCACACTCCTCCCTCTGATCACACTCCTCCTTGCGATCACACTCCTCCCTGCGATCACACTCCTCCCTGCCATCACACTCCTCCCTGCGATCACACTCCTCCCTGCGATCACACTCCTCCCTGCGATCACACTCCTCCCTGCGATCTCACTCACTCTACGATCGCACTCCTCCCTACGATCACACTCCTCCCTACGATCGCACTCCTCCCTGCGATCGCACTCCTCCCTGCGATCACACTCCTCCCTGCGATCACACTCACTCTACGATCACACTCCTCCCTGCGATCACACTCCTCCCTGCGATCACACTCCTCCCTGCGATCACACTCACTCTACGATCACACTCTTCCCTACGATCACACTCCTCCCTGCGATCACACTCACTCTACGATCACACTCCTCCCTGTGAACAGACTCCTCCCTGCGATCACACTCCTCCCTACGATCACACTCCTCCCTGCGATCACACTCCTCCCTGCGATCACACTCCTCCCTACGATCACACTCCTCCCTGCGATCACACTCCTCCCTACGATCACATTCCTCCCTGCGATCACACTCCTCCCTACGATCACACTCCTCCCTAGGATCACACTCCTCCCTGCGATCACACTCCTCCCTACGATCACACTCCTCCCTGCGATCACACTCCTCCCTGCGATCACACTCCTCCCTGCGATCACACTCCTCCCTACGATCACACTCCTCCCTGCGATCACACTCCTCCCTGCGATCACACTCCTCCCTACGATCACACTCCTCCCTACGATCACACTCCTCCCTACGATCACACTCATTCTACGATCACACTCCTCCCTACGATCACACTCTTCCCTACGATCACACTCCTCCCTGCGATCACACCCCTCCCTGCGATCACACTCCTCCCTGCGATCACACTCCTCCCTGCGATCACACTCCTCCCTGCGATCACACTCCTCCCTACGATCACACTCACTCTACGATCACACTCACCGTACGATCACACTCCTCCCTACGATCACACTCCTACCTGCGATCACACTCCTCCCTACGATCACACTCCTCCCTGCGATCACAATCCTCCCTGCGATCACACTCACTCTACGATCACACTCCTCCCTACGATCACACTCCTCCCTGTGATCACACTCACTCTACGATCACACTCCTCCCTGTGATCACACTCCTCCCTGCGATCACACTCCTCCCTACGATCACACTCCTCCCTGCGATCACACTCCTCCCTGCTATCACACTCCTCCCTGCGATCACACTCCTCCCTACGACCACACTCACTCTACGATCACACTCCTCCCTGTGATGACACTCCTCCCTGCGATCACACTCCTCCCTGCGATCCCACTCCTCCCTGCGATCACACTCCTCCCTGCGATCACACTCCTCCCTGCGATCAACTCCTCCCTACGATCACACTCCTCCCTGCGATCACACTCACTCTACGATCACACTCCTCCCTGCGATCACACTCCTCCCTGTGATGACACTCCTCCCTGCGATCACACTCCTCCCTGCGATCCCACTCCTCCCTGCGATCACACTCCTCCCTGCGATCACACTCCTCCCTGCGATCAACTCCTCCCTACGATCACACTCCTCCCTGCGATCACACTCACTCTACGATCACACTCCTCCCTGCGATCACACTCCTCCCTGTGATCACACTCACTCTGCGATCACACTCCTCCCTGCGATCACACTCCTCCCTGGGATCACACTCCTCCCTGCGATCACACTCCTCCCTGCGATCACACACCCCCCTGCGAACACACTCCTCCCTGCGATCACACCCCTCCCTGCGATCACACTCCTCCCTGCGATCACACTCCTCCCTACGATCAAACTCCTCCCTGCGATCACACTCCTCCCTGCGATCACACTCCTCCCTGCGATCACACTCCTCCCTGCGATCACACTCCTCCCTGCGATCACACTCCTCCCTGCGATCGCACTCCTACCTGCGATCGCACTCCTCCCTGCTATCGCACTCCTCCCTGCGATCGCACTCCTCCCTGCGATCGCACTCCTCCTTGCGATCGCACTCCTCCCTGCGATCGCACTCCTCCCTGTGATCGCACTCCTCCCTGCGATCTCACTGCTCCCTGCGATCACACTCCTCTCTGCGATCACACTCCTCCCTGCGATCACACTCCTCCCTGCTATCACACTCCTCCCTGCGATCACACTCCTCCCTGCGATCACACTCCTCCCTGCGATCACACTCCTCCCTGCGATCACACTCCTCCCTGCGATCCCACTCCTCCCTGCGATCACACTCCTCCCTGCGATCACACTCCTCCCTGCGATCACACTCCTCCCTACGATCACACTCCTCCCTGCGATCACACTCACTCTACCATCACACTCCTCCCTACGATCACACTCCTCCCTGCGATCACACTCACTCTGCGATCACACTCATCCCTACGATCATACTCCTCCCTACGATCACACTCCTCCCTGCGATCACACTCACTCTACGATCACACTCCTCAATGTGATCACACTCCTCCCTGCGATCACACTCCTCCCTACCATCACAATCCTCCCTGCGATCACACTCCTCCCTGCTATCACACTCCTCCCTGCGATCGCACTCCTCCTTGCGATCGCACTCCTCCCTGCGATCGCACTCCTCCCTGTGATCGCACTCCTCCCTGCGATCTCACTGCTCCCTGCGATCACACTCCTCTCTGCGATCACACTCCTCCCTGCGATCACACTCCTCCCTGCTATCACACTCCTCCCTGCGATCACACTCCTCCCTGCGATCACACTCCTCCCTGCGATCACACTCCTCCCTGCGATCACACTCCTCCCTGCGATCCCACTCCTCCCTGCGATCACACTCCTCCCTGCGATCACACTCCTCCCTGCGATCACACTCCTCCCTACGATCACACTCCTCCCTGCGATCACACTCACTCTACCATCACACTCCTCCCTACGATCACACTCCTCCCTGCGATCACACTCACTCTGCGATCACACTCACTCTACGATCACACTCCTCCCTACGATCACACTCCTCCCTGCGATCACACTCACTCTACGATCACACTCCTCCCTGTGATCACACTCCTCCCTGCGATCACACTCCTCCCTACGATCACACTCCTCCCTGCGATCACACTCCTCCCTGCTATCACACTCCTCCCTGCGATCACACTCCTCCCTACGACCACACTCACTCTACGATCACACTCCTCCCTGTGATGACACTCCTCCCTGCGATCACACTCCTCCCTGCGATCCCACTCCTCCCTGCGATCACACTCCTCCCTGCGATCACACTCCTCCCTGCGATCAACTCCTCCCTACGATCACACTCCTCCCTGCGATCACACTCACTCTACGATCACACTCCTCCCTGCGATCACACTCCTCCCTGTGATCACACTCACTCTGCGATCACACTCCTCCCTGCGATCACACTCCTCCCTGGGATCACACTCCTCCCTGCGATCACACTCCTCCCTGCGATCACACACCCCCCTGCGAACACACTCCTCCCTGCGATCACACCCCTCCCTGCGATCACACTCCTCCCTGCGATCACACTCCTCCCTACGATCAAACTCCTCCCTGCGATCACACTCCTCCCTGCGATCACACTCCTCCCTGCGATCACACTCCTCCCTGCGATCACACTCCTCCCTGCGATCACACTCCTCCCTGCGATCGCACTCCTACCTGCGATCGCACTCCTCCCTGCTATCGCACTCCTCCCTGCGATCGCACTCCTCCCTGCGATCGCACTCCTCCTTGCGATCGCACTCCTCCCTGCGATCGCACTCCTCCCTGTGATCGCACTCCTCCCTGCGATCTCACTGCTCCCTGCGATCACACTCCTCTCTGCGATCACACTCCTCCCTGCGATCACACTCCTCCCTGCTATCACACTCCTCCCTGCGATCACACTCCTCCCTGCGATCACACTCCTCCCTGCGATCACACTCCTCCCTGCGATCACACTCCTCCCTCCGATCCCACTCCTCCCTGCGATCACACTCCTCCCTGCGATCACACTCCTCCCTGCGATCACACTCCTCCCTACGATCACACTCCTCCCTGCGATCACACTCACTCTACCATCACACTCCTCCCTACGATCACACTCCTCCCTGCGATCACACTCACTCTGCGATCACACTCATCCCTACGATCATACTCCTCCCTACGATCACACTCCTCCCTGCGATCACACTCACTCTACGATCACACTCCTCAATGTGATCACACTCCTCCCTGCGATCACACTCCTCCCTACCATCACAATCCTCCCTGCGATCACACTCCTCCCTGCGATCACACTCCTCCCTGCGATCACACTCCTCCCTACGATCACACTCCTCCCTGCGATCACACTCCTCCCTGCGCTCACACTCCTCCCTGCGATCACACTCCTCCCTACGATCACACTCCTCCCTGCGATCACACTCCTCCCTGCGATCACACTCCTCCCTGCGATCACACTCCTCCGTACGATCAAACTCCTCCCTGCGATCACATTCCCCCTGCGATCACACTCCTCCCTGCGATCACACTCCTCCCTGCGATCACACTCCTCCCTACGGTCACACTCCTCCCTGCGATCACACTCCTCCCTACGATCACACTCCTCCATGCGATCACACTCACTCTATGATCACACTCTTCCCTGCGATCACACTCCTCCCTGCGATCACACTCCTCCCTGCGATCACAGTCCTCCCTGCGATCACACTCACTCTACGATCACACTCCTCCCTACGATCACACTCCTCTCTATGATCAAACTCATCCCTGCGATCACACTCCTCCCTGCGATCACACTCCTCCCTACGATCACGCTCGTCCCTGCGATCACACTCCTCCCTGCGATCACACTCCTCTCTGCGATCACACTCACTCTGTGATCACACTCCTCCCTACGATCACACTCCTCCCTGCGATCACACTCCTCCCTGCGATCACACTCCTCCCTGCGATCACACTCCTCCCTATGATCACACTCACTCTACGATCACACTCCTCCCTGTGATGACACTCCTCCCTGCGATCACACTCCTCCCTACGATCACACTCCTCCCTGCGATCACACTCCTCCCTATGATCACACTCCTCCCTGCGATCACACTCCTCCCTACGATCACACTCCTCCCTGCAATCACACTCCTCCCTACGATCATACTCCTCCCTGCGATCACACTCCTCCCTGTGATCACACTCACTCTGCGATCACACTCCTCCCTGCGATCACACTCCCCCCTGCGATCACACTCCTCCCTGCGATCACACTCCCCCCTGCGATCACACTCCCCCCTGTGATCACACTCCTCCCTGCGATCACACTCCTCCCTGCGATCACACTCCCCCTGCGATCGCAATCCTCCCTGCGATCACACTCCTCCCTGCGATCACACTCCTCCCTGCGATCACACTCCTCCCTACGATCACACTCCTCCCTGCGATCACACTCCTCCCTGCGATCACACTCACTCTACGATCACACTCCACCCTACGATCACACTCCTCCCTACGATCACACTCCTCCCTGCGATCACACTCCTCCCTGCGATCACACTCCTCCCTGCGATCACACTCACTCTACGATCACACTCCTCCCTACGATCACACTCCCCCCTATGATCACACTCCTCCATGCGATCACACTCCTCCATGCGATCACACTCCTCCCTGCGATCACACTCACTCTACGATCACACTCCTCCCTACGATCACACTCCTCCCTGCGATCACACTCCTCCCTGTGGTCACACTCCTCCCTGTGATCATACTCCTCCCTGGGATCTCACTCCACCCTGCAATCACACTCACTCTACGATCACAGTCCTCCCTACGATCACACTCCTCCCTGCGATCACACTCACTCTGCAATCACACTCATCCCTACGATCACACTCCTCCCTATGATCACACTCCTCCCTGCGATCACACTCACTCTACGATCACACTCCTCAATGTGATCACACTCCTCCCTGCGATCACACTCCTCCCGACAATCACAATCCTCCCTGCGATCACACTCCCCCCTGCGATCACACTCCTCCCTACGATCACACTCCTCCCTGCGATCACACTCCTCCCTGCGTTCACACTCCTCCCTGCGATCACACTCCTCCCTACGATCACACTCCTCCCTACGATCACACTCCTCCCTGCGATCACACTCCTCCCTGCGATCACACTCCTCCCTATGATCACACTCCTCCCTACGATCACACTCCTCCCTACGATCACACTCCTCCCTGTGATCACACTCATCCCTGCGATCACACTCCTCCCTCTGATCACACTCCTCCTTGCGATCACACTCCTCCCTGCGATCACACTCCTCCCTGCCATCACACTCCTCCCTGCGATCACACTCCTCCCTGCGATCACACTCCTCCCTGCGATCACACTCCTCCCTGCGATCACACTCACTCTACGATCGCACTCCTCCCTACGATCACACTCCTCCCTACGATCGCACTCCTCCCTGCGATCGCACTCCTCCCTGCGATCACACTCCTCCCTGCGATCACACTCACTCTACGATCACACTCCTCCCTGCGATCACACTCCTCCCTGCGATCACACTCCTCCCTGCGATCACACTCACTCTACGATCACACTCTTCCCTACGATCACACTCCTCCCTGCGATCACACTCACTCTACGATCACACTCCTCCCTGTGAACAGACTCCTCCCTGCGATCACACTCCTCCCTACGATCACACTCCTCCCTGCGATCACACTCCTCCCTGCGATCACACTCCTCCCTACGATCACACTCCTCCCTGCGATCACACTCCTCCCTACGATCACATTCCTCCCTGCGATCACACTCCTCCCTACGATCACACTCCTCCCTAGGATCACACTCCTCCCTGCGATCACACTCCTCCCTACGATCACACTCCTCCCTGCGATCACACTCCTCCCTGCGATCACACTCCTCCCTGCGATCACACTCCTCCCTACGATCACACTCCTCCCTGCGATCACACTCCTCCCTGCGATCACACTCCTCCCTACGATCACACTCCTCCCTACGATCACACTCCTCCCTACGATCACACTCATTCTACGATCACACTCCTCCCTACGATCACACTCTTCCCTACGATCACACTCCTCCCTGCGATCACACCCCTCCCTGCGATCACACTCCTCCCTGCGATCACACTCCTCCCTGCGATCACACTCCTCCCTGCGATCACACTCCTCCCTACGATCACACTCACTCTACGATCACACTCACCGTACGATCACACTCCTCCCTACGATCACACTCCTACCTGCGATCACACTCCTCCCTACGATCACACTCCTCCCTGCGATCACAATCCTCCCTGCGATCACACTCACTCTACGATCACACTCCTCCCTACGATCACACTCCTCCCTGTGATCACACTCACTCTACGATCACACTCCTCCCTGTGATCACACTCCTCCCTGCGATCACACTCCTCCCTACGATCACACTCCTCCCTGCGATCACACTCCTCCCTGCTATCACACTCCTCCCTGCGATCACACTCCTCCCTACGACCACACTCACTCTACGATCACACTCCTCCCTGTGATGACACTCCTCCCTGCGATCACACTCCTCCCTGCGATCCCACTCCTCCCTGCGATCACACTCCTCCCTGCGATCACACTCCTCCCTGCGATCAACTCCTCCCTACGATCACACTCCTCCCTGCGATCACACTCACTCTACGATCACACTCCTCCCTGCGATCACACTCCTCCCTGTGATCACACTCACTCTGCGATCACACTCCTCCCTGCGATCACACTCCTCCCTGGGATCACACTCCTCCCTGCGATCACACTCCTCCCTGCGATCACACACCCCCCTGCGAACACACTCCTCCCTGCGATCACACCCCTCCCTGCGATCACACTCCTCCCTGCGATCACACTCCTCCCTACGATCAAACTCCTCCCTGCGATCACACTCCTCCCTGCGATCACACTCCTCCCTGCGATCACACTCCTCCCTGCGATCACACTCCTCCCTGCGATCACACTCCTCCCTGCGATCGCACTCCTACCTGCGATCGCACTCCTCCCTGCTATCGCACTCCTCCCTGCGATCGCACTCCTCCCTGCGATCGCACTCCTCCTTGCGATCGCACTCCTCCCTGCGATCGCACTCCTCCCTGTGATCGCACTCCTCCCTGCGATCTCACTGCTCCCTGCGATCACACTCCTCTCTGCGATCACACTCCTCCCTGCGATCACACTCCTCCCTGCTATCACACTCCTCCCTGCGATCACACTCCTCCCTGCGATCACACTCCTCCCTGCGATCACACTCCTCCCTGCGATCACACTCCTCCCTGCGATCCCACTCCTCCCTGCGATCACACTCCTCCCTGCGATCACACTCCTCCCTGCGATCACACTCCTCCCTACGATCACACTCCTCCCTGCGATCACACTCACTCTACCATCACACTCCTCCCTACGATCACACTCCTCCCTGCGATCACACTCACTCTGCGATCACACTCATCCCTACGATCATACTCCTCCCTACGATCACACTCCTCCCTGCGATCACACTCACTCTACGATCACACTCCTCAATGTGATCACACTCCTCCCTGCGATCACACTCCTCCCTACCATCACAATCCTCCCTGCGATCACACTCCTCCCTGCTATCACACTCCTCCCTGCGATCGCACTCCTCCTTGCGATCGCACTCCTCCCTGCGATCGCACTCCTCCCTGTGATCGCACTCCTCCCTGCGATCTCACTGCTCCCTGCGATCACACTCCTCTCTGCGATCACACTCCTCCCTGCGATCACACTCCTCCCTGCTATCACACTCCTCCCTGCGATCACACTCCTCCCTGCGATCACACTCCTCCCTGCGATCACACTCCTCCCTGCGATCACACTCCTCCCTGCGATCCCACTCCTCCCTGCGATCACACTCCTCCCTGCGATCACACTCCTCCCTGCGATCACACTCCTCCCTACGATCACACTCCTCCCTGCGATCACACTCACTCTACCATCACACTCCTCCCTACGATCACACTCCTCCCTGCGATCACACTCACTCTGCGATCACACTCACTCTACGATCACACTCCTCCCTACGATCACACTCCTCCCTGCGATCACACTCACTCTACGATCACACTCCTCCCTGTGATCACACTCCTCCCTGCGATCACACTCCTCCCTACGATCACACTCCTCCCTGCGATCACACTCCTCCCTGCTATCACACTCCTCCCTGCGATCACACTCCTCCCTACGACCACACTCACTCTACGATCACACTCCTCCCTGTGATGACACTCCTCCCTGCGATCACACTCCTCCCTGCGATCCCACTCCTCCCTGCGATCACACTCCTCCCTGCGATCACACTCCTCCCTGCGATCAACTCCTCCCTACGATCACACTCCTCCCTGCGATCACACTCACTCTACGATCACACTCCTCCCTGCGATCACACTCCTCCCTGTGATCACACTCACTCTGCGATCACACTCCTCCCTGCGATCACACTCCTCCCTGGGATCACACTCCTCCCTGCGATCACACTCCTCCCTGCGATCACACACCCCCCTGCGAACACACTCCTCCCTGCGATCACACCCCTCCCTGCGATCACACTCCTCCCTGCGATCACACTCCTCCCTACGATCAAACTCCTCCCTGCGATCACACTCCTCCCTGCGATCACACTCCTCCCTGCGATCACACTCCTCCCTGCGATCACACTCCTCCCTGCGATCACACTCCTCCCTGCGATCGCACTCCTACCTGCGATCGCACTCCTCCCTGCTATCGCACTCCTCCCTGCGATCGCACTCCTCCCTGCGATCGCACTCCTCCTTGCGATCGCACTCCTCCCTGCGATCGCACTCCTCCCTGTGATCGCACTCCTCCCTGCGATCTCACTGCTCCCTGCGATCACACTCCTCTCTGCGATCACACTCCTCCCTGCGATCACACTCCTCCCTGCTATCACACTCCTCCCTGCGATCACACTCCTCCCTGCGATCAGACTCCTCCCTGCGATCACACTCCTCCCTGCGATCACACTCCTCCCTGCGATCCCACTCCTCCCTGCGATCACACTCCTCCCTGCGATCACACTCCTCCCTGCGATCACACTCCTCCCTACGATCACACTCCTCCCTGCGATCACACTCACTCTACCATCACACTCCTCCCTACGATCACACTCCTCCCTGCGATCACACTCACTCTGCGATCACACTCATCCCTACGATCATACTCCTCCCTACGATCACACTCCTCCCTGCGATCACACTCACTCTACGATCACACTCCTCAATGTGATCACACTCCTCCCTGCGATCACACTCCTCCCTACCATCACAATCCTCCCTGCGATCACACTCCTCCCTGCGATCACACTCCTCCCTGCGATCACACTCCTCCCTACGATCACACTCCTCCCTGCGATCACACTCCTCCCTGCGCTCACACTCCTCCCTGCGATCACACTCCTCCCTACGATCACACTCCTCCCTGCGATCACACTCCTCCCTGCGATCACACTCCTCCGTACGATCAAACTCCTCCCTGCGATCACATTCCCCCTGCGATCACACTCCTCCCTGCGATCACACTCCTCCCTGCGATCACACTCCTCCCTACGGTCACACTCCTCCCTGCGATCAAACTCCTCCCTACGATCACACTCCTCCATGCGATCACACTCACTCTATGATCACACTCTTCCCTGCGATCACACTCCTCCCTGCGATCACACTCCTCCCTGCGATCACAGTCCTCCCTGCGATCACACTCACTCTACGATCACACTCCTCCCTACGATCACACTCCTCTCTATGATCAAACTCATCCCTGCGATCACACTCCTCCCTGCGATCACACTCCTCCCTACGATCACGCTCGTCCCTGCGATCACACTCCTCCCTGCGATCACACTCCTCTCTGCGATCACACTCACTCTGTGATCACACTCCTCCCTACGA
This sequence comes from Somniosus microcephalus, assembly GCF_052327205.1. Classification (NCBI taxonomy): domain Eukaryota; kingdom Metazoa; phylum Chordata; class Chondrichthyes; order Squaliformes; family Somniosidae; genus Somniosus; species Somniosus microcephalus. The sequence goes on along the minus strand of NW_028225458.1, from coordinate 250,283 downwards.
TCACACTCCTCCCTGCGATCACACTCCTCCCTGCGATCACACTCCTCCCTGCGATCACACTCCTCCCTATGATCACACTCACTCTACGATCACACTCCTCCCTGTGATGACACTCCTCCCTGCGATCACACTCCTCCCTACGATCACACTCCTCCCTGCGATCACACTCCTCCCTATGATCACACTCCTCCCTGCGATCACACTCCTCCCTACGATCACACTCCTCCCTGCAATCACACTCCTCCCTACGATCATACTCCTCCCTGCGATCACACTCCTCCCTGTGATCACACTCACTCTGCGATCACACTCCTCCCTGCGATCACACTCCCCCCTGCGATCACACTCCTCCCTGCGATCACACTCCCCCCTGCGATCACACTCCCCCCTGTGATCACACTCCTCCCTGCGATCACACTCCTCCCTGCGATCACACTCCCCCTGCGATCGCAATCCTCCCTGCGATCACACTCCTCCCTGCGATCACACTCCTCCCTGCGATCACACTCCTCCCTACGATCACACTCCTCCCTGCGATCACACTCCTCCCTGCGATCACACTCACTCTACGATCACACTCCACCCTACGATCACACTCCTCCCTACGATCACACTCCTCCCTGCGATCACACTCCTCCCTGCGATCACACTCCTCCCTGCGATCACACTCACTCTACGATCACACTCCTCCCTACGATCACACTCCCCCCTATGATCACACTCCTCCATGCGATCACACTCCTCCATGCGATCACACTCCTCCCTGCGATCACACTCACTCTACGATCACACTCCTCCCTACGATCACACTCCTCCCTGCGATCACACTCCTCCCTGTGGTCACACTCCTCCCTGTGATCATACTCCTCCCTGGGATCTCACTCCACCCTGCAATCACACTCACTCTACGATCACAGTCCTCCCTACGATCACACTCCTCCCTGCGATCACACTCACTCTGCAATCACACTCATCCCTACGATCACACTCCTCCCTATGATCACACTCCTCCCTGCGATCACACTCACTCTACGATCACACTCCTCAATGTGATCACACTCCTCCCTGCGATCACACTCCTCCCGACAATCACAATCCTCCCTGCGATCACACTCCCCCCTGCGATCACACTCCTCCCTACGATCACACTCCTCCCTGCGATCACACTCCTCCCTGCGCTCACACTCCTCCCTGCGATCACACTCCTCCCTACGATCACACTCCTCCCTACGATCACACTCCTCCCTGCGATCACACTCCTCCCTGCGATCACACTCCTCCCTATGATCACACTCCTCCCTACGATCACACTCCTCCCTACGATCACACTCCTCCCTGTGATCACACTCATCCCTGCGATCACACTCCTCCCTCTGATCACACTCCTCCTTGCGATCACACTCCTCCCTGCGATCACACTCCTCCCTGCCATCACACTCCTCCCTGCGATCACACTCCTCCCTGCGATCACACTCCTCCCTGCGATCACACTCACTCTACGATCGCACTCCTCCCTACGATCACACTCCTCCCTACGATCGCACTCCTCCCTGCGATCGCACTCCTCCCTGCGATCACACTCCTCCCTGCGATCACACTCACTCTACGATCACACTCCTCCCTGCGATCACACTCCTCCCTGCGATCACACTCCTCCCTGCGATCACACTCACTCTACGATCACACTCTTCCCTACGATCACACTCCTCCCTGCGATCACACTCACTCTACGATCACACTCCTCCCTGTGAACAGACTCCTCCCTGCGATCACACTCCTCCCTACGATCACACTCCTCCCTGCGATCACACTCCTCCCTGCGATCACACTCCTCCCTACGATCAAACTCCTCCCTGCGATCACACTCCTCCCTACGATCACATTCCTCCCTGCGATCACACTCCTCCCTACGATCACACTCCTCCCTAGGATCACACTCCTCCCTGCGATCACACTCCTCCCTACGATCACACTCCTCCCTGCGATCACACTCCTCCCTGCGATCACACTCCTCCCTGCGATCACACTCCTCCCTACGATCACACTCCTCCCTGCGATCACACTCCTCCCTGCGATCACACTCCTCCCTACGATCACACTCCTCCCTACGATCACACTCCTCCCTACGATCACACTCATTCTACGATCACACTCCTCCCTACGATCACACTCTTCCCTACGATCACACTCCTCCCTGCGATCACACCCCTCCCTGCGATCACACTCCTCCCTGCGATCACACTCCTCCCTGCGATCACACTCCTCCCTGCGATCACACTCCTCCCTACGATCACACTCACTCTACGATCACACTCACCGTACGATCACACTCCTCCCTACGATCACACTCCTACCTGCGATCACACTCCTCCCTACGATCACACTCCTCCCTGCGATCACAATCCTCCCTGCGATCACACTCACTCTACGATCACACTCCTCCCTACGATCACACTCCTCCCTGTGATCACACTCACTCTACGATCACACTCCTCCCTACGATCACACTCCTACCTGCGATCGCACTCCTCCCTGCTATCGCACTCCTCCCTGCGATCGCACTCCTCCCTGCGATCGCACTCCTCCTTGCGATCGCACTCCTCCCTGCGATCGCACTCCTCCCTGTGATCGCACTCCTCCCTGCGATCTCACTGCTCCCTGCGATCACACTCCTCTCTGCGATCACACTCCTCCCTGCGATCACACTCCTCCCTGCTATCACACTCCTCCCTGCGATCACACTCCTCCCTGCGATCACACTCCTCCCTGCGATCACACTCCTCCCTGCGATCACACTCCTCCCTCCGATCCCACTCCTCCCTGCGATCACACTCCTCCCTGCGATCACACTCCTCCCTGCGATCACACTCCTCCCTACGATCACACTCCTCCCTGCGATCACACTCACTCTACCATCACACTCCTCCCTACGATCACACTCCTCCCTGCGATCACACTCACTCTGCGATCACACTCATCCCTACGATCATACTCCTCCCTACGATCACACTCCTCCCTGCGATCACACTCACTCTACGATCACACTCCTCAATGTGATCACACTCCTCCCTGCGATCACACTCCTCCCTACCATCACAATCCTCCCTGCGATCACACTCCTCCCTGCGATCACACTCCTCCCTGCGATCACACTCCTCCCTACGATCACACTCCTCCCTGCGATCACACTCCTCCCTGCGCTCACACTCCTCCCTGCGATCACACTCCTCCCTACGATCACACTCCTCCCTGCGATCACACTCCTCCCTGCGATCACACTCCTCCCTGCGATCACACTCCTCCGTACGATCAAACTCCTCCCTGCGATCACATTCCCCCTGCGATCACACTCCTCCCTGCGATCACACTCCTCCCTGCGATCACACTCCTCCCTACGGTCACACTCCTCCCTGCGATCACACTCCTCCCTACGATCACACTCCTCCATGCGATCACACTCACTCTATGATCACACTCTTCCCTGCGATCACACTCCTCCCTGCGATCACACTCCTCCCTGCGATCACAGTCCTCCCTGCGATCACACTCACTCTACGATCACACTCCTCCCTACGATCACACTCCTCTCTATGATCAAACTCATCCCTGCGATCACACTCCTCCCTGCGATCACACTCCTCCCTACGATCACGCTCGTCCCTGCGATCACACTCCTCCCTGCGATCACACTCCTCTCTGCGATCACACTCACTCTGTGATCACACTCCTCCCTACGATCACACTCCTCCCTGCGATCACACTCCTCCCTGCGATCACACTCCTCCCTGCGATCACACTCCTCCCTATGATCACACTCACTCTACGATCACACTCCTCCCTGTGATGACACTCCTCCCTGCGATCACACTCCTCCCTACGATCACACTCCTCCCTGCGATCACACTCCTCCCTATGATCACACTCCTCCCTGCGATCACACTCCTCCCTACGATCACACTCCTCCCTGCAATCACACTCCTCCCTACGATCATACTCCTCCCTGCGATCACACTCCTCCCTGTGATCACACTCACTCTGCGATCACACTCCTCCCTGCGATCACACTCCCCCCTGCGATCACACTCCTCCCTGCGATCACACTCCCCCCTGCGATCACACTCCCCCCTGTGATCACACTCCTCCCTGCGATCACACTCCTCCCTGCGATCACACTCCCCCTGCGATCGCAATCCTCCCTGCGATCACACTCCTCCCTGCGATCACACTCCTCCCTGCGATCACACTCCTCCCTACGATCACACTCCTCCCTGCGATCACACTCCTCCCTGCGATCACACTCACTCTACGATCACACTCCACCCTACGATCACACTCCTCCCTACGATCACACTCCTCCCTGCGATCACACTCCTCCCTGCGATCACACTCCTCCCTGCGATCACACTCACTCTACGATCACACTCCTCCCTACGATCACACTCCCCCCTATGATCACACTCCTCCATGCGATCACACTCCTCCATGCGATCACACTCCTCCCTGCGATCACACTCACTCTACGATCACACTCCTCCCTACGATCACACTCCTCCCTGCGATCACACTCCTCCCTGTGGTCACACTCCTCCCTGTGATCATACTCCTCCCTGGGATCTCACTCCACCCTGCAATCACACTCACTCTACGATCACAGTCCTCCCTACGATCACACTCCTCCCTGCGATCACACTCACTCTGCAATCACACTCATCCCTACGATCACACTCCTCCCTATGATCACACTCCTCCCTGCGATCACACTCACTCTACGATCACACTCCTCAATGTGATCACACTCCTCCCTGCGATCACACTCCTCCCGACAATCACAATCCTCCCTGCGATCACACTCCCCCCTGCGATCACACTCCTCCCTACGATCACACTCCTCCCTGCGATCACACTCCTCCCTGCGTTCACACTCCTCCCTGCGATCACACTCCTCCCTACGATCACACTCCTCCCTACGATCACACTCCTCCCTGCGATCACACTCCTCCCTGCGATCACACTCCTCCCTATGATCACACTCCTCCCTACGATCACACTCCTCCCTACGATCACACTCCTCCCTGTGATCACACTCATCCCTGCGATCACACTCCTCCCTCTGATCACACTCCTCCTTGCGATCACACTCCTCCCTGCGATCACACTCCTCCCTGCCATCACACTCCTCCCTGCGATCACACTCCTCCCTGCGATCACACTCCTCCCTGCGATCACACTCCTCCCTGCGATCACACTCACTCTACGATCGCACTCCTCCCTACGATCACACTCCTCCCTACGATCGCACTCCTCCCTGCGATCGCACTCCTCCCTGCGATCACACTCCTCCCTGCGATCACACTCACTCTACGATCACACTCCTCCCTGCGATCACACTCCTCCCTGCGATCACACTCCTCCCTGCGATCACACTCACTCTACGATCACACTCTTCCCTACGATCACACTCCTCCCTGCGATCACACTCACTCTACGATCACACTCCTCCCTGTGAACAGACTCCTCCCTGCGATCACACTCCTCCCTACGATCACACTCCTCCCTGCGATCACACTCCTCCCTGCGATCACACTCCTCCCTACGATCACACTCCTCCCTGCGATCACACTCCTCCCTACGATCACATTCCTCCCTGCGATCACACTCCTCCCTACGATCACACTCCTCCCTAGGATCACACTCCTCCCTGCGATCACACTCCTCCCTACGATCACACTCCTCCCTGCGATCACACTCCTCCCTGCGATCACACTCCTCCCTGCGATCACACTCCTCCCTACGATCACACTCCTCCCTGCGATCACACTCCTCCCTGCGATCACACTCCTCCCTACGATCACACTCCTCCCTACGATCACACTCCTCCCTACGATCACACTCATTCTACGATCACACTCCTCCCTACGATCACACTCTTCCCTACGATCACACTCCTCCCTGCGATCACACCCCTCCCTGCGATCACACTCCTCCCTGCGATCACACTCCTCCCTGCGATCACACTCCTCCCTGCGATCACACTCCTCCCTACGATCACACTCACTCTACGATCACACTCACCGTACGATCACACTCCTCCCTACGATCACACTCCTACCTGCGATCACACTCCTCCCTACGATCACACTCCTCCCTGCGATCACAATCCTCCCTGCGATCACACTCACTCTACGATCACACTCCTCCCTACGATCACACTCCTCCCTGTGATCACACTCACTCTACGATCACACTCCTCCCTGTGATCACACTCCTCCCTGCGATCACACTCCTCCCTACGATCACACTCCTCCCTGCGATCACACTCCTCCCTGCTATCACACTCCTCCCTGCGATCACACTCCTCCCTACGACCACACTCACTCTACGATCACACTCCTCCCTGTGATGACACTCCTCCCTGCGATCACACTCCTCCCTGCGATCCCACTCCTCCCTGCGATCACACTCCTCCCTGCGATCACACTCCTCCCTGCGATCAACTCCTCCCTACGATCACACTCCTCCCTGCGATCACACTCACTCTACGATCACACTCCTCCCTGCGATCACACTCCTCCCTGTGATCACACTCACTCTGCGATCACACTCCTCCCTGCGATCACACTCCTCCCTGGGATCACACTCCTCCCTGCGATCACACTCCTCCCTGCGATCACACACCCCCCTGCGAACACACTCCTCCCTGCGATCACACCCCTCCCTGCGATCACACTCCTCCCTGCGATCACACTCCTCCCTACGATCAAACTCCTCCCTGCGATCACACTCCTCCCTGCGATCACACTCCTCCCTGCGATCACACTCCTCCCTGCGATCACACTCCTCCCTGCGATCACACTCCTCCCTGCGATCGCACTCCTACCTGCGATCGCACTCCTCCCTGCTATCGCACTCCTCCCTGCGATCGCACTCCTCCCTGCGATCGCACTCCTCCTTGCGATCGCACTCCTCCCTGCGATCGCACTCCTCCCTGTGATCGCACTCCTCCCTGCGATCTCACTGCTCCCTGCGATCACACTCCTCTCTGCGATCACACTCCTCCCTGCGATCACACTCCTCCCTGCTATCACACTCCTCCCTGCGATCACACTCCTCCCTGCGATCACACTCCTCCCTGCGATCACACTCCTCCCTGCGATCACACTCCTCCCTGCGATCCCACTCCTCCCTGCGATCACACTCCTCCCTGCGATCACACTCCTCCCTGCGATCACACTCCTCCCTACGATCACACTCCTCCCTGCGATCACACTCACTCTACCATCACACTCCTCCCTACGATCACACTCCTCCCTGCGATCACACTCACTCTGCGATCACACTCATCCCTACGATCATACTCCTCCCTACGATCACACTCCTCCCTGCGATCACACTCACTCTACGATCACACTCCTCAATGTGATCACACTCCTCCCTGCGATCACACTCCTCCCTACCATCACAATCCTCCCTGCGATCACACTCCTCCCTGCTATCACACTCCTCCCTGCGATCGCACTCCTCCTTGCGATCGCACTCCTCCCTGCGATCGCACTCCTCCCTGTGATCGCACTCCTCCCTGCGATCTCACTGCTCCCTGCGATCACACTCCTCTCTGCGATCACACTCCTCCCTGCGATCACACTCCTCCCTGCTATCACACTCCTCCCTGCGATCACACTCCTCCCTGCGATCACACTCCTCCCTGCGATCACACTCCTCCCTGCGATCACACTCCTCCCTGCGATCCCACTCCTCCCTGCGATCACACTCCTCCCTGCGATCACACTCCTCCCTGCGATCACACTCCTCCCTACGATCACACTCCTCCCTGCGATCACACTCACTCTACCATCACACTCCTCCCTACGATCACACTCCTCCCTGCGATCACACTCACTCTGCGATCACACTCACTCTACGATCACACTCCTCCCTACGATCACACTCCTCCCTGCGATCACACTCACTCTACGATCACACTCCTCCCTGTGATCACACTCCTCCCTGCGATCACACTCCTCCCTACGATCACACTCCTCCCTGCGATCACACTCCTCCCTGCTATCACACTCCTCCCTGCGATCACACTCCTCCCTACGACCACACTCACTCTACGATCACACTCCTCCCTGTGATGACACTCCTCCCTGCGATCACACTCCTCCCTGCGATCCCACTCCTCCCTGCGATCACACTCCTCCCTGCGATCACACTCCTCCCTGCGATCAACTCCTCCCTACGATCACACTCCTCCCTGCGATCACACTCACTCTACGATCACACTCCTCCCTGCGATCACACTCCTCCCTGTGATCACACTCACTCTGCGATCACACTCCTCCCTGCGATCACACTCCTCCCTGGGATCACACTCCTCCCTGCGATCACACTCCTCCCTGCGATCACACACCCCCCTGCGAACACACTCCTCCCTGCGATCACACCCCTCCCTGCGATCACACTCCTCCCTGCGATCACACTCCTCCCTACGATCAAACTCCTCCCTGCGATCACACTCCTCCCTGCGATCACACTCCTCCCTGCGATCACACTCCTCCCTGCGATCACACTCCTCCCTGCGATCACACTCCTCCCTGCGATCGCACTCCTACCTGCGATCGCACTCCTCCCTGCTATCGCACTCCTCCCTGCGATCGCACTCCTCCCTGCGATCGCACTCCTCCTTGCGATCGCACTCCTCCCTGCGATCGCACTCCTCCCTGTGATCGCACTCCTCCCTGCGATCTCACTGCTCCCTGCGATCACACTCCTCTCTGCGATCACACTCCTCCCTGCGATCACACTCCTCCCTGCTATCACACTCCTCCCTGCGATCACACTCCTCCCTGCGATCAGACTCCTCCCTGCGATCACACTCCTCCCTGCGATCACACTCCTCCCTGCGATCCCACTCCTCCCTGCGATCACACTCCTCCCTGCGATCACACTCCTCCCTGCGATCACACTCCTCCCTACGATCACACTCCTCCCTGCGATCACACTCACTCTACCATCACACTCCTCCCTACGATCACACTCCTCCCTGCGATCACACTCACTCTGCGATCACACTCATCCCTACGATCATACTCCTCCCTACGATCACACTCCTCCCTGCGATCACACTCACTCTACGATCACACTCCTCAATGTGATCACACTCCTCCCTGCGATCACACTCCTCCCTACCATCACAATCCTCCCTGCGATCACACTCCTCCCTGCGATCACACTCCTCCCTGCGATCACACTCCTCCCTACGATCACACTCCTCCCTGCGATCACACTCCTCCCTGCGCTCACACTCCTCCCTGCGATCACACTCCTCCCTACGATCACACTCCTCCCTGCGATCACACTCCTCCCTGCGATCACACTCCTCCGTACGATCAAACTCCTCCCTGCGATCACATTCCCCCTGCGATCACACTCCTCCCTGCGATCACACTCCTCCCTGCGATCACACTCCTCCCTACGGTCACACTCCTCCCTGCGATCACACTCCTCCCTACGATCACACTCCTCCATGCGATCACACTCACTCTATGATCACACTCTTCCCTGCGATCACACTCCTCCCTGCGATCACACTCCTCCCTGCGATCACAGTCCTCCCTGCGATCACACTCACTCTACGATCACACTCCTCCCTACGATCACACTCCTCTCTATGATCAAACTCATCCCTGCGATCACACTCCTCCCTGCGATCACACTCCTCCCTACGATCACGCTCGTCCCTGCGATCACACTCCTCCCTGCGATCACACTCCTCTCTGCGATCACACTCACTCTGTGATCACACTCCTCCCTACGATCACACTCCTCCCTGCGATCACACTCCTCCCTGCGATCACACTCCTCCCTGCGATCACACTCCTCCCTATGATCACACTCACTCTACGATCACACTCCTCCCTGTGATGACACTCCTCCCTGCGATCACACTCCTCCCTACGATCACACTCCTCCCTGCGATCACACTCCTCCCTATGATCACACTCCTCCCTGCGATCACACTCCTCCCTACGATCACACTCCTCCCTGCAATCACACTCCTCCCTACGATCATACTCCTCCCTGCGATCACACTCCTCCCTGTGATCACACTCACTCTGCGATCACACTCCTCCCTGCGATCACACTCCCCCCTGCGATCACACTCCTCCCTGCGATCACACTCCCCCCTGCGATCACACTCCCCCCTGTGATCACACTCCTCCCTGCGATCACACTCCTCCCTGCGATCACACTCCCCCTGCGATCGCAATCCTCCCTGCGATCACACTCCTCCCTGCGATCACACTCCTCCCTGCGATCACACTCCTCCCTACGATCACACTCCTCCCTGCGATCACACTCCTCCCTGCGATCACACTCACTCTACGATCACACTCCACCCTACGATCACACTCCTCCCTACGATCACACTCCTCCCTGCGATCACACTCCTCCCTGCGATCACACTCCTCCCTGCGATCACACTCACTCTACGATCACACTCCTCCCTACGATCACACTCCCCCCTATGATCACACTCCTCCATGCGATCACACTCCTCCATGCGATCACACTCCTCCCTGCGATCACACTCACTCTACGATCACACTCCTCCCTACGATCACACTCCTCCCTGCGATCACACTCCTCCCTGTGGTCACACTCCTCCCTGTGATCATACTCCTCCCTGGGATCTCACTCCACCCTGCAATCACACTCACTCTACGATCACAGTCCTCCCTACGATCACACTCCTCCCTGCGATCACACTCACTCTGCAATCACACTCATCCCTACGATCACACTCCTCCCTATGATCACACTCCTCCCTGCGATCACACTCACTCTACGATCACACTCCTCAATGTGATCACACTCCTCCCTGCGATCACACTCCTCCCGACAATCACAATCCTCCCTGCGATCACACTCCCCCCTGCGATCACACTCCTCCCTACGATCACACTCCTCCCTGCGATCACACTCCTCCCTGCGCTCACACTCCTCCCTGCGATCACACTCCTCCCTACGATCACACTCCTCCCTACGATCACACTCCTCCCTGCGATCACACTCCTCCCTGCGATCACACTCCTCCCTATGATCACACTCCTCCCTACGATCACACTCCTCCCTACGATCACACTCCTCCCTGTGATCACACTCATCCCTGCGATCACACTCCTCCCTCTGATCACACTCCTCCTTGCGATCACACTCCTCCCTGCGATCACACTCCTCCCTGCCATCACACTCCTCCCTGCGATCACACTCCTCCCTGCGATCACACTCCTCCCTGCGATCACACTCACTCTACGATCGCACTCCTCCCTACGATCACACTCCTCCCTACGATCGCACTCCTCCCTGCGATCGCACTCCTCCCTGCGATCACACTCCTCCCTGCGATCACACTCACTCTACGATCACACTCCTCCCTGCGATCACACTCCTCCCTGCGATCACACTCCTCCCTGCGATCACACTCACTCTACGATCACACTCTTCCCTACGATCACACTCCTCCCTGCGATCACACTCACTCTACGATCACACTCCTCCCTGTGAACAGACTCCTCCCTGCGATCACACTCCTCCCTACGATCACACTCCTCCCTGCGATCACACTCCTCCCTGCGATCACACTCCTCCCTACGATCAAACTCCTCCCTGCGATCACACTCCTCCCTACGATCACATTCCTCCCTGCGATCACACTCCTCCCTACGATCACACTCCTCCCTAGGATCACACTCCTCCCTGCGATCACACTCCTCCCTACGATCACACTCCTCCCTGCGATCACACTCCTCCCTGCGATCACACTCCTCCCTGCGATCACACTCCTCCCTACGATCACACTCCTCCCTGCGATCACACTCCTCCCTGCGATCACACTCCTCCCTACGATCACACTCCTCCCTACGATCACACTCCTCCCTACGATCACACTCATTCTACGATCACACTCCTCCCTACGATCACACTCTTCCCTACGATCACACTCCTCCCTGCGATCACACCCCTCCCTGCGATCACACTCCTCCCTGCGATCACACTCCTCCCTGCGATCACACTCCTCCCTGCGATCACACTCCTCCCTACGATCACACTCACTCTACGATCACACTCACCGTACGATCACACTCCTCCCTACGATCACACTCCTACCTGCGATCACACTCCTCCCTACGATCACACTCCTCCCTGCGATCACAATCCTCCCTGCGATCACACTCACTCTACGATCACACTCCTCCCTACGATCACACTCCTCCCTGTGATCACACTCACTCTACGATCACACTCCTCCCTGTGATCACACTCCTCCCTGCGATCACACTCCTCCCTACGATCACACTCCTCCCTGCGATCACACTCCTCCCTGCTATCACACTCCTCCCTGCGATCACACTCCTCCCTACGACCACACTCACTCTACGATCACACTCCTCCCTGTGATGACACTCCTCCCTGCGATCACACTCCTCCCTGCGATCCCACTCCTCCCTGCGATCACACTCCTCCCTGCGATCACACTCCTCCCTGCGATCAACTCCTCCCTACGATCACACTCCTCCCTGCGATCACACTCACTCTACGATCACACTCCTCCCTGCGATCACACTCCTCTCTGTGATCACACTCACTCTGCGATCACACTCCTCCCTGCGATCACACTCCTCCCTGGGATCACACTCCTCCCTGCGATCACACTCCTCCCTGCGATCACACACCCCCCTGCGAACACACTCCTCCCTGCGATCACACCCCTCCCTGCGATCACACTCCTCCCTGCGATCACACTCCTCCCTACGATCAAACTCCTCCCTGCGATCACACTCCTCCCTGCGATCACACTCCTCCCTGCGATCACACTCCTCCCTGCGATCACACTCCTCCCTGCGATCACACTCCTCCCTGCGATCGCACTCCTACCTGCGATCGCACTCCTCCCTGCTATCGCACTCCTCCCTGCGATCGCACTCCTCCCTGCGATCGCACTCCTCCTTGCGATCGCACTCCTCCCTGCGATCGCACTCCTCCCTGTGATCGCACTTCTCCCTGCGATCTCACTGCTCCCTGCGATCACACTCCTCTCTGCGATCACACTCCTCCCTGCGATCACACTCCTCCCTGCTATCACACTCCTCCCTGCGATCACACTCCTCCCTGCGATCACACTCCTCCCTGCGATCACACTCCTCCCTGCGATCACACTCCTCCCTGCGATCCCACTCCTCCCTGCGATCACACTCCTCCCTGCGATCACACTCCTCCCTGCGATCACACTCCTCCCTACGATCACACTCCTCCCTGCGATCACACTCACTCTACCATCACACTCCTCCCTACGATCACACTCCTCCCTGCGATCACACTCACTCTGCGATCACACTCATCCCTACGATCATACTCCTCCCTACGATCACACTCCTCCCTGCGATCACACTCACTCTACGATCACACTCCTCAATGTGATCACACTCCTCCCTGCGATCACACTCCTCCCTACCATCACAATCCTCCCTGTGATCACACTCCTCCCTGCTATCACACTCCTCCCTGCGATCGCACTCCTCCTTGCGATCGCACTCCTCCCTGCGATCGCACTCCTCCCTGTGATCGCACTCCTCCCTGCGATCTCACTGCTCCCTGCGATCACACTCCTCTCTGCGATCACACTCCTCCCTGCTATCACACTCCTCCCTGCGATCACACTCCTCCCTGCGATCACACTCCTCCCTGCGATCACACTCCTCCCTGCGATCACACTCCTCCCTGCGATCACACTCCTCCCTGCGATCCCACTCCTCCCTGCGATCACACTCCTCCCTGCGATCACACTCCTCCCTGCGATCACACTCCTCCCTACGATCACACTCCTCCCTGCGATCACACTCACTCTACCATCACACTCCTCCCTACGATCACACTCCTCCCTGCGATCACACTCACTCTGCGATCACACTCACTCTACGATCACACTCCTCCCTACGATCACACTCCTCCCTGCGATCGCACTCACTCTACGATCACACTCCTCCCTGTGATCACACTCCTCCCTGCGATCACACTCCTCCCTACGATCACACTCCTCCCTGCGATCACACTCCTCCCTGCTATCACACTCCTCCCTGCGATCACACTCCTCCCTACGACCACACTCACTCTACGATCACACTCCTCCCTGTGATGACACTCCTCCCTGCGATCACACTCCTCCCTGCGATCCCACTCCTCCCTGCGATCACACTCCTCCCTGCGATCACACTCCTCCCTGCGATCAACTCCTCCCTACGATCACACTCCTCCCTGCGATCACACTCACTCTACGATCACACTCCTCCCTGCGATCACACTCCTCCCTGTGATCACACTCACTCTGCGATCACACTCCTCCCTGCGATCACACTCCTCCCTGGGATCACACTCCTCCCTGCGATCACACTCCTCCCTGCGATCACACACCCCCCTGCGAACACACTCCTCCCTGCGATCACACCCCTCCCTGCGATCACACTCCTCCCTGCGATCACACTCCTCCCTACGATCAAACTCCTCCCTGCGATCACACTCCTCCCTGCGATCACACTCCTCCCTGCGATCACACTCCTCCCTGCGATCACACTCCTCCCTGCGATCGCACTCCTACCTGCGATCGCACTCCTCCCTGCTATCGCACTCCTCCCTGCGATCGCACTCCTCCCTGCGATCGCACTCCTCCTTGCGATCGCACTCCTCCCTGCGATCGCACTCCTCCCTGTGATCGCACTCCTCCCTGCGATCTCACTGCTCCCTGCGATCACACTCCTCTCTGCGATCACACTCCTCCCTGCGATCACACTCCTCCCTGCTATCACACTCCTCCCTGCGATCACACTCCTCCCTGCGATCACACTCCTCCCTGCGATCACACTCCTCCCTGCGATCACACTCCTCCCTGCGATCCCACTCCTCCCTGCGATCACACTCCTCCCTGCGATCACACTCCTCCCTGCGATCACACTCCTCCCTACGATCACACTCCTCCCTGCGATCACACTCACTCTACCATCACACTCCTCCCTACGATCACACTCCTCCCTGCGATCACACTCACTCTGCGATCACACTCATCCCTACGATCATACTCCTCCCTACGATCACACTCCTCCCTGCGATCACACTCACTCTACGATCACACTCCTCAATGTGATCACACTCCTCCCTGCGATCACACTCCTCCCTACCATCACAATCCTCCCTGCGATCACACTCCTCCCTGCGATCACACTCCTCCCTGCGATCACACTCCTCCCTACGATCACACTCCTCCCTGCGATCACACTCCTCCCTGCGCTCACACTCCTCCCTGCGATCACACTCCTCCCTACGATCACACTCCTCCCTGCGATCACACTCCTCCCTGCGATCACACTCCTCCCTGCGATCACACTCCTCC
Source organism: Somniosus microcephalus (assembly GCF_052327205.1). Classification (NCBI taxonomy): domain Eukaryota; kingdom Metazoa; phylum Chordata; class Chondrichthyes; order Squaliformes; family Somniosidae; genus Somniosus; species Somniosus microcephalus. Next base: position 234,838 of record NW_028225458.1, on the reverse strand, counting down.
GTACGATCAAACTCCTCCCTGCGATCACATTCCCCCTGCGATCACACTCCTCCCTGCGATCACACTCCTCCCTGCGATCACACTCCTCCCTACGGTCACACTCCTCCCTGCGATCACACTCCTCCCTACGATCACACTCCTCCATGCGATCACACTCACTCTATGATCACACTCTTCCCTGCGATCACACTCCTCCCTGCGATCACACTCCTCCCTGCGATCACAGTCCTCCCTGCGATCACACTCACTCTACGATCACACTCCTCCCTACGATCACACTCCTCTCTACGATCAAACTCATCCCTGCGATCACACTCACTCTACGATCACACTCCTCAATGTGATCACACTCCTCCCTGCGATCATACTCCTCCCTACGATCACACTCCTCCCTGCGATCACACGCCTCCCTGCGGTCACACTCCTCCTTACGATCACACTCCTCCCTGCGATCACACTCCTCCCTGCGATCACACTCCTCCCTGCGATCACACTCCTCCCTGCGATCACACTGCTCCCTACGATCACACTCCTCCCTGCGATCACACTCCTCCCTGCGGTCACACTCCTCCCTGCGATCACACTCCTCCCTACGATCACACTCCTCCCTGCGATCACACTCCTCCCTGCGATCACACTCCTCCCTGCGATCACACTCCTCCCTGCGATCACACTCCTCCCTGCGATCACACTCCTCCCTGCGATCACACTCCTCCCTGCGATCACACTCCTCCCTGCGATCACACTCCTCCCTGCGATCACACTCCTCCCTGCGATCACACTCCTCCCTTCGATCACACTCCTCCCTGCGAACACACTCCTCCCTGCGATCACACTCCTCCCTGCGATCACACTCCTCCCTGCGATCACACTCCTCCCTGCGATCACACTACTCCCTGCGATCACACTCCTCCCTGCGATCACACTCCTCCCTGCGATCACACTCCTCCCTGCGATCACACTCCTCCCTGCGATCACACTACTCCCTGCGATCACACTCCTCCCTGCGATCACACTCCTCCCTGCGATCACACTCCTCCCTGCGATCACACTCCTCCCTACGATCACACTCCTCCCTGCGATCACACTCCTCCCTGCGATCACACTCCTCCCTACGATCACACTCCTCCCTGCGATCACACTCCTCCCTGCGATCACACTCCTCCCTGCGATCACGCTCGTCCTTGCGATCACACTCCTCCCTGCGATCACACTCCTCTCTGCGATCACACTCACTCTGTGATCACACTCCTCCCTACGATCACACTCCTCCCTGCGATCACACCCCTCCCTGCGATCACACTCCTCCCTGCGATCATACTCCTCCCTATGATTACACTCACTCTACAATCACACTCCTCCCTGTGATGACACTCCTCCCTGCGATCACACTCCTCCCTACGATCACACTCCTCCCTGCGATCACAGTCCTCCCTACGATCACACTCCTCCTTGCGATCACACTCCTCCCTACGATCACACTCCTCCCTGCGATCACACTCCTCCCTGCTTTCACACTCCTCCCTACGATCATACTCCTCCCTGCGATCACACTCCTCCCTGTGATCACACTCACTCTGCGATCACACTCCTCCCTGCGATCACACTCCCCCCTGCGATCACACTCCTCCCTGCGATCACACTCCTCCCTGCGATCACACTCCCCCCTGCGATCACACTCCTCCCTGCGATCACACACCTCCCTGCGATCACACTCCTCCCTGCGATCACACTCCTCCCTACGATCACACTCCTCCCTGCGATCACACTCCTCCCTGCGATCACACTCCTCCCTGCGATCACACTCCTCCCTGCTATCACACTCCTCCCTGCGATAACACTCCTCCCTGCGATCACACTCACTCTACGATCACACTCCTCCCTACGATCACACTCCTCCCTACGATCACACTCCTCCCTGCGATCACACTACTCCCTGCGATCACACTCATTCTACGATCACACTCCTCCCTACGATCACACTCCCCCCTATGATCACACTCCTCCCTGCGATCACACTCCTCCCTGCGATCACACTCCTCCCTGCGATCACACTCACTCTACGATCACACTCCTCCCTACGATCACACTCCTCCCTGCGATCACACTCCTCCCTGTGGTCACACTCCTCCCTGCGATCACACTACTCCCTGCGATCACACTCATTCTACGATCACACTCCTCCCTACGATCACACTCCCCCCTATGATCACACTCCTCCCTGCGATCACACTCCTCCCTGCGATCACACTCCTCCCTGCGATCACACTCACTCTACGATCACACTCCTCCCTACGATCACACTCCTCCCTACGATCACACTCGTCCCTGCGACCACACTCCTCCCTGCGATCACACTCCTCCCTGCGATCACACTCACTCTACGATCACACTCCTCCCTACGATCACACTCCTCCCTGCGATCACACTCACTCTACGATCACACTCCTCCCTGTGATGACACTCCTCCCTGCGATCACACTCCTCCCTGCGATCACACTCCTCCCTGCGATCACACTCCTCCCTGCGATCACACTCCTCCCTGCGATCACACTCCTCTCTTCGATCACACTCCTCCCTGCGATCACACTCCTCCCTACGATCACACTCCTCCCTGCGATCACACTCCTCCCTGCGATCACACTCCTCCCTGCGATCACACTCCTCTCTTCGATCACACTACTCCCTGCGATCACACTCCTCCCTACGAACACACTCCTCCCTGCGATCACACTCCTCCCTGCGATCACACTCCTCCCTGCGATCACACTCCTCCCTGCGATCACACTCCTCCCTGCGATCACACTCCTCCCTGCGATCACACTCCTCCCTGCGATCACACTCCTCCCTGCGATCACACTCCTCCCTGCGATCACACTCCTCCCTACGATCACACTCCTCCCTGCGATCACACTCCTCCCTTCGATCACACTCCTCCCTGCGATCACACTCCTCCCTGCGATCACACTCCTCTCTGCGATCACACTCCTCCCTGCGATCACACTCCCCCCTGCGATCACACTCCTCCCTGCGATCACACTCCACCCTACGATCACACTCCTCCCTGCGATCACACTCCTCCCTGCGATCACATTCCTCCCTGCGATCACACTCCTCCCTACGATCACACTCCTCCCTGCGATCACACTCCTCCCTGCAAGCACACTCACTCTACGATCACACTCCTCCCTGCGATCACACTCACTCTACGATCACACTCCTCCCTGCGATCACACTCCTCCCTGCAATCACACTCCCCCCTGCGATCACACTCCTCCCTGCGATCACACTCCACCCTACGATCACAATCCTCCCTGCGATCACACTCCTCCCTGCGACCACACTCCTCCCTACGATCACACTCCTCCCTGCGATCACACTCCTCCCTACGATCACACTCCTCCCTGCGATCACACTCCTCCCTGCGATCACACTCATCCCTGCGATCACACTCCTCCCTGCGATCACACTCCTCCGTGCGATCACACTCCTCCCTTCGATCACACTCCTCCCTGCGATCACACTCCTCCCTGCGATCACACTCCTCCCTGCGATCACACTCCTCCCTGCTATCACACTACTCCCTGCGATCACACTCCTACCTACGATCACACTCCTCCCTGCGATCACACTCCTCCCTACGATCACACTCCTCCCTGCGATCACACTCCTCCCTTCGATCACACTCCTCCCTGCGATCACACTCCTCCCTGCGATCACACTCCTCTCTGCGATCACACTCCTCCCTGCGATCACACTCCCCCCTGCGATCACACTCCTCCCTGCGATCACACTCCACCCTACGATCACACTCCTCCCTGCGATCACACTCCTCCCTGCGATCACATTCCTCCCTGCGATCACACTCCTCCCTACGATCACACTCCTCCCTGCGATCACACTCCTCCCTGCAAGCACACTCACTCTACGATCACACTCCTCCCTGCGATCACACTCACTCTACGATCACACTCCTCCCTGCGATCACACTCCTCCCTGCAATCACACTCCCCCCTGCGATCACACTCCTCCCTGCGATCACACTCCACCCTACGATCACAATCCTCCCTGCGATCACACTCCTCCCTGCGATCACACTCCTCCCTACGATCACACTCCTCCCTGCGATCACACTCCTCCCTACGATCACACTCCTCCCTGCGATCACACTCCTCCCTGCGATCACACTCATCCCTGCGATCACACTCCTCCCTGCGATCACACTCCTCCGTGCGATCACACTCCTCCCTTCGATCACACTCCTCCCTGCGATCACACTCCTCCCTGCGATCACACTCCTCCCTGCGATCACACTCCTCCCTGCTATCACACTACTCCCTGCGATCACACTCCTACCTACGATCACACTCCTCCCTGCGATCACACTCCTCCCTACGATCACACTCCTCCCTGCGATCACACTCCTCCCTGCGATCACACTCCTCCCTGCGATCACACTCCTCCCTGCGATCACACTCCTCCCTGCGATCACACTCCTCCCTGCGATCACACTCCTCCCTGCGATCACACTCCTCCGTGCGATCACACTCCTCCCTGCGATCACACTCCTCCCTGCGATCACACTCCTCCCTGCGATCACACTCCTCGCTGCGAACGCACTCCTCCCTGCGATCACACTCGTCCCTGCGATAACGCTCCTCCCTACGAACACGCTCCTCTCTGCGATCACACTCACTCTGCGATCACACTCCTCCCTACGATCACACTCCTCCCTGCGATCACACTCCTCCCTGCGATCACACTCCTCCCTGCGATCACACTCCGCCCTACGACCACACTCACTCTACGATCACACTCCTCCCTGTGATGACACTCCTCCCTGCGATCACACTCCTCCCTGCGATCCCACTCCTCCCTGCGATCACACTCCTCCCTGCGATCACACTCCTCCCTGTGATCACACTCCTCCCTACGATCACACTCCTCCCTGTGATCACACTCACTCTACGATCACACTCCTCCCTGCGATCACACTCCTCCCTGTGATCACACTCACTCTGCGATCACACTCCTCCCTGCGATCACACTCCTCCCTGGGATCACACTCCTCCCTGCGATCTCACTCCTCCCAGCGATCACACTCCCCCCTGCGATCACACTCCTCCCTGCTATCACACCCCTCCCTGCGATCACACTCCTCCCTGCGATCACACTCCTCCCTACGATCACACTCCTCCCTGCGATCACACTCCTCCCTGCGATCACACTCCTCCCTGCGATCAGACTCCTCCCTGCGATCACACTCCTCCCTGCGATCACACTCCTCCCTGCGATCACACTCCTACCTGCGATCGCACTCCTCCCTGCTATCGCACTCCTCCCTGCGATCGCACTCCTCCCTGCGATCGCACTCCTCCTTGCGATCGCACTCCTCCCTGCGATCGCACTCCTCCCTGCGATCGCACTCCTCCCTGCGATCTCACTGCTCCCTGCGATCGCACTCCTCCCTGCGATCACACTCCTCCCTGCGATCACACTCCTCCCTGCGATCACACTCCTCCCTGCGATCACACTCCTCCCTGCGATCACACTCCTCCCTCCGATCACACTCCTCCCTGCGATCACACTCCTCCCTGCGATCACACTCCTCCCTGCGATCACACTCCTCCCTGCGATAACACTCCTCCCTGCGATCACACTCCTCCCTGCGATCACACTCCTACCTACGATCACACTCCTCCCTGCGATCACACTCCTCCCTACGATCACACTCCTCCCTGCGATCACACTCCTCCCTGCGATCGCACTCCTCCTTGCGATCGCACTCCTCCCTGCGATCGCACTCCTCCCTGTGATCGCACTCCTCCCTGCGATCTCACTGCTCCCTGCGATCACACTCCTCTCTGCGATCACACTCCTCCCTGCGATCACACTCCTCCCTGCTATCACACTCCTCCCTGCGATCACACTCCTCCCTGCGATCACACTCCTCCCTGCGATCACACTCCTCCCTGCGATCCCACTCCTCCCTGCGATCACACTCCTCCCTGCGATCACACTCCTCCCTACGATCACACTCCTCCCTGCGATCACACTCACTCTACCATCACACTCCTCCCTACGATCACACTCCTCCCTGCGATCACACTCACTCTGCGATCACACTCATCCCTACGATCATACTCCTCCCTACGATGACACTCCTCCCTGCGATCACACTCACTCTACGATCACACTCCTCAATGTGATCACACTCCTCCCTGCGATCACACTCCTCCCTACCATCACAATCCTCCCTGCGATCACACTCCTCCCTGCGATCACACTCCTCCCTGCGATCACACTCCTCCCTACGATCACACTCCTCCCTGCGATCACACTCCTCCCTGCGCTCACACTCCTCCCTGCGATCACACTCCTCCCTACGATCACACTCCTCCCTGCGATCACACTCCTCCCTGCGATCACACTCCTCCCTGCGATCACACTCCTCCGTACGATCAAACTCCTCCCTGCGATCACATTCCCCCTGCGATCACACTCCTCCCTGCGATCACACTCCTCCCTGCGATCACACTCCTCCCTACGGTCACACTCCTCCCTGCGATCACACTCCTCCCTACGATCACACTCCTCCATGCGATCACACTCACTCTATGATCACACTCTTCCCTGCGATCACACTCCTCCCTGCGATCACACTCCTCCCTGCGATCACAGTCCTCCCTGCGATCACACTCACTCTACGATCACACTCCTCCCTACGATCACACTCCTCTCTACGATCAAACTCATCCCTGCGATCACACTCACTCTACGATCACACTCCTCAATGTGATCACACTCCTCCCTGCGATCATACTCCTCCCTACGATCACACTCCTCCCTGCGATCACACGCCTCCCTGCGGTCACACTCCTCCTTACGATCACACTCCTCCCTGCGATCACACTCCTCCCTGCGATCACACTCCTCCCTGCGATCACACTCCTCCCTGCGATCACACTGCTCCCTACGATCACACTCCTCCCTGCGATCACACTCCTCCCTGCGGTCACACTCCTCCCTGCGATCACACTCCTCCCTGCGATCACACTCACTCTACGATCACACTCCTCCCTACGATCACACTCCTCCCTACGATCACACTCCTCCCTGCGATCACACTACTCCCTGCGATCACACTCATTCTACGATCACACTCCTCCCTACGATCACACTCCCCCCTATGATCACACTCCTCCCTGCGATCACACTCCTCCCTGCGATCACACTCCTCCCTGCGATCACACTCACTCTACGATCACACTCCTCCCTACGATCACACTCCTCCCTGCGATCACACTCCTCCCTGTGGTCACACTCCTCCCTGCGATCACACTACTCCCTGCGATCACACTCATTCTACGATCACACTCCTCCCTACGATCACACTCCCCCCTATGATCACACTCCTCCCTGCGATCACACTCCTCCCTGCGATCACACTCCTCCCTGCGATCACACTCACTCTACGATCACACTCCTCCCTACGATCACACTCCTCCCTACGATCACACTCGTCCCTGCGACCACACTCCTCCCTGCGATCACACTCCTCCCTGCGATCACACTCACTCTACGATCACACTCCTCCCTACGATCACACTCCTCCCTGCGATCACACTCACTCTACGATCACACTCCTCCCTCCGATCACACTCCTCCCTGCGATCACACTCCTCCCTGCGATCACACTCCTCCCTGCGATCACACTCCTCCCTGCGATAACACTCCTCCCTGCGATCACACTCCTCCCTGCGATCACACTCCTACCTACGATCACACTCCTCCCTGCGATCACACTCCTCCCTACGATCACACTCCTCCCTGCGATCACACTCCTCCCTGCGATCGCACTCCTCCTTGCGATCGCACTCCTCCCTGCGATCGCACTCCTCCCTGTGATCGCACTCCTCCCTGCGATCTCACTGCTCCCTGCGATCACACTCCTCTCTGCGATCACACTCCTCCCTGCGATCACACTCCTCCCTGCTATCACACTCCTCCCTGCGATCACACTCCTCCCTGCGATCACACTCCTCCCTGCGATCACACTCCTCCCTGCGATCACACTCCTCAATGTGATCACACTCCTCCCTGCGATCATACTCCTCCCTACGATCACACTCCTCCCTGCGATCACACGCCTCCCTGCGGTCACACTCCTCCCTGCGATCACACTCCTCCCTGCGATCACACTCCTCCCTGCGATCACACTCCTCCCTGCGATCACACTCCTCCCTGCGATCACACTGCTCCCTACGATCACACTCCTCCCTGCGATCACACGCCTCCCTGCGGTCACACTCCTCCTTACGATCACACTCCTCCCTGCGATCACACTCACTCTACGATCACACTCCTCCCTACGATCACACTCCTCCCTACGATCACACTCCTCCCTGCGATCACACTACTCCCTGCGATCACACTCATTCTACGATCACACTCCTCCCTACGATCACACTCCCCCCTATGATCACACTCCTCCCTGCGATCACACTCCTCCCTGCGATCACACTCCTCCCTGCGATCACACTCACTCTACGATCACACTCCTCCCTACGATCACACTCCTCCCTGCGATCACACTCCTCCCTGTGGTCACACTCCTCCCTGCGATCACACTACTCCCTGCGATCACACTCATTCTACGATCACACTCCTCCCTACGATCACACTCCCCCCTATGATCACACTCCTCCCTGCGATCACACTCCTCCCTGCGATCACACTCCTCCCTGCGATCACACTCACTCTACGATCACACTCCTCCCTACGATCACACTCCTCCCTACGATCACACTCGTCCCTGCGACCACACTCCTCCCTGCGATCACACTCCTCCCTGCGATCACACTCACTCTACGATCACACTCCTCCCTACGATCACACTCCTCCCTGCGATCACACTCACTCTACGATCACACTCCTCCCTGTGATGACACTCCTCCCTGCGATCACACTCCTCCCTGCGATCACACTCCTCCCTGCGATCACACTCCTCCCTGCGATCACACTCCTCTCTTCGATCACACTCCTCCCTGCGATCACACTCCTCCCTACGATCACACTCCTCCCTGCGATCACACTCCTCCCTGCGATCACACTCCTCCCTGCGATCACACTCCTCTCTTCGATCACACTACTCCCTGCGATCACACTCCTCCCTACGAACACACTCCTCCCTGCGATCACACTCCTCCCTGCGATCACACTCCTCCCTGCGATCACACTCCTCCCTGCGATCACACTCCTCCCTGCGATCACACTCCTCCCTGCGATCACACTCCTCCCTGCGATCACACTCCTCCCTGCGATCACACTCCTCCCTGCGATCACACTCCTCCCTACGATCACACTCCTCCCTGCGATCACACTCCTCCCTTCGATCACACTCCTCCCTGCGATCACACTCCTCCCTGCGATCACACTCCTCTCTGCGATCACACTCCTCCCTGCGATCACACTCCCCCCTGCGATCACACTCCTCCCTGCGATCACACTCCACCCTACGATCACACTCCTCCCTGCGATCACACTCCTCCCTGCGATCACATTCCTCCCTGCGATCACACTCCTCCCTACGATCACACTCCTCCCTGCGATCACACTCCTCCCTGCAAGCACACTCACTCTACGATCACACTCCTCCCTGCGATCACACTCACTCTACGATCACACTCCTCCCTGCGATCACACTCCTCCCTGCAATCACACTCCCCCCTGCGATCAAACTCCTCCCTGCGATCACACTCCACCCTACGATCACAATCCTCCCTGCGATCACACTCCTCCCTGCGATCACACTCCTCCCTACGATCACACTCCTCCCTGCGATCACACTCCTCCCTACGATCACACTCCTCCCTGCGATCACACTCCTCCCTGCGATCACACTCATCCCTGCGATCACACTCCTCCCTGCGATCACACTCCTCCGTGCGATCACACTCCTCCCTTCGATCACACTCCTCCCTGCGATCACACTCCTCCCTGCGATCACACTCCTCCCTGCGATCACACTCCTCCCTGCTATCACACTACTCCCTGCGATCACACTCCTACCTACGATCACACTCCTCCCTGCGATCACACACCTCCCTACGATCACACTCCTCCCTGCGATCACACTCCTCCCTGCGATCACACTCCTCCCTGCGATCACACTCCTCCCTGCGATCACACTCCTCCCTGCGATCACACTCCTCCCTGCGATCACACTCCTCCCTGCGATCACACTCCTCCGTGCGATCACACTCCTCCCTGCGATCACACTCCTCCCTACGATCACACTCCTCCCTACGATCACACTCCTCCCTGCGATCACACTCCTCGCTGCGAACGCACTCCTCCCTGCGATCACTCTCGTCCCTGCGATAACGCTCCTCCCTACGAACACGCTCCTCTCTGCGATCACACTCACTCTGCGATCACACTCCTCCCTACGATCACACTCCTCCCTGCGATCACACTCCTCCCTGCGATCACACTCCTCCCTGCGATCACACTCCGCCCTACGACCACACTCACTCTACGATCACACTCCTCCCTGTGATGACACTCCTCCCTGCGATCACACTCCTCCCTGCGATCCCACTCCTCCCTGCGATCACACTCCTCCCTGCGATCACACTCCTCCCTGTGATCACACTCCTCCCTATGATCACACTCCTCCCTGTGATCACACTCACTCTACGATCACACTCCTCCCTGCGATCACACTCCTCCCTGTGATCACACTCACTCTGCGATCACACTCCTCCCTGCGATCACACTCCTCCCTGGGATCACACTCCTCCCTGCGATCTCACTCCTCCCAGCGATCACACTCCCCCCTGCGATCACACTCCTCCCTGCTATCACACCCCTCCCTGCGATCACACTCCTCCCTGCGATCACACTCCTCCCTACGATCACACTCCTCCCTGCGATCACACTCCTCCCTGCGATCACACTCCTCCCTGCGATCAGACTCCTCCCTGCGATCACACTCCTCCCTGCGATCACACTCCTCCCTGCGATCACACTCCTACCTGCGATCGCACTCCTCCCTGCTATCGCACTCCTCCCTGCGATCGCACTCCTCCCTGCGATCGCACTCCTCCTTGCGATCGCACTCCTCCCTGCGATCGCACTCCTCCCTGCGATCGCACTCCTCCCTGCGATCTCACTGCTCCCTGCGATCGCACTCCTCCCTGCGATCACACTCCTCCCTGCGATCACACTCCTCCCTGCGATCACACTCCTCCCTGCGATCACACTCCTCCCTGCGATCACACTCCTCCCTCCGATCACACTCCTCCCTGCGATCACACTCCTCCCTGCGATCACACTCCTCCCTGCGATCACACTCCTCCCTGCGATAACACTCCTCCCTGCGATCACACTCCTCCCTGCGACCACACTCCTCCCTACGATCACACTCCTCGCTGCGATCACACTCCTCCCTGCGATCACACTACTCCCTGCGATCACACTACTCCCTGCGATCACACTCCTCCCTACGATCACACTCCTCCCTGCGATCACACTCCTCCCTACGATCACACTCCTCCCTGCGATCACACTCCTCCCTGCGATCACACTCCTCCCTGCAATCACACTCCTCCCTGCGATCACACTCCTCCCTGCGATCACACTCCTCCCTACGATCACACTCCTCCCTGCGATCACACTCCTCCCTGCGATCACACTCCTCCCTACGATCACACTCCTCCATGCGATCACACTCCTCCCTGCGATCACACTCCTCCCTGCGATCACACTCCTCCCTACGATCACGCTCGTCTCTGCGATCACACTCCTCCCTGCGATCACACTCCTCTCTGCGATCACACTCACTCTGTGATCACACTCCTCCCTACGATCACACTCCTCCCTGCGATCACACTCCTCCCTGCGATCACACTCCTCCCTGCGATCGCACTCCTCCCTGCGATCACACTCCTCCCTACGATCACACACCTCCCTGCGATCACACTCCTCCCTACGATCACACTCCTCCCTGCGATCACACTCCTCCCTACGATCACACTCCTCCCTGCAATCACACTCCTCCCTCCGATCATACTCCTCCCTGCGATCACACTCCTCCCTGTGATCACACTCACTCTGCGATCACACTCCTCCCTGCGATCACACTCCCCCCTGCGATCACACTCCTCCCTGCGATCACACTCCCCCCTGCGATCACACTCCCCCCTGCGATCACACTCCTCCCTGCGATCACACTCCTCCCTGCGATCACACTCCTCCCTGCGATCACACTCCCCCCTGCGATCGCACTCCTCCCTGCGATCGCACTCCTCCCTGCGATCACACTCCTCCCTGCGATCACACTCCTCCCTACGATCACACTCCTCCCTGCGATCACACTCCTCCCTGCGATCACACTCCTCCCTGCGATCACACTCCTCCCTGCTATCACACTCCTCCCTGCGATAACACTCCTCCCTGCGATCACACTCCTCCCTGCGATCACACTCCTCCCTGCGATCACACTCACTCTACGATCACACTCCTCCCTGTGATGACACTCCTCCCTGCGATCACACTCCTCCCTACGATCACACACCTCCCTGCGATCACACTCCTCCCTACGATCACACTCCTCCCTGCGATCACACTCCTCCCTACGATCACACTCCTCCCTGCAATCACACTCCTCCCTCCGATCATACTCCTCCCTGCGATCACACTCCTCCCTGTGATCACACTCACTCTGCGATCACACTCCTCCCTGCGATCACACTCCCCCCTGCGATCACACTCCTCCCTGCGATCACACTCCCCCCTGCGATCACACTCCTCCCTGCGATCACACTCCCCCCTGCGATCGCACTCCCCCCTGCGATCGCACTCCTCCCTGCGATCGCACTCCTCCCTGCGATCACACTCCTCCCTGCGATCCCACTCCTCCCTACGATCACACTCCTCCCTGCGATCACACTCCTCCCTGCGATCACACTCCTCCCTGCGATCACACTCCTCCCTGCTATCACACTCCTCCCTGCGATAACACTCCTCCCTGCGATCACACTCCTCCCTGCGATCACACTCCTCCCTGCGATCACACTCACTCTACGATCACACTCCTCCCTACGATCACACTCCTCCCTACGATCACACTCCTCCCTGCGATCACACTCCTCCCTGCGATCACACTCCTCCCTGCGATCACACTCACTCTACGATCACACTCCTCCCTACGATCACACTCCACCCTATGATCACACTCCTCCATGCGATCACACTCCTCCCTGCGATCACTCTCCTCCCTGCGATCACACTCACTCTACGATCACACTCCTCCCTACGATCACACTCCTCCCTGCGATCACACTCCTCCCTGTGGTCGCACTCCTCCCTGTGATCATACTCCTCCCTGGGATCTCACTCCACCCTGCAATCACACTCACTCTACGATCACTGTCCTCCCTACGATCACACTCCTCCCTGCGATCACACTCACTCTGCGATCAAACTCATCCCTACGATCACACTCCTCCCTATGATCACACTCCTCCCTGCGATCACACTCACTCTACGATCACACTCCTCAATGTGATCACACTCCTCCCTGCGATCACACTCCTCCCTACCATCACAATCCTCCCTGCGATCACACTCCCCCCTGCGATCACACTCCTCCCTACGATCACACTCCTCCCTGCGATCACACTCCTCCCTGCGCTCACACTCCTCCCTGCGATCACACTCCTCCCTACGATCACACTCCTCCCTACGATCACACTCCTCCCTGCGATCACACTCCTCCCTGCGATCACACTCCTCCCTACGATCACACTCCTCCCTACGATCACACTCCTCCCTACGATCACACTCCTCCCTGCGATCACACTCATCCCTGCGATCACACTCCTCCCTACGATCACACTCCTCCTTGCGATCACACTCCTCCCTGCGATCACACTCCTCCCTGCCATCACACTCCTCCCTGCGATCACACTCCTCCCTGCGATCACACTCCTCCCTGCGATCACACTCCTCCCTGCGATCACACTCACTCTACGATCGCACTCCTCCCTACGATCACACTCCTCCCTACGATCGCACTCCTCCCTGCGATCGCACTCCTCCCTGCGATCACACTCCTCCCTGCGATCACACTCCTTCCTGCGATCACACTCACTCTACGATCACACTCCTCCCTACGATCACACTCCTCCCTGCGATCACACTCCTCCCTGCGATCACACTCACTCTACGATCACACTCCTCCCTACGATCACACTCCTCCCTGCGATCACACTCACTCTACGATCACACTCCTCCCTGTGAACAGACTCCTCCCTGCGATCACACTCATCCCTACGATCACACTCCTCCCTGCGATCACACTCATCCCTGCGATCACACTCCTCCCTACGATCACACTCCTCCCTGCGATCACACTCCTCCCTACGATCACATTCCTCCCTGCGATCACACTCCTCCCTACGATCACACTCCTCCCTAGGATCACACTCCTCCCTGCGATCACACTCCTCCCTACGATCACACTCCTCCCTGCGATCACACTCCTCCCTGCGATCACACTCCTCCCTACGATCACACTCCTCCCTGCGATCACACTCCTCCCTGCGATCACACTCCTCCCTACGATCACACTCCTCCCTACGATCACACTCCTCCCTACGATCACACTCATTCTACGATCACACTCCTCCCTACGATCACACTCTTCCCTACGATCACACTCCTCCCTGTGATCACACCCCTCCCTGCGATCACACTCCTCCCTGCGATCACACTCCTCCCTACGATCACACTCCTCCCTGCGATCACACTCCTCCCTGCGATCACACTCCTCCCTACGATCACACTCACTCTACGATCACACTCACCGTACGATCACACTCCTCCCTACGATCACACTCCTACCTGCGATCAAACTCCTCCCTACGATCACACTCCTCCCTGCGATCACAATCCTCCCTGCGATCACACTCACTCTACGATCACACTCCTCCCTACGATCACACTCCTCCCTGCGATCACACTCACTCTACAATCACACTCCTCCCTGTGATCACACTCCTCCCTGCGATCACACTCCTCCCTACGATCACACTCCTCCCTGCGATCACACTCCTCCCTGCAATCACACTCCTCCCTGCGATCACACTCCTCCCTACGACCACACTCACTCTACGATCACACTCCTCCCTGTGATGACACTCCTCCCTGCGATCACATTCCTCCCTGCGATCACACTCCTCCCTACGATCACACTCCTCCCTGCGATCACACTCCTCCCTGCAAGCACACTCACTCTACGATCACACTCCTCCCTGCGATCACACTCACTCTACGATCACACTCCTCCCTGCGATCACACTCCTCCCTGCAATCACACTCCCCCCTGCGATCACACTCCTCCCTGCGATCACACTCCACCCTACGATCACACTCCTCCCTGCGATCACACTCCTCCCTGCGATCACACTCCTCCCTACGATCACACTCCTCCCTGCGATCACACTCCTCCCTACGATCACACTCCTCCCTGCGATCACACTCCTCCCTGCGATCACACTCCTCCCTGCGATCACACTCCTCCCTGCGATCACACTCCTCCCTGCGATCACACTCCTCCCATCGATCACACTCCTCCCTGCGATCACACTCCTCCCTGCGATCACACTCCTCCCTGCGATCACACTCCTCCCTGCTATCACACTACTCCCTGCGATCACACTCCTACCTACGATCACACTCCTCCCTGCGATCACACTCCTCCCTACGATCACACTCCTCCCTGCGATCACACTCCTCCCTGCGATCAGACTCCTCCCTGCGATCACACTCCTCCCTGCGATCACACTCCTCCCTGCGATCACACTCCTCCCTGCGATCACACTCCTCCCTGCGATCACACTCCTCCGTGCGATCACACTCCTCCCTGCGATCACACTCCTCCCTACGTTCACACTCCTCCCTACGATCACACTCCTCCCTGCGATCACACTCCTCGCTGCGAACGCACTCCTCCCTGCGATCACACTCGTCCCTGCGATAACGCTCCTCCCTACGATCACGCTCCTCTCTGCGATCACACTCACTCTGCGATCACACTCCTCCCTACGATCACACTCCTCCCTGCGATCACACTCCTCCCTGCGATCACACTCCTCCCTGCGATCACACTCCGCCCTACGACCACACTCACTCTACGATCACACTCCTCCCTGTGATGACACTCCTCCCTGCGATCACACTCCTCCCTGCGATCCCACTCCTCCCTGCGATCCCACTCCTCCCTGCGATCATACTCCTCCCTGCGATCACACTCCTCCCTGTGATCACACTCCTCCCTACGATCACACTCCTCCCTGCGATCACACTCACTCTACGATCACACTCCTCCCTGCGATCACACTCCTCCCTGTGATCACACTCACTCTGCGATCACACTCCTCCCTGCGATCACACTCCTCCCTGGGATCACACTCCTCCCTGCGATCTCACTCCTCCCTGCGATCACACTCCCCCCTGCGATCACACTCCTCCCTGCTATCACACCCCTCCCTGCGATCGCACTCCTCCCTGCGATCACACTCCTCCCTACGATCACACTCCTCCCTGCGATCACACTCCTCCCTGCGATCACACACCTCCCTGCGATCAGACTCCTCCCTGCGATCACACTCCTCCCTGCGATCACACTCCTCCCTGCGATCACACTCCTACCTGCGATCGCACTCCTCCCTGCTATCGCACTCCTCCCTGCGATCGCAATCCTCCCTGCGATCGCACTCCTCCTTGCGATCGCACTCCTCCCTGCGATCGCACTCCTCCCTGCGATCGCACTCCTCCCTGCGATCTCACTGCTCCCTGCGATCGCACTCCTCCCTGCGATCGCACTCCTCCCTGCGATCTCACTCCTCCCTGCGATCACACTCCTCCCTGCGATCACACTCCTCCCTGCGATCACACTCCTCCCTGCGATCACACTCCTCCCTCCGATCACACTCCTCCCTGCGATCACACTCCTCCCTGCGATCACACTCCTCCCTGCGATCACACTCCTCCCTGCGATCACACTCCTCCCTGCGATAACACTCCTCCCTGCGATCACACTCCTCCCTGCGACCACACTCCTCCCTACGATCACACTCCTCGCTGCGATCACACTCCTCCCTGCAATCACACTACTCCCTGCGATCACACTACTCCCTGCGATCACACTCCTCCCTACGATCACACTCCTCCCTGCGATCACACTCCTCCCTACGATCACACTCCTCCCTGCGATCACACTCCTCCCTGCGATCACACTCCTCCCTGCAATCACACTCCTCCCTGCGATCACACTCCTCCCTGCGATCACACTCCTCCCTACGATCACACTCCTCCCTGCGATCACACTCCTCCCTACGATCACACTCCTCCCTACGATCACACTCCTCCATGCGATCACACTCCTCCCTGCGATCACACTCCTCCCTGCGATCACACTCCTCCCTACGATCACGCTCGTCCCTGCGATCACACTCCTCCCTGCGATCACACTCCTCTCTGCGATCACACTCACACTGTGATCACACTCCTCCCTACGATCACACTCCTCCCTGCGATCACACTCCTCCCTGCGATCACACTCCTCCCTGCGATCACACTCCTCCCTATGATCACACTCACTCTACGATCACACTCCTCCCTGTGATGACACTCCTCCCTGCGATCACACTCCGCCCTACGATCACACTCCTCCCTGCGATCACACTCCTCCCTACGATCACACTCCTCCCTGCGATCACACTCCTCCCTACGATCACACTCCTCCCTGCAATCACACTCCTCCCTACGATCATACTCCTCCCTGCGATCACACTCCTCCCTGTGATCACACTCACTCTGCGATCACACTCCTCCCTGCGATCACACTCCCCCCTGCGATCACACTCCTCCCTGCGATCACACTCCCCCCTGCGATCACACTCCCCCCTGCGATCACACTCCTCCCTGCGATCACACTCCTCCCTGCGATCACACTCCTCCCTGCGATCACACTTCCCCCTGCGATCGCACTCCTCCCTGCGATCGCACTCCTCCCTGCGATCACACTCCTCCCTGCGATCACACTCCTCCCTACGATCACACTCCTCCCTGCGATCACACTCCTCCCTGCGATCACACTCCTCCCTGCGATCACACTCCTCCCTGCTATCACACTCCTCCCTGCGATAACACTCCTCCCTGCGATCACACTCCTCCCTGCGATCACACTCCTCCCTGCGATCACACTCACTCTACGATCACACTCCTCCCTACGATCACACTCCTCCCTACGATCACACTCCTCCCTGCGATCACACTCCTCCCTGCGATCACACTCCTCCCTGCGATCACACTCACTCTACGATCACACTCCTCCCTACGATCACACTCCCCCCTATGATCACACTCCTCCATGCGATCACACTCCTCCCTGCGATTACACTCCTCCCTGCGATCACACTCACTCTACGATCACACTCCTCCCTACGATCACACTCCTCCCTGCGATCACACTCCTCCCTGTGGTCACACTCCTCCCTGTGATCATACTCCTCCCTGGGATCTCACTCCACCCTGCAATCACACTCACTCTACGATCACAGTCCTCCCTACGATCACACTCCTCCCTGCGATCACACTCACTCTGCGATCAAACTCATCCCTACGATCACACTCCTCCCTATGATCACACTCCGCCCTGCGATCACACTCACTCTACGATCACACTCCTCAATGTGATCACACTCCTCCCTGCGATCACACTCCTCCCTACCATCACAATCCTCCCTGCGATCACACTCCCCCCTGCGATCACACTCCTCCCTACGATCACACTCCTCCCTGCGATCACACTCCTCCCTGCGCTCACACTCCTCCCTGCGATCACACTCCTCCCTACGATCACACTCCTCCCTACGATCACACTCCTCCCTGCGATCACACTCCTCCCTGCGATCACACTCCTCCCTACGATCACACTCCTCCCTGCGATCACACTCATCCCTGCGATCACACTCCTCCCTACGATCACACTCCTCCCTGCGATCACACTCCTCCCTGCGATCACACTCACTCTACGATCACATTCCTCCCTACGATCACACTCCTCCCTGCGATCACACTCACTCTACGATCACACTCCTCCCTGTGAACAGACTCCTCCCTGCGATCACACTCCTCCCTACGATCATACTCCTCCCTGCGATCACACTCATCCCTGCGATCACACTCCTCCCTACGATCACACTCCTCCCTGCGATCACACTCCTCCCTACGATCACATTCCTCCCTGCGATCACACTCCTCCCTACGATCACACTCCTCCCTAGGATCACACTCCTCCCTGCGATCACACTCCTCCCTACGATCACACTCCTCCCTGCGATCACACTCCTCCCTGCGATCACACTCCTCCCTGCGATCACACTCCTCCCTACGATCACACTCCTCCCTGCGATCACACTCCTCCCTGCGATCACACTCCTCCCTACGATCACACTCCTCCCTACGATCACACTCCTCCCTACGATCACACTCATTCTACGATCACACTCCTCCCTACGATCACACTCTTCCCTACGATCACACTCCTCCCTGTGATCACACCCCTCCCTGCGATCACACTCCTCCCTGCGATCACACTCCTCCCTGCGATCACACTCCTCCCTGCGATCACACTCCTCCCTGCGATCACACTCCTCCCTACGATCACACTCACTCTGCGATCACACTCACCGTAGATCACACTCTTCCCTACGATCACACTCCTACCTGCGATCAAACTCCTCCCTACGATCACACTCCTCCCTGCGATCACAATCCTCCCTGCGATCACACTCACTCTACGATCACACTCCTCCCTACGATCACACTCCTCCCTGCGATCACACTCACTCTACGATCACACTCCTCCCTGTGATCACACTCCTCCCTGCGATCACACTCCTCCCTACGATCACACTCCTCCCTGCGATCACACTCCTCCCTGCAATCACACTCCTCCCTGCGATCACACTCCTCCCTACGACCACACTCACTCTACGATCACACTCGTCCCTGTGATGACACTCCTCCCTGCGATCACACTCCTCCCTGCGATCACACTCCTCCCTGCGATCACACTCCTCCCTGCGATCACACTCCTCCCTACGATCACACTCCTCCCTGCGATCACACTCACTCTACGATCACACTCCTCCTTGCGATCACACTCCTCCCTGTGATCACACTCACTCTGCGATCACACTCCTCCCTGCGATCACACTCCTCCCTGGGATCACACTCCTCCCTGCGATCACACTCCTCCCTGCGATCACACTCCCCCCTGCGATCACACTCCTCCCTGCGATCACAGCCCTCCCTGCGATCACACTCCTCCCTGCGATCACACTCCTCCCTACGATCAAACTCCTCCCTGCGATCACACTCCTCCCTGCGATCACACTCCTCCCTGCGATCACACTCCTCCCTGCGATCACACTCCTCCCTGCGATCACACTCCTCCCTGCGATCGCACTCCTACCTGCGATCGCACTCCTCCCTGCTATCGCACTCCTCCCTGCTATCGCACTCCTCCCTGCGATCGCACTCCTCCTTGCGATCGCTCTCCTCCCTGCGATCGCACTCCTCCCTATGATCGCACTCCTCCCTGCGATCTCACTGCTCCCTGCGATCACACTCCTCCCTGCGATCACACTCCTCCCTGCGATCACACTCCTCCCTGCTATCACACTCCTCCCTGCGATCACACTCCTCCCTGCGATCACACTCCTCCCTGCGATCACACTCCTCCCTGCGATCCCACTCCTCCCTGCGATCACACTCCTCCCTGCGATCACACTCCTCCCTGCGATCATACTCCTCCCTACGATCACACTCCTCCCTGCGATCACACTCACTCTACGATCACACTCCTCCCTACGATCACACTCCTCCCTGCGATCACACTCACTCTGCGATCACACTCATCCCTACGATCATACTCCTCCCTACGATCACACTCCTCCCTGCGATCACACTCACTCTACGATCACACTCCTCAATGTGATCACACTCCTCCCTGCGATCACACTCCTCCCTACCATCACAATCCTCTCTGCGATCACACTCCTCCCTGCGATCACACTCCTCCCTGCGATCACACTCCTCCCTACGATCAAACTCCTCCCTGCGATCACACTCCTCCCTGCGATCACACTCCTCCCTGCGATCACACTCCTCCCTGCGATCACACTCCTCCCTACGGTCACACTCCTCCCTGCGATCATACTCCTCCCTACGATCACACTCCTCCATGCGATCACACTCACTCTATGATCACACTCTTCCCTGCGATCACACTCCTCCCTGCGATCACACTCCTCCCTGCGATCACCCTCCTCCCTGCGATCACACTCCTCCCTGCGATCACACTCCTCCCTGCGATCACACTCCTCCCTGCGATCACAGTCCTCCCTGCGATCACACTCACTCTACGATCACACTCCTCCCTACGATCACACTCCTCTCTACGATCAAACTCATCCCTGCGATCACACTCACTCTACGATCACACTCCTCAATGTGATCACACTCCTCCCTGCGATCATACTCCTCCCTACGATCACACTCCTCCCTGCGATCACACGCCTCCCTGCGGTCACACTCCTCCGTACGATCACACTCCTCCCTGCGATCACACTCCTCCCTGCGATCACACTCCTCCCTGCGATCACACTCCTCCCTGCGATCACACTCCTCCCTACGATCACACTCCTCCCTGCGATCACACTCCTCCCTGCGGTCACACTCCTCCCTGCGATCACACTCCTCCCTGCGATCACACTCCTCCCTGCGATCACACTCCTCCCTGCGATCACACTCCTCCCTGCGATCACACTCCTCCCTGCGATCACACTCCTCCCTGCGATCACACTCCTCCCTTCGATCACACTCCTCCCTGCGATCACACTCCTCCCTGCGATCACACTCCTCCCTGCGATCACACTCCTCCCTGCGATCACACTCCTCCCTGCGATCACACTCCTCCCTGCGATCACACTCCTCCCTGCGATCACACTCCTCCCTGCGATCACACTCCTCCCTGCGATCACACTCCTCCCTGCGATCACACTCCTCCCTGCGATCACACTCCTCCCTGCGATCACACTCCTCCCTACGATCACACTCCTCCCTGCGATCACACTCCTCCCTGCGATCACACTCCTCCCTGCGATCACACTCCTCCCTGCGATCACACTCCTCCCTGCGATCACGCTCGTCCTTGCGATCACACTCCTCCCTGCGATCACACTCCTCTCTGCGATCACACTCACTCTGTGATCACACTCCTCCCTACGATCACACTCCTCCCTGCGATCACACTCCTCCCTGCGATCAAACTCCTCCCTGCGATCACACTCCTCCCTATGATCACACTCACTCTACAATCACACTCCTCCCTGTGATGACACTCCTCCCTGCGATCACACTCCTCCCTACGATCACACTCCTCCCTGCGATCACAGTCCTCCCTACGATCACACTCCTCCCTGCGATCACACTCCTCCCTACGATCACACTCCTCCCTGCAATCACACTCCTCCCTACGATCATACTCCTCCCTGCGATCACACTCCTCCCTGTGATCACACTCACTCTGCGATCACACTCCTCCCTGCGATCACACTCCTCCCTGCGATCACACTCCTCCCTACCATCACACTCACTCTACGATCACACTCACCGTACGATCACACTCCACCCTACGATCACACTCCTACATGCGATCAAACTCCTCCCTACGATCACACTCCTCCCTGCGATCACAATCCTCCCTGCGATCACACTCACTCTACGATCACACTCCTCCCTACGATCACACTCCTCCCTGCGATCACACTCTCTCTACGATCACACTCCTCCCTGTGATCACACTCCTCCCTGCGATCACACTCCTCCCTACGATCACACTCCTCCCTGCGATCACACTCCTCCCTGCAATCACACTCCTCCCTGCGATCACACTCCTCCCTACGACCACACTCACTCTACGATCACACTCCTCCCTGTGATGACACTCATCCCTGCGATCACACTCCTCCCTGCGATCCCACTCCTCCCTGCGATCACACTCCTCCCTGCGATCACACTCCTCCCTGCGATCACACTCCTCCCTGCGATCACACTCACTCTACGATCACACTCCTCCCTGCGATCACACTCCTCCCTGTGATCACACTCACTCTGCGATCACACTCCTCCCTGCGATCACACTCCTCCCTGGGATCACACTCCTCCCTGCGATCACACTCCTCCCTGCGATCACACTCCCCCCTGCGATCACACTCCTCCCTGCGATCACACCCCTCCCTGCGATCACACTCCTCCCTGCGATCACACTCCTCCCTACGATCAAACTCCTCCCTGCGATCACACTCCTCCCTGCGATCACACTCCTCCCTGCGATCACACTCCTCCCTGCGATCACACTCCTCCCTGCGATCACACTCCTCCCTGCGATCGCACTCCTACCTGCGATCGCACTCCTCCCTGCTATCGCACTCCTCCCTGCGATCGCACTCCTCCCTGCGATCGCACTCCTCCTTGCGATCGCACTCCTCCCTGCGATCGCACTCCTCCCTGTGATCGCAATCCTCCCTGCGATCTCACTGCTCCCTGCGATCACACTCCTCCCTGCGATCACACTCCTCCCTGCGATCACACTCCTCCCTGCTATCACACTCCTCCCTGAGATCACACTCCTCCCTGCGATCACACTCCTCCCTGCGATCACACTCCTCCCTGCGATCCCACTCCTCCCTGCGATCACACTCCTCCCTGCGATCACACTCCTCCCTGCGATCACACTCCTCCCTACGATCACACTCCTCCCTGCGATCACACTCACTCTACGATCACACTCCTCCCTACGATCACACTCCTCCCTGCGATCACACTCACTCTGCGATCACACTCATCCCTACGATCATACTCCTCCCTACGATCACACTCCTCCCTGCGATCACACTCACTCTACGATCACACTCCTCAATGTGATCACACTCCTCCCTGCGATCACACTCCTCCCTACCATCACAATCCTCCCTGCGATCACACTCCTCCCTGCGATCACACTCCTCCCTACGATCAAACTCCTCCCTGCGATCACACTCCTCCCTGCGATCACACTCCTCCCTGCGATCACACTCCTCCCTGCGATCACACTCCTCCCTACGGTCACACTCCTCCCTGCGATCATACTCCTCCCTACGATCACACTCCTCCATGCGATCACACTCACTCTATGATCACACTCTTCCCTGCGATCACACTCCTCCCTGCGATCACACTCCTCCCTGCGATCACCCTCCTCCCTGCGATCACACTCCTCCCTGCGATCACACTCCTCCCTGCGATCACACTCCTCCCTGCGATCACAGTCCTCCCTGCGATCACACTCACTCTACGATCACACTCCTCCCTACGATCACACTCCTCTCTACGATCAAACTCATCCCTGCGATCACACTCACTCTACGATCACACTCCTCAATGTGATCACACTCCTCCCTGCGATCACACGCCTCCCTGCGGTCACACTCCTCCGTACGATCACACTCCTCCCTGCGATCACACTCCTCCCTGCGATCACACTCCTCCCTGCGATCACACTCCTCCCTACGATCACACTCCTCCCTACGATCACACTCCTCCCTGCGATCACACTCCTCCCTGCGGTCACACTCCTCCCTGCGATCACACTCCTCCCTACGATCACACTCCTCCCTGCGATCACACTCCTCCCTGCGATCACACTCCTCCCTGCGATCACACTCCTCCCTGCGATCACACTCCTCCCTGCGATCACACTCCTCCCTGCGATCACACTCCTCCCTTCGATCACACTCCTCCCTGCGATCACACTCCTCCCTGCGATCACACTCCTCCCTGCGATCACACTCCTCCCTGCGATCACACTCCTCCCTGCGATCACACTACTCCCTGCGATCACACTCCTCCCTGCGATCACACTCCTCCCTGCGATCACACTCCTCCCTGCGATCACACTCCTCCCTGCGATCACACTCCTCCCTGCGATCACACTCCTCCCTGCGATCACACTCCTCCCTGCGATCACACTCCTCCCTGCGATCACACTCCTCCCTGCGATCACACTCTTCCCTGCGATCACACTCCTCCCTACGATCACATTCCTCCCTGCGATCACACTCCTCCCTGCGATCACACTCCTCCCTATGATCACACTCACTCTACAATCACACTCCTCCCTGTGATGACACTCCTCCCTGCGATCACACTCCTCCCTACGATCACACTCCTCCCTGCGATCACAGTCCTCCCTACGATCACACTCCTCCCTGCGATCACACTCCTCCCTACGATCACACTCCTCCCTGCAATCACACTCCTCCCTACGATCATACTCCTCCCTGCGATCACACTCCTCCCTGTGATCACACTCACTCTGCGATCACACTCCTCCCTGCGATCACACTCCTCCCTGCGATCACACTCCTCCCTACCATCACACTCACTCTACGATCACACTCACCGTACGATCACACTCCACCCTACGATCACACTCCTACATGCGATCAAACTCCTCCCTACGATCACACTCCTCCCTGCGATCACAATCCTCCCTGCGATCACACTCACTCTACGATCACACTCCTCCCTACGATCACACTCCTCCCTGCGATCACACTCCTCCCTACGATCACACTCCTCCCTGCGATCACACTCCTCCCTACGATCACATTCCTCCCTGCGATCACACTCCTCCCTACGATCACACTCCTCCCTAGGATCACACTCCTCCCTGCGATCACACTCCTCCCTACGATCACACTCCTCCCTGCGATCACACTCCTCCCTGCGATCACACTCCTCCCTGCGATCACACTCCTCCCTACGATCACACTCCTCCCTGCGATCACACTCCTCCCTGCGATCACACTCCTCCCTACGATCACACTCCTCCCTACGATCACACTCCTCCCTACGATCACACTCATTCTACGATCACACTCCTCCCTACGATCACACTCTTCCCTACGATCACACTCCTCCCTGTGATCACACCCCTCCCTGCGATCACACTCCTCCCTGCGATCACACTCCTCCCTGCGATCACACTCCTCCCTGCGATCACACTCCTCCCTGCGATCACACTCCTCCCTACGATCACACTCACTCTGCGATCACACTCACCGTAGATCACACTCTTCCCTACGATCACACTCCTACCTGCGATCAAACTCCTCCCTACGATCACACTCCTCCCTGCGATCACAATCCTCCCTGCGATCACACTCACTCTACGATCACACTCCTCCCTACGATCACACTCCTCCCTGCGATCACACTCACTCTACGATCACACTCCTCCCTGTGATCACACTCCTCCCTGCGATCACACTCCTCCCTACGATCACACTCCTCCCTGCGATCACACTCCTCCCTGCAATCACACTCCTCCCTGCGATCACACTCCTCCCTACGACCACACTCACTCTACGATCACACTCGTCCCTGTGATGACACTCCTCCCTGCGATCACACTCCTCCCTGCGATCCCACTCCTCCCTGCGATCACACTCCTCCCTGCGATCAAACTCCTCCCTGCGATCACACTCCTCCCTACGATCACACTCCTCCCTGCGATCACACTCACTCTACGATCACACTCCTCCTTGCGATTACACTCCTCCCTGTGATCACACTCACTCTGCGATCACACTCCTCCCTGCGATCACACTCCTCCCTGGGATCACACTCCTCCCTGCGATCACACTCCTCCCTGCGATCACACTCCCCCCTGCGATCACACTCCTCCCTGCGATCACAGCCCTCCCTGCGATCACACTCCTCCCTGCGATCACACTCCTCCCTACGATCAAACTCCTCCCTGCGATCACACTCCTCCCTGCGATCACACTCCTCCCTGCGATCACACTCCTCCCTGCGATCACACTCCTCCCTGCGATCACACTCCTCCCTGCGATCGCACTCCTACCTGCGATCGCACTCCTCCCTGCTATCGCACTCCTCCCTGCTATCGCACTCCTCCCTGCGATCGCACTCCTCCTTGCGATCGCTCTCCTCCCTGCGATCGCACTCCTCCCTATGATCGCACTCCTCCCTGCGATCTCACTGCTCCCTGCGATCACACTCCTCCCTGCGATCACACTCCTCCCTGCGATCACACTCCTCCCTGCTATCACACTCCTCCCTGCGATCACACTCCTCCCTGCGATCACACTCCTCCCTGCGATCACACTCCTCCCTGCGATCCCACTCCTCCCTGCGATCACACTCCTCCCTGCGATCACACTCCTCCCTGCGATCATACTCCTCCCTACGATCACACTCCTCCCTGCGATCACACTCACTCTACGATCACACTCCTCCCTACGATCACACTCCTCCCTGCGATCACACTCACTCTGCGATCACACTCATCCCTACGATCATACTCCTCCCTACGATCACACTCCTCCCTGCGATCACACTCACTCTACGATCACACTCCTCAATGTGATCACACTCCTCCCTGCGATCACACTCCTCCCTACCATCACAATCCTCTCTGCGATCACACTCCTCCCTGCGATCACACTCCTCCCTGCGATCACACTCCTCCCTACGATCAAACTCCTCCCTGCGATCACACTCCTCCCTGCGATCACACTCCTCCCTGCGATCACACTCCTCCCTGCGATCACACTCCTCCCTACGGTCACACTCCTCCCTGCGATCATACTCCTCCCTACGATCACACTCCTCCATGCGATCACACTCACTCTATGATCACACTCTTCCCTGCGATCACACTCCTCCCTGCGATCACACTCCTCCCTGCGATCACCCTCCTCCCTGCGATCACACTCCTCCCTGCGATCACACTCCTCCCTGCGATCACACTCCTCCCTGCGATCACAGTCCTCCCTGCGATCACACTCACTCTACGATCACACTCCTCCCTACGATCACACTCCTCTCTACGATCAAACTCATCCCTGCGATCACACTCACTCTACGATCACACTCCTCAATGTGATCACACTCCTCCCTGCGATCATACTCCTCCCTACGATCACACTCCTCCCTGCGATCACACGCCTCCCTGCGGTCACACTCCTCCGTACGATCACACTCCTCCCTGCGATCACACTCCTCCCTGCGATCACACTCCTCCCTGCGATCACACTCCTCCCTGCGATCACACTCCTCCCTACGATCACACTCCTCCCTGCGATCACACTCCTCCCTGCGGTCACACTCCTCCCTGCGATCACACTCCTCCCTGCGATCACACTCCTCCCTGCGATCACACTCCTCCCTGCGATCACACTCCTCCCTGCGATCACACTCCTCCCTGCGATCACACTCCTCCCTGCGATCACACTCCTCCCTTCGATCACACTCCTCCCTGCGATCACACTCCTCCCTGCGATCACACTCCTCCCTGCGATCACACTCCTCCCTGCGATCACACTCCTCCCTGCGATCACACTCCTCCCTGCGATCACACTCCTCCCTGCGATCACACTCCTCCCTGCGATCACACTCCTCCCTGCGATCACACTCCTCCCTGCGATCACACTCCTCCCTGCGATCACACTCCTCCCTGCGAGCACACTCCTCCCTACGATCACACTCCTCCCTGCGATCACACTCCTCCCTGCGATCACACTCCTCCCTGCGATCACACTCCTCCCTGCGATCACACTCCTCCCTGCGATCACGCTCGTCCTTGCGATCACACTCCTCCCTGCGATCACACTCCTCTCTGCGATCACACTCACTCTGTGATCACACTCCTCCCTACGATCACACTCCTCCCTGCGATCACACTCCTCCCTGCGATCAAACTCCTCCCTGCGATCACACTCCTCCCTATGATCACACTCACTCTACAATCACACTCCTCCCTGTGATGACACTCCTCCCTGCGATCACACTCCTCCCTACGATCACACTCCTCCCTGCGATCACAGTCCTCCCTACGATCACACTCCTCCCTGCGATCACACTCCTCCCTACGATCACACTCCTCCCTGCAATCACACTCCTCCCTACGATCATACTCCTCCCTGCGATCACACTCCTCCCTGTGATCACACTCACTCTGCGATCACACTCCTCCCTGCGATCACACTCCTCCCTGCGATCACACTCCTCCCTACCATCACACTCACTCTACGATCACACTCACCGTACGATCACACTCCACCCTACGATCACACTCCTACATGCGATCAAACTCCTCCCTACGATCACACTCCTCCCTGCGATCACAATCCTCCCTGCGATCACACTCACTCTACGATCACACTCCTCCCTACGATCACACTCCTCCCTGCGATCACACTCTCTCTACGATCACACTCCTCCCTGTGATCACACTCCTCCCTGCGATCACACTCCTCCCTACGATCACACTCCTCCCTGCGATCACACTCCTCCCTGCAATCACACTCCTCCCTGCGATCACACTCCTCCCTACGACCACACTCACTCTACGATCACACTCCTCCCTGTGATGACACTCATCCCTGCGATCACACTCCTCCCTGCGATCCCACTCCTCCCTGCGATCACACTCCTCCCTGCGATCACACTCCTCCCTGCGATCACACTCCTCCCTGCGATCACACTCACTCTACGATCACACTCCTCCCTGCGATCACACTCCTCCCTGTGATCACACTCACTCTGCGATCACACTCCTCCCTGCGATCACACTCCTCCCTGGGATCACACTCCTCCCTGCGATCACACTCCTCCCTGCGATCACACTCCCCCCTGCGATCACACTCCTCCCTGCGATCACACCCCTCCCTGCGATCACACTCCTCCCTGCGATCACACTCCTCCCTACGATCAAACTCCTCCCTGCGATCACACTCCTCCCTGCGATCACACTCCTCCCTGCGATCACACTCCTCCCTGCGATCACACTCCTCCCTGCGATCACACTCCTCCCTGCGATCGCACTCCTACCTGCGATCGCACTCCTCCCTGCTATCGCACTCCTCCCTGCGATCGCACTCCTCCCTGCGATCGCACTCCTCCTTGCGATCGCACTCCTCCCTGCGATCGCACTCCTCCCTGTGATCGCAATCCTCCCTGCGATCTCACTGCTCCCTGCGATCACACTCCTCCCTGCGATCACACTCCTCCCTGCGATCACACTCCTCCCTGCTATCACACTCCTCCCTGAGATCACACTCCTCCCTGCGATCACACTCCTCCCTGCGATCACACTCCTCCCTGCGATCCCACTCCTCCCTGCGATCACACTCCTCCCTGCGATCACACTCCTCCCTGCGATCACACTCCTCCCTACGATCACACTCCTCCCTGCGATCACACTCACTCTACGATCACACTCCTCCCTACGATCACACTCCTCCCTGCGATCACACTCACTCTGCGATCACACTCATCCCTACGATCATACTCCTCCCTACGATCACACTCCTCCCTGCGATCACACTCACTCTACGATCACACTCCTCAATGTGATCACACTCCTCCCTGCGATCACACTCCTCCCTACCATCACAATCCTCCCTGCGATCACACTCCTCCCTGCGATCACACTCCTCCCTACGATCAAACTCCTCCCTGCGATCACACTCCTCCCTGCGATCACACTCCTCCCTGCGATCACACTCCTCCCTGCGATCACACTCCTCCCTACGGTCACACTCCTCCCTGCGATCATACTCCTCCCTACGATCACACT
Organism: Somniosus microcephalus; assembly: GCF_052327205.1. Lineage (NCBI taxonomy): Eukaryota > Metazoa > Chordata > Chondrichthyes > Squaliformes > Somniosidae > Somniosus > Somniosus microcephalus. The sequence goes on along the minus strand of NW_028225458.1, from coordinate 204,051 downwards.
CCTCCATGCGATCACACTCACTCTATGATCACACTCTTCCCTGCGATCACACTCCTCCCTGCGATCACACTCCTCCCTGCGATCACCCTCCTCCCTGCGATCACACTCCTCCCTGCGATCACACTCCTCCCTGCGATCACACTCCTCCCTGCGATCACAGTCCTCCCTGCGATCACACTCACTCTACGATCACACTCCTCCCTACGATCACACTCCTCTCTACGATCAAACTCATCCCTGCGATCACACTCACTCTACGATCACACTCCTCAATGTGATCACACTCCTCCCTGCGATCACACGCCTCCCTGCGGTCACACTCCTCCGTACGATCACACTCCTCCCTGCGATCACACTCCTCCCTGCGATCACACTCCTCCCTGCGATCACACTCCTCCCTACGATCACACTCCTCCCTACGATCACACTCCTCCCTGCGATCACACTCCTCCCTGCGGTCACACTCCTCCCTGCGATCACACTCCTCCCTACGATCACACTCCTCCCTGCGATCACACTCCTCCCTGCGATCACACTCCTCCCTGCGATCACACTCCTCCCTGCGATCACACTCCTCCCTGCGATCACACTCCTCCCTGCGATCACACTCCTCCCTTCGATCACACTCCTCCCTGCGATCACACTCCTCCCTGCGATCACACTCCTCCCTGCGATCACACTCCTCCCTGCGATCACACTCCTCCCTGCGATCACACTACTCCCTGCGATCACACTCCTCCCTGCGATCACACTCCTCCCTGCGATCACACTCCTCCCTGCGATCACACTCCTCCCTGCGATCACACTCCTCCCTGCGATCACACTCCTCCCTGCGATCACACTCCTCCCTGCGATCACACTCCTCCCTGCGATCACACTCCTCCCTGCGATCACACTCTTCCCTGCGATCACACTCCTCCCTACGATCACATTCCTCCCTGCGATCACACTCCTCCCTGCGATCACACTCCTCCCTATGATCACACTCACTCTACAATCACACTCCTCCCTGTGATGACACTCCTCCCTGCGATCACACTCCTCCCTACGATCACACTCCTCCCTGCGATCACAGTCCTCCCTACGATCACACTCCTCCCTGCGATCACACTCCTCCCTACGATCACACTCCTCCCTGCAATCACACTCCTCCCTACGATCATACTCCTCCCTGCGATCACACTCCTCCCTGTGATCACACTCACTCTGCGATCACACTCCTCCCTGCGATCACACTCCTCCCTGCGATCACACTCCTCCCTACCATCACACTCACTCTACGATCACACTCACCGTACGATCACACTCCACCCTACGATCACACTCCTACATGCGATCAAACTCCTCCCTACGATCACACTCCTCCCTGCGATCACAATCCTCCCTGCGATCACACTCACTCTACGATCACACTCCTCCCTACGATCACACTCCTCTCTACGATCAAACTCATCCCTGCGATCACACTCACTCTACGATCACACTCCTCAATGTGATCACACTCCTCCCTGCGATCATACTCCTCCCTACGATCACACTCCTCCCTGCGATCACACGCCTCCCTGCGGTCACACTCCTCCGTACGATCACACTCCTCCCTGCGATCACACTCCTCCCTGCGATCACACTCCTCCCTGCGATCACACTCCTCCCTGCGATCACACTCCTCCCTACGATCACACTCCTCCCTGCGATCACACTCCTCCCTGCGGTCACACTCCTCCCTGCGATCACACTCCTCCCTACGATCACACTCCTCCCTGCGATCACACTCCTCCCTGCGATCACACTCCTCCCTGCGATCACACTCCTCCCTGCGATCACACTCCTCCCTGCGATCACACTCCTCCCTTCGATCACACTCCTCCCTGCGATCACACTCCTCCCTGCGATCACACTCCTCCCTGCGATCACACTCCTCCCTGCGATCACACTCCTCCCTGCGATCACACTCCTCCCTGCGATCACACTCCTCCCTGCGATCACACTCCTCCCTGCGATCACACTCCTCCCTGCGATCACACTCCTCCCTGCGATCACACTCCTCCCTGCGATCACACTCCTCCCTGCGATCACACTCCTCCCTGCGATCACACTCCTCCCTGCGATCACACTCCTCCCTGCGATCACACTCCTCCCTACGATGACACTCCTCCCTGCGATCACACTCCTCCCTGCGATCACACTCCTCCCTGCGATCACACTCCTCCCTGCGATCACACTCCTCCCTGCGATCACACTCCTCCCTACGATCACGCTCGTCCTTGCGATCACACTCCTCCCTGCGATCACACTCCTCTCTGCGATCACACTCACTCTGTGATCACACTCCTCCCTACGATCACACTCCTCCCTGCGATCACACTCCTCCCTGCGATCACACTCCTCCCTGCGATCACACTCCTCCCTATGATCACACTCACTCTACAATCACACTCCTCCCTGTGATGACACTCCTCCCTGCGATCACACTCCTCCCTACGATCACACTCCTCCCTGCGATCACAGTCCTCCCTACGATCACACTCCTCCCTGCGATCACACTCCTCCCTACGATCCCACTCCTCCCTGCAATCACACTCCTCCCTACGATCATACTCCTCCCTGCGATCACACTCCTCGCTGTGATCACACTCACTCTGCGATCACACTTCTACCTGCGATCACACTCCTCCCTGCGATCACACTCCTCCCTACCATCACACTCACTCTACGATCACACTCACCGTACGATCACACTCCACCCTACGATCACACTCCTACATGCGATCAAACTCCTCCCTACGATCACACTCCTCCCTGCGATCACAATCCTCCCTGCGATCACACTCACTCTACGATCACACTCCTCCCTACGATCACACTCCTCCCTGCGATCACACTCTCTCTACGATCACACTCCTCCCTGTGATCACACTCCTCCCTGCGATCACACTCCTCCCTACGATCACACTCCTCCCTGCGATCACACTCCTCCCTGCAATCACACTCCTCCCTGCGATCACACTCCTCCCTACGACCACACTCACTCTACGATCACACTCCTCCCTGTGATGACACTCATCCCTGCGATCACACTCCTCCCTGCGATCCCACTCCTCCCTGCGATCACACTCCTCCCTGCGATCATACTCCTCCCTGCGATCACACTCCTCCCTACGATCACACTCCTCCCTGCGATCACACTCACTCTACGATCACACTCCTCCCTGCGATCACACTCCTCCCTGTGATCACACTCACTCTGCGATCACACTCCTCCCTGCGATCACACTCCTCCCTGGGATCACACTCCTCCCTGCGATCACACTCCTCCCTGCGATCACACTCCCCCCTGCGATCACACTCCTCCCTGCGATCACACCCCTCCCTGCGATCACACTCCTCCCTGCGATCACACTCCTCCCTACGATCAAACTCCTCCCTGCGATCACACTCCTCCCTGCGATCACACTCCTCCCTGCGATCACACTCCTCCCTGCGATCACACTCCTCCCTGCGATCACACTCCTCCCTGCGATCGCACTCCTACCTGCGATCGCACTCCTCCCTGCTATCGCACTCCTCCCTGCGATCGCACTCCTCCCTGCGATCGCACTCCTCCTTGCGATCGCACTCCTCCCTGCGATCGCACTCCTCCCTGTGATCGCACTCCTCCCTGCGATCTCACTGCTCCCTGCGATCACACTCCTCCCTGCGATCACACTCCTCCCTGCGATCACACTCCTCCCTGCTATCACACTCCTCCCTGAGATCACACTCCTCCCTGCGATCACACTCCTCCCTGCGATCACACTCCTCCCTGCGATCCCACTCCTCCCTGCGATCACACTCCTCCCTGCGATCACACTCCTCCCTGCGATCACACTCCTCCCTACGATCACACTCCTCCCTGCGATCACACTCACTCTACGATCACACTCCTCCCTACGATCACACTCCTCCCTGCGATCACACTCACTCTGCGATCACACTCATCCCTACGATCATACTCCTCCCTACGATCACACTCCTCCCTGCGATCACACTCACTCTACGATCACACTCCTCAATGTGATCACACTCCTCCCTGCGATCACACTCCTCCCTACCATCACAATCCTCCCTGCGATCACACTCCTCCCTGCGATCACACTCCTCCCTACGATCAAACTCCTCCCTGCGATCACACTCCTCCCTGCGATCACACTCCTCCCTGCGATCACACTCCTCCCTGCGATCACACTCCTCCCTACGGTCACACTCCTCCCTGCGATCATACTCCTCCCTACGATCCCCACTCCTCCATGCGATCACACTCACTCTATGATCACACTCTTCCCTGCGATCACACTCCTCCCTGCGATCACACTCCTCCCTGCGATCACACTCCTCCCTGCGATCACACTCCTCCCTGCGATCACACTCCTCCCTGCGATCACAGTCCTCCCTGCGATCACACTCACTCTACGATCACACTCCTCCCTACGATCACACTCCTCTCTACGATCAAACTCATCCCTGCGATCACACTCACTCTACGATCACACTCCTCAATGTGATCACACTCCTCCCTGCGATCATACTCCTCCCTACGATCACACTCCTCCCTGCGATCACACGCCTCCCTGCGGTCACACTCCTCCGTACGATCACACTCCTCCCTGCGATCACACTCCTCCCTGCGATCACACTCCTCCCTGCGATCACACTCCTCCCTGCGATCACACTCCTCCCTACGATCACACTCCTCCCTGCGATCACACTCCTCCCTGCGGTCACACTCCTCCCTGCGATCACACTCCTCCCTACGATCACACTCCTCCCTGCGATCACACTCCTCCCTGCGATCACACTCCTCCCTGCGATCACACTCCTCCCTGCGATCACACTCCTCCCTGCGATCACACTCCTCCCTGCGATCACACTCCTCCCTTCGATCACACTCCTCCCTGCGATCACACTCCTCCCTGCGATCACACTCCTCCCTGCGATCACACTCCTCCCTGCGATCACACTCCTCCCTGCGATCACACTACTCCCTGCGATCACACTCCTCCCTGCGATCACACTCCTCCCTGCGATCACACTCCTCCCTGCGATCACACTCCTCCCTGCGATCACACTCCTCCCTGCGATCACACTCCTCCCTGCGATCACACTCCTCCCTGCGATCACACTCCTCCCTACGATCACACTCCTCCCTGCGATCACACTCTTCCCTGCGGTCACACTCCTCCCTACGATCACACTCCTCCCTGCGATCACACTCCTCCCTGCGATCACACTCCTCCCTATGATCACACTCACTCTACAATCACACTCCTCCCTGTGATGACACTCCTCCCTGCGATCACACTCCTCCCTACGATCACACTCCTCCCTGCGATCACAGTCCTCCCTACGATCACACTCCTCCCTGCGATCACACTCCTCCCTACGATCACACTCCTCCCTGCAATCACACTCCTCCCTACGATCATACTCCTCCCTGCGATCACACTCCTCCCTGTGATCACACTCACTCTGCGATCACACTCCTCCCTGCGATCACACTCCTCCCTGCGATCACACTCCTCCCTACCATCACACTCACTCTACGATCACACTCACCGTACGATCACACTCCACCCTACGATCACACTCCTACATGCGATCAAACTCCTCCCTACGATCACACTCCTCCCTGCGATCACAATCCTCCCTGCGATCACACTCACTCTACGATCACACTCCTCCCTACGATCACACTCCTCCCTGCGATCACACTCTCTCTACGATCACACTCCTCCCTGTGATCACACTCCTCCCTGCGATCACACTCCTCCCTACGATCACACTCCTCCCTGCGATCACACTCCTCCCTGCAATCACACTCCTCCCTGCGATCACACTCCTCCCTACGACCACACTCACTCTACGATCACACTCCTCCCTGTGATGACACTCATCCCTGCGATCACACTCCTCCCTGCGATCCCACTCCTCCCTGCGATCACACTCCTCCCTGCGATCACACTCTTCCCTGTGATCACACTCCTCCCTACGATCACACTCCTCCCTGCGATCACACTCACTCTACGATCACACTCCTCCCTGCGATCACACTCCTCCCTGTGATCACACTCACTCTGCGATCACACTCCTCCCTGCGATCACACTCCTCCCTGGGATCACACTCCTCCCTGCGATCACACTCCTCCCTGCGATCACACTCCCCCCTGCGATCACACTCCTCCCTGCGATCACACCCCTCCCTGCGATCACACTCCTCCCTGCGATCACACTCCTCCCTACGATCAAACTCCTCCCTGCGATCACACTCCTCCCTGCGATCACACTCCTCCCTGCGATCACACTCCTCCCTGCGATCACACTCCTCCCTGCGATCACACTCCTCCCTGCGATCGCACTCCTACCTGCGATCGCACTCCTCCCTGCTATCGCACTCCTCCCTGCGATCGCACTCCTCCCTGCGATCGCACTCCTCCTTGCGATCGCACTCCTCCCTGCGATCGCACTCCTCCCTGTGATCGCACTCCTCCCTGCGATCTCACTGCTCCCTGCGATCACACTCCTCCCTGCGATCACACTCCTCCCTGCGATCACACTCCTCCCTGCTATCACACTCCTCCCTGAGATCACACTCCTCCCTGCGATCACACTCCTCCCTGCAATCACACTCCTCCCTGCGATCCCACTCCTCCCTGCAATCACACTCCTCCCTGCGATCACACTCCTCCCTGCGATCACACTCCTCCCTACGATCACACTCCTCCCTGCGATCACACTCACTCTACGATCACACTCCTCCCTACGATCACACTCCTCCCTGCGATCACACTCACTCTGCGATCACACTCATCCCTACGATCATACTCCTCCCTACGATCACACTCCTCCCTGCGATCACACTCACTCTACGATCACACTCCTCAATGTGATCACACTCCTCCCTGCGATCACACTCCTCCCTACCATCACAATCCTCCCTGCGATCACACTCCTCCCTGCGATCACACTCCTCCCTACGATCAAACTCCTCCCTGCGATCACACTCCTCCCTGCGATCACACTCCTCCCTGCGATCACACTCCTCCCTGCGATCACACTCCTCCCTACGGTCACACTCCTCCCTGCGATCATACTCCTCCCTACGATCACACTCCTCCATGCGATCACACTCACTCTATGATCACACTCTTCCCTGCGATCACACTCCTCCCTGCGATCACACTCCTCCCTGCGATCACCCTCCTCCCTGCGATCACACTCCTCCCTGCGATCACACTCCTCCCTGCGATCACAGTCCTCCCTGCGATCACACTCACTCTACGATCACACTCCTCCCTACGATCACACTCCTCTCTACGATCAAACTCATCCCTGCGATCACACTCACTCTACGATCACACTCCTCAATGTGATCACACTCCTCCCTGCGATCATACTCCTCCCTACGATCACACTCCTCCCTGCGATCACACGCCTCCCTGCGGTCACACTCCTCCGTACGATCACACTCCTCCCTGCGATCACACTCCTCCCTGCGATCACACTCCTCCCTGCGATCACACTCCTCCCTGCGATCACACTCCTCCCTGCGATCACACTCCTCCCTGCGATCACACTCCACCCTTCGATCACACTCCTCCCTGCGATCACACTCCTCCCTGCGATCACACTCCTCCCTGCGATCACACTCCTCCCTGCGATCACACTCCTCCCTGCGATCACACTACTCCCTGCGATCACACTCCTCCCTGCGATCACACTCCTCCCTGCGATCACACTCCTCCCTGCGATCACACTCCTCCCTGCGATCACACTCCTCCCTGCGATCACACTCCTCCCTGCGATCACACTCCTCCCTACGATCACACTCCTCCCTGCGATCACACTCTTCCCTGCGATCACACTCCTCCCTACGATCACACTCCTCCCTGCGATCACACTCCTCCCTGCGATCACACTCCTCCCTGCGATCACACTCCTCCCTACGATCACGCTCGTCCTTGCGATCGCACTCCTCCCTGCGATCACACTCCTCTCTGCGATCACACTCACTCTGTGATCACACTCCTCCCTACGATCACACTCCTCCCTGCGTTCACAGTCCTCCCTACGATCACACTCCTCCCTGCGATCACACTCCTCCCTACGATCACACTCCTCCCTGCAATCACACTCCTCCCTACGATCATACTCCTCCCTGCGATTACACTCCTCCCTGTGATCACACTCACTCTGCGATCACACTCCTCCCTGCGATCACACTCCCCCCTGCGATCACACTCCTCCCTGCGATCACACTCCTCCCTGCGATCACACTCCCCCCTGCGATCACACTCCTCCCTGCGATCACACTCCTCCCTGCGATCACACTCCTCCCTGCGATCACACTCCTCCCTACGATCACACTCCTCCCTGCGATCACACTCCTCCCTGCGATCACACTCCTCCCTGCGATCACACTCCTCCCTGCTATCACACTCCTCCCTGCGATAACACTCCTCCCTGCGATCACACTCACTCTACGATCACACTCCTCCCTACGATCACACTCCTCCCTACGATCACACTCCTCCCTGCGATCACACTACTCCCTGCGATCACACTCATTCTACGATCACACTCCTCCCTACGATCACACTCCCCCCTATGATCACACTCCTCCCTGCGATCACACTCCTCCCTGCGATCACACTCCTCCCTGCGATCACACTCCTCCCTACGATCACACTCCTCCCTGCGATCACACTCCTCCCTGCGATCACACTCCTCCCTGCTATCACACTCCTCCCTGCGATAACACTCCTCCCTGCGATCACACTCACTCTACGATCACACTCCTCCCTACGATCACACTCCTCCCTGCGATCACACTCCTCCCTGTGGTCACCCTCCTCCCTGTGATCACACTCCTCCCTTGTATCTCACTCCTCCCTGCAAACACACTCACTCTACGATCACACTCCTCCCTACGATCACACTCCTCCCTGCGATCACACTCACTCTGCGATCACACTCATCCCTACGATCACACTCCTACCTACGATCACACTCCTCCCTGCGATCACACTCACTCTACGATCACACTCCTCAATGTGATCACACTCCTCCCTGCGATCACACTCCTCCCTACCATCACACTCCTCCCTGCGCTCACACTCCTCCCTGCGATCACACTCCTCCCTACGATCACACTCCTCCCTACGATCACACTCCTCCCTGCGATCACACTCCTCCCTGCGATCACACTCCTCCCTACGATCACACTCCTCCCTACGATCACACTCCTCCCTGCGATCACACTCATCCCTGCGATCACACTCCTCCCTACGATCACACTCCTCCTTGCGATCACACTCCTCCCTGCGATCACACTCCTCCCGGCGATCACACTCCACCCTGCGAACACACTCCTCCCTGCGATCACACTCCTCCCTGCGATCACACTCCTCCCTGCGATCGCACTCCTCCCTACGATCACACTCCTCCCTACGATCGCACTCCTCCCTGCGATCCCACACCTCCCTGCGATCACACTCCTCCCTGCGATCACACTCCTCCCTGCGATCACACTCACTCTACGATCACACTCCTCCCTACGATCACACTCCTCCCTGCGATCACACTCCTCCCTGCGATCACACTCACTCTACGATCACACTCTTCCCTACGATCACACTCCTCCCTGCGATCACACTCACTCTACGATCACACTCCTCCCTGTGAACAGACTCCTCCCTGCGATCACACTCCTCCCTACGATCACACTCCTCCCTGCGATCACACTCCTCCCTGTGATCACACTCCTCCCTACGATCACACTCCTCCCTGCGATCACACTCCTCCCTACGATCACATTCCTCCCTGCGATCACACTCCTCCCTACGATCACACTCCTCCCTAGGACCACACTCCTCCCTGCGATCACACTCCTCCCTACGATCACACTCCTCCCTGCGATCACACTCCTCCCTACGATCACACTCCTCCCTGCGATCACACTCCTCCCTGCGATCACACTCCTCCCTACGATCACACTCCTCCCTACGATCACACTCCTCCCTACAATCACACTCACTCTACGATCACACTCCTCCCTACGATCACACTCTTCCCTACGATCACACTCCTCCCTGCGATCACACCCCTCCCTGCGATCACACTCCTCCCTGCGATCACACTCCTCCCTGCGATCACACTCCTCCCTGCGATCACACTCCTCCCTGCGATCACACTCCTCCCTGCGATCACACTCCTCCCTACGATCACACTCACTCTACGATCACACTCACCGTACGATCACACTCCTCCCTACGATCACACTCCTACCTGCGATCACACTCCTCCCTACGATCACACTCCTCCCTGCGATCACACTCCTCCCTGCACTCACACTCCTCCCTACGATCACACTCCTCCCTACGATCACACTCCTCCATGCGATCACACTCCTCCCTGCGATCATACTCCTCCCTGCGATCGCACTCCTCCCTGCGATCGCACTCCTCCTTGCGATCGCACTCCTCCCTGCGATCGCACCCCTCCCTGCGATCGCACTCCTCCCTGCGATCTCACTGCTCCCTGCGATCACACTCCTCCCTGCGATCACACTCCTCCCTGCGATCACACTCCTCCCTGCGATCACACTCCTCCCTGCGATCACACTCCTCCCTGCGATCACACTCCTCCCTCCGATCACACTCCTCCCTGCGATCACACTCCTCCCTGCGATCACACTCCTCCCTGCGATCACACTCCTCCCTGCGATCACACTCCTCCCTGCGATCACACTCCTCCCTACGATAACACTCCTCCCTGCGATCACACTCCTCCCTGCGATCACACTCACTCTGTGATCACACTCCTCCCTACCATCACACTCCTCCCTGCGATCACACTCCTCCCTGCGATCACACTCCTCCCTGCGATCACTCTCCTCCCTATGATCACACTCACTCTACGATCACACTCCTCCCTGTGATGACACTCCTCCCTGCGATCACACTCCTCCCTACGATCACACTCCTCCCTGCGATCACACTCCTCCCTACGATCACACTCCTCCCTGCGATCACACTCCTCCCTACGATCACACTCCTCCCTGCAATCACACTCCTCCCTGCGATCACACTCCTCCCTGCGATCACACTCACTCTACGATCGCACTCCTCCCTACGATCACACTCCTCCCTACGATCGCACTCCTCCCTGCGATCACACTCCTCCCTGCGATCACACTCCTCCCTGCGATCACACTCCTCCCTGCGATCACACTCACTCTACGATCACACTCCTCCCTACGATCACACTCCTCCCTGCGATCACACTCCTCCCTGCGATCACACTCACTCTACGATCACACTCTTCCCTACGATCACACTCCTCCCTGCGATCACACTCACTCTACGATCACACTCCTCCCTGTGAACAGACTCCTCCCTGCGATCACACTCCTCCCTACGATCACACTCCTCCCTGCGATCACACTCCTCCCTGCGATCACACTCCTCCCTACGATCACACTCCTCCCTGCGATCACACTCCTCCCTACGATCACATTCCTCCCTGCGATCACACTCCTCCCTACGATCACACTCCTCCCTAGGATCACACTCCTCCCTGCGATCACACTCCTCCCTACGATCACACTCCTCCCTGCGATCACGCTCCTCCCTGCGATCACACTCCTCCCTGCGATCACACTCCTCCCTACGATCACACTCCTCCCTGCGATCACTCTCCTCCCTGCGATCAGACTCCTCCCTACGATCACACTCCTCCCTACGATCACACTCCTCCCTACGATCACACTCACTCTACGATCACACTCCCCCCTACGATCACACTCTTCCCTACGATCACACTCCTCCCTGCGATCACACCCCTCTCTGCGATCACACTCCTCCCTGCGATCACACTCCTCCCTGCGATCACACTCCTCCCTGTGATCACACTCCTCCCTGCGATCACACTCCTCCCTGCGATCACACTCCTCCCTACGATCACAATCACTCTACGATCACACTCACCGTACGATCACACTCCTCCCTACGATCACACTCCTACCTGCGATCACACTCCTCCCTACGATCACACTCCTCCCTGCGATCACACTCCTCCCTGCACTCACACTCCTCCCTACGATCACACTCCTCCCTACGATCACACTCCTCCATGCGATCAAACTCCTCCCTGCGATCACACTCCTCCCTGCGATCACACTCCTCCCTGCGATCACACTCCTCCCTGCGATCACACTCCTCCCTACGATCACACTCCTCCCTGCGCTCACACTCCTCCCTGTGATCACACTCCTCCCTACGATCACACTCCTCCCTGCGATCACACTCACTCTACGATCACTCTCACCGTATGATCACACTCCTCCCTACGATCACACTCCTACCTGCGATCACACTCCTCCCTAAGATCACACTCCTCCCTGCGATCACACTCCTCCCTGCACTCACACTCCTCCCTACGATCACACTCCTCCCTACGATCACACTCCTCCATGCGATCGCACTCCTCCCTGCGATCACACTCCTCCCTGTGATCACACTCCTCCCTGCGATCACACTCCTCCCTGCGATCGCACTCCTCCCTGCGATCTCACTGCTCCTTGCGATCACACTCCTCCCTGCGATCACACTCCTCCCTGCGATCACACTCCTCCCTGCGATCACACTCCTCCCTACGATCACACTCACTCTACGATCACACTCACCGTACGATCACACTCCTCCCTACGATCACACTCCTACCTGCGATCACACTCCTCCCTACGATCACACTCCTCCCTGCGATCACACTCCTCCCTGCACTCACACTCCTCCCTACGATCACACTCCTCCCTACGATCACACTCCTCCATGCGATCACACTCCTCCCTGCGATCATACTCCTCCCTGCGATCGCACTCCTCCCTGCGATCGCACTCCTCCTTGCGATCGCACTCCTCCCTGCGATCGCACTCCTCCCTGCGATCGCACTCCTCCCTGCGATCTCACTGCTCCCTGCGATCACACTCCTCCCTGCGATCACACTCCTCCCTGCGATCACACTCCTCCCTGCGATCACACTCCTCCCTGCGATCACACTCCTCCCTCCGATCACACTCCTCCCTGCGATCACACTCCTCCCTGCGATCACACTCCTCCCTGCGATCACACTCCTCCCTGCGATCACACTCCTCCCTGCGATCACACTCCTCCCTACGATAACACTCCTCCCTGCGATCACACTCCTCCCTGCGATCACACTCACTCTGTGATCACACTCCTCCCTACGATCACACTCCTCCCTGCGATCACACTCCTCCCTGCGATCACACTCCTCCCTGCGATCACTCTCCTCCCTATGATCACACTCACTCTACGATCACACTCCTCCCTGTGATGACACTCCTCCCTGCGATCACACTCCTCCCTACGATCACACTCCTCCCTGCGATCACACTCCTCCCTACGATCACACTCCTCCCTGCGATCACACTCCTCCCTACGATCACACTCCTCCCTGCAATCACACTCCTCCCTGCGATCACACTCCTCCCTGCGATCACACTCACTCTACGATCGCACTCCTCCCTACGATCACACTCCTCCCTACGATCGCACTCCTCCCTGCGATCACACTCCTCCCTGCGATCACACTCCTCCCTGCGATCACACTCCTCCCTGCGATCACACTCACTCTACGATCACACTCCTCCCTACGATCACACTCCTCCCTGCGATCACCCTCCTCCCTGCGATCACACTCACTCTACGATCACACTCTTCCCTACGATCACACTCCTCCCTGCGATCACACTCACTCTACGATCACACTCCTCCCTGTGAACAGACTCCTCCCTGCGATCACACTCCTCCCTACGATCACACTCCTCCCTGCGATCACACTCCTCCCTGCGATCACACTCCTCCCTACGATCACACTCCTCCCTGCGATCACACTCCTCCCTACGATCACATTCCTCCCTGCGATCACACTCCTCCCTACGATCACACTCCTCCCTAGGATCACACTCCTCCCTGCGATCACACTCCTCCCTACGATCACACTCCTCCCTGCGATCACGCTCCTCCCTGCGATCACACTCCTCCCTGCGATCACACTCCTCCCTACGATCACACTCCTCCCTGCGATCACTCTCCTCCCTGCGATCACACTCCTCCCTACGATCACACTCCTCCCTACGATCACACTCCTCCCTACGATCACACTCACTCTACGATCACACTCCTTCCTACGATCACACTCTTCCCTACGATCACACTCCTCCCTGCGATCACACCCCTCTCTGCGATCACACTCCTCCCTGCGATCACACTCCTCCCTGCGATCACACTCCTCCCTGTGATCACACTCCTCCCTGCGATCACACTCCTCCCTGCGATCACACTCCTCCCTACGATCACAATCACTCTACGATCACTCTCACCGTATGATCACACTCCTCCCTACGATCACACTCCTACCTGCGATCACACTCCTCCCTACGATCACACTCCTCCCTGCGATCACACTCCTCCCTGCACTCACACTCCTCCCTACGATCACACTCCTCCCTACGATCACACTCCTCCATGCGATCGCACTCCTCCCTGCGATCACACTCCTCCCTGTGATCACACTCCTCCCTGCGATCACACTCCTCCCTGCGATCGCACTCCTCCCTGCGATCTCACTGCTCCTTGCGATCGCACTCCTCCCTGCGATCGCACTCCTCCCTGCGATCACACTCCTCCTTGCGATCGCACTCCTCCCTGCGATCGCACTCCTCCCTGCGATCGCACTCCTCCCTGCGATCTCACTGCTCCCTGCGATCACACTCCTCCCTGCGATCACACTCCTCCCTGCGATCACACTCCTCCCTGCGATCACACTCCTCCCTGCGATCACACTCCTCCCTGCGATCACACTCCTCCCTCCGATCACACTCCTCCCTGCGATCACTCTCCTCCCTGCGATCACACTCCTCCCTGCGATCACACTCCTCCCTGCGATCACACTCCTCCCTGCGATCACACTCCTCCCTACGATAACACTCCTCGCTGCGATCACACTCCTCCCTGCGATCACACTCCTCCCTGCGATCACACTCCTCCCTGCGATCACACTCCTCCCTGCGATCACACTCCTCCCTGCGATCACACTCCTTCCTGCGATCACACTCCTCCCTGCGATCACACTCCTCCCTGCTATCACACTCCTCCCTGCGATCACACTCCTCCCTGCGATCACACTCCTCCCTACGATCACACTCCTCCCTGCGATCCCACTCCTCCCTGCGATCACACTCCTCCCTGCGATCACACTCCTCCCTGCGATCACACTCCTCCCTACGTTCACACTCCTCCCTGCGATCACACTCACTCTACGATCACACTCCTCCCTACGATCACACTCCTCCCTACGATCACACTCCTCCCTGCGATCACACTCCTCCCTGCGATCACACTCCTCCCTGGGATCTCACTCCTCCCTGCAATCACACTCACTCTACGATCACACTCCTCCCTACGATCACACTCCTCCCTGCGATCACACTCACTCTGCGATCACACTCATCCCTACGATCATACTCCTCCCTACGATCACACTCCTCCCTGCGATCACACTCCTCCCTGCGATCACACTCACTCTACGATCACACTCTTCCCTACGATCACACTCCTCCCTGCGATCACACTCACTCTACGATCACACTCCTCCCTGTGAACAGACTCCTCCCTGCGATCACACTCCTCCCTACGATCACACTCCTCCCTGCGATCACACTCCTCCCTGCGATCACACTCCTCCCTACGATCACACTCCTCCCTGCGATCACACTCCTCCCTACGATCACATTCCTCCCTGCGATCACACTCCTCCCTACGATCACACTCCTCCCTAGGATCACACTCCTCCCTGCGATCACACTCCTCCCTACGATCACACTCCTCCCTGCGATCACGCTCCTCCCTGCGATCACACTCCTCCCTGCGATCACACTCCTCCCTACGATCACACTCCTCCCTGCGATCACTCTCCTCCCTGCGATCACACTCCTCCCTACGATCACACTCCTCCCTACGATCACACTCCTCCCTACGATCACACTCACTCTACGATCACACTCCTCCCTACGATCACACTCTTCCCTACGATCACACTCCTCCCTGCGATCACACCCCTCTCTGCGATCACACTCCTCCCTGCGATCACACTCCTCCCTGCGATCACACTCCTCCCTGTGATCGCACTCCTCCCTGCGATCACACTCCTCCCTGCGATCACACTCCTCCCTACGATCACAATCACTCTACGATCACACTCACCGTACGATCACACTCCTCCCTACGATCACACTCCTACCTGCGATCACACTCCTCCCTACGATCACACTCCTCCCTGCGATCACACTCCTCCCTGCACTCACACTCCTCCCTACGATCACACTCCTCCCTACGATCACACTCCTCCATGCGATCAAACTCCTCCCTGCGATCACACTCCTCCCTGCGATCACACTCCTCCCTGCGATCACACTCCTCCCTGCGATCACACTCCTCCCTACGATCACACTCCTCCCTGCGCTCACACTCCTCCCTGTGATCACACTCCTCCCTACGATCACACTCCTCCCTGCGATCACACTCACTCTACGATCACTCTCACCGTATGATCACACTCCTCCCTACGATCACACTCCTACCTGCGATCACACTCCTCCCTACGATCACACTCCTCCCTGCGATCACACTCCTCCCTGCACTCACACTCCTCCCTACGATCACACTCCTCCCTACGATCACACTCCTCCATGCGATCGCACTCCTCCCTGCGATCACACTCCTCCCTGTGATCACACTCCTCCCTGCGATCACACTCCTCCCTGCGATCGCACTCCTCCCTGCGATCTCACTGCTCCTTGCGATCACACTCCTCCCTGCGATCACACTCCTCCCTGCGATCACACTCCTCCCTGCGATCACACTCCTCCCTACGATCACACTCACTCTACGATCACACTCACCGTACGATCACACTCCTCCCTACGATCACACTCCTACCTGCGATCACACTCCTCCCTACGATCACACTCCTCCCTGCGATCACACTCCTCCCTGCACTCACACTCCTCCCTACGATCACACTCCTCCCTACGATCACACTCCTCCATGCGATCACACTCCTCCCTGCGATCATACTCCTCCCTGCGATCGCACTCCTCCCTGCGATCGCACTCCTCCTTGCGATCGCACTCCTCCCTGCGATCGCACTCCTCCCTGCGATCGCACTCCTCCCTGCGATCTCACTGCTCCCTGCGATCACACTCCTCCCTGCGATCACACTCCTCCCTGCGATCACACTCCTCCCTGCGATCACACTCCTCCCTGCGATCACACTCCTCCCTCCGATCACACTCCTCCCTGCGATCACACTCCTCCCTGCGATCACACTCCTCCCTGCGATCACACTCCTCCCTGCGATCACACTCCTCCCTGCGATCACACTCCTCCCTACGATAACACTCCTCCCTGCGATCACACTCCTCCCTGCGATCACACTCACTCTGTGATCACACTCCTCCCTACGATCACACTCCTCCCTGCGATCACACTCCTCCCTGCGATCACACTCCTCCCTGCGATCACTCTCCTCCCTATGATCACACTCACTCTACGATCACACTCCTCCCTGTGATGACACTCCTCCCTGCGATCACACTCCTCCCTACGATCACACTCCTCCCTGCGATCACACTCCTCCCTACGATCACACTCCTCCCTGCGATCACACTCCTCCCTACGATCACACTCCTCCCTGCGATCACACTCCTCCCTGCGATCACACTCACTCTACGATCGCACTCCTCCCTACGATCACACTCCTCCCTACGATCGCACTCCTCCCTGCGATCACACTCCTCCCTGCGATCACACTCCTCCCTGCGATCACACTCCTCCCTGCGATCACACTCACTCTACGATCACACTCCTCCCTACGATCACACTCCTCCCTGCGATCACCCTCCTCCCTGCGATCACACTCACTCTACGATCACACTCTTCCCTACGATCACACTCCTCCCTGCGATCACACTCACTCTACGATCACACTCCTCCCTGTGAACAGACTCCTCCCTGCGATCACACTCCTCCCTACGATCACACTCCTCCCTGCGATCACACTCCTCCCTGCGATCACACTCCTCCCTACGATCACACTCCTCCCTGCGATCACACTCCTCCCTACGATCACATTCCTCCCTGCGATCACACTCCTCCCTACGATCACACTCCTCCCTAGGATCACACTCCTCCCTGCGATCACACTCCTCCCTACGATCACACTCCTCCCTGCGATCACGCTCCTCCCTGCGATCACACTCCTCCCTGCGATCACACTCCTCCCTACGATCACACTCCTCCCTGCGATCACTCTCCTCCCTGCGATCACACTCCTCCCTACGATCACACTCCTCCCTACGATCACACTCCTCCCTACGATCACACTCACTCTACGATCACACTCCTTCCTACGATCACACTCTTCCCTACGATCACACTCCTCCCTGCGATCACACCCCTCTCTGCGATCACACTCCTCCCTGCGATCACACTCCTCCCTGCGATCACACTCCTCCCTGTGATCACACTCCTCCCTGCGATCACACTCCTCCCTGCGATCACACTCCTCCCTACGATCACAATCACTCTACGATCACACTCACCGTACGATCACACTCCTCCCTACGATCACACTCCTACCTGCGATCACACTCCTCCCTACGATCACACTCCTCCCTGCGATCACACTCCTCCCTGCACTCACACTCCTCCCTACGATCACACTCCTCCCTACGATCACACTCCTCCATGCGATCAAACTCCTCCCTGCGATCACACTCCTCCCTGCGATCACACTCCTCCCTGCGATCACACTCCTCCCTGCGATCACACTCCTCCCTACGATCACACTCCTCCCTGCGCTCACACTCCTCCCTGTGATCACACTCCTCCCTACGATCACACTCCTCCCTGCGATCACACTCACTCTACGATCACACTCACCGTACGATCACACTCCTCCCTACGATCACACTCCTACCTGCGATCACACTCCTCCCTACGATCACACTCCTCCCTGCGATCACACTCCTCCCTGCACTCACACTCCTCCCTACGATCACACTCCTCCCTACGATCACACTCCTCCATGCGATCGCACTCCTCCCTGCGATCACACTCCTCCCTGTGATCACACTCCTCCCTGCGATCACACTCCTCCCTGCGATCGCACTCCTCCCTGCGATCTCACTGCTCCTTGCGATCGCACTCCTCCCTGCGATCGCACTCCTCCCTGCGATCACACTCCTCCTTGCGATCCCACTCCTCCCTGCGATCGCACTCCTCCCTGCGATCGCACTCCTCCCTGCGATCTCACTGCTCCCTGCGATCACACTCCTCCCTGCGATCACACTCCTCCCTGCGATCACACTCCTCCCTGCGATCACACTCCTCCCTGCGATCACACTCCTCCCTGCGATCACACTCCTCCCTCCGATCACACTCCTCCCTGCGATCACTCTCCTCCCTGCGATCACACTCCTCCCTGCGATCACACTCCTCCCTGCGATCACACTCCTCCCTGCGATCACACTCCTCCCTACGATAACACTCCTCGCTGCGATCACACTCCTCCCTGCGATCACACTCCTCCCTGCGATCACACTCCTCCCTGCGATCACACTCCTCCCTGCGATCACACTCCTCCCTGCGATCACACTCCTTCCTGCGATCACACTCCTCCCTGCGATCACACTCCTCCCTGCTATCACACTCCTCCCTGCGATCACACTCCTCCCTGCGACCACACTCCTCCCTACGATCACACTCCTCCCTGCGATCCCACTCCTCCCTGCGATCACACTCCTCCCTGCGATCACACTCCTCCCTGCGATCACACTCCTCCCTACGTTCACACTCCTCCCTGCGATCACACTCACTCTACGATCACACTCCTCCCTACGATCACACTCCTCCCTACGATCACACTCCTCCCTGCGATCACACTCCTCCCTGCGATCACACTCCTCCCTGGGATCTCACTCCTCCCTGCAATCACACTCACTCTACGATCACACTCCTCCCTACGATCACACTCCTCCCTGCGATCACACTCACTCTGCGATCACACTCATCCCTACGATCATACTCCTCCCTACGATCACACTCCTCCCTGCGATCACACTCCTCCCTGCGATCACACTCACTCTACGATCACACTCTTCCCTACGATCACACTCCTCCCTGCGATCACACTCACTCTACGATCACACTCCTCCCTGTGAACAGACTCCTCCCTGCGATCACACTCCTCCCTATGATCACACTCCTCCCTGCGATCGCACTCCTCCCTGCGATCACACTCCTCCCTACGATCACACTCCTCCCTGCGATCACACTCCTCCCTACGATCACATTCCTCCCTGCGATCACACTCCTCCCTACGATCACACTCCTCCCTAGGATCACACTCCTCCCTGCGATCACACTCCTCCCTACGATCACACTCCTCCCTGCGATCACGCTCCTCCCTGCGATCACGCTCCTCCCTGCGATCACACTCCTCCCTACGATCACACTCCTCCCTGCGATCACACTCCTCCCTGCGATCACACTCCTCCCTACGATCACACTCCTCCCTACGATCACACTCCTCCCTACGATCACACTCACTCTACGATCACACTCCTCCCTACGATCACACTCTTCCCTACGATCACACTCCTCCCTGCTATCACACCCCTCTCTGCGATCACACTCCTCCCTGCGATCACACTCCTCCCTGCGATCACACTCCTCCCTGTGATCACACTCCTCCCTGCGATCACACTCCTCCCTGCGATCACACTCCTCCCTACGATCACACTCACTCTACGATCACACTCACCGTACGATCACACTCCTCCCTACAATCACACTCCTACCTGCGATCACACTCCTCCCTACGATCACACTCCTCCCTGCGATCACACTCCTCCCTGCACTCACACTCCTCCCTACGATCACACTCCTCCCTACGATCACACTCCTCCATGCGATCACACTCCTCCCTGCGATCACACTCCTCCCTGCGATCACACTCCTCCCTGCGATCACACTCCTCCCTGCGATCACACTCCTCCCTACGATCACACTCCTCCCTGCGCTCACACTCCTCCCTGTGATCACACTCCTCCCTACGATCACACTCCTCCCTGCGATCACACTCACTCTACGATCACTCTCACCGTATGATCACACTCCTCCCTACGATCACACTCCTACCTGCGATCACACTCCTCCCTACGATCACACTCCTCCCTGCGATCACACTCCTCCCTGCACTCACACTCCTCCCTACGATCACACTCCTCCCTACGATCACACTCCTCCATGCGATCGCACTCCTCCCTGCGATCACACTCCTCCCTGTGATCACACTCCTCCCTGCGATCACACTCCTCCCTGCGATCGCACTCCTCCCTGCGATCTCACTGCTCCTTGCGATCGCACTCCTCCCTGCGATCGCACTCCTCCCTGCGATCACACTCCTCCTTGCGATCGCACTCCTCCCTGCGATCGCACTCCTCCCTGCGATCGCACTCCTCCCTGCGATCTCACTGCTCCCTGCGATCACACTCCTCCCTGCGATCACACTCCTCCCTGCGATCACACTCCTCCCTGCGATCACACTCCTCCCTCCGATCACACTCCTCCCTGCGATCACTCTCCTCTCTGCGATCACACTCCTCCCTGCGATCACACTCCTCCCTGCGATCACACTCCTCCCTACGATCACACTCCTCCCTGCGATCACACTCCTCCCTACGATCATACTCCTCCCTGCGATCACACTCCTCCCTGTGATCACACTCACTCTGCGATCACACTCCTCCCTGCGATCACACTCCTCCCTGCGATCACACTCCTCCCTACCATCACACTCACTCTACGATCACACTCACCGTACGATCACACTCCTCCCTACGATCACACTCCTACCTGCGATCACACTCCTCCCTACGATCACACTCCTCCCTGCGATCACACTCCTCCCTGCACTCACACTCCTCCCTACGATCACACTCCTCCCTACGATCACACTCCTCCATGCGATCAAACTCCTCCCTGCGATCACACTCCTCCCTGCGATCACACTCCTCCCTGCGATCACACTCCTCCCTGCGATCACACTCCTCCCTACGATCACACTCCTCCCTGCGCTCACACTCCTCCCTGTGATCACACTCCTCCCTACGATCACACTCCTCCCTGCGATCACACTCACTCTACGATCACTCTCACCGTATGATCACACTCCTCCCTACGATCACACTCCTACCTGCGATCACACTCCTCCCTACGATCACACTCCTCCCTGCGATCACACTCCTCCCTGCACTCACACTCCTCCCTACGATCACACTCCTCCCTACGATCACACTCCTCCATGCGATCGCACTCCTCCCTGCGATCACACTCCTCCCTGTGATCACACTCCTCCCTGCGATCACACTCGTCCCTGCGATCGCACTCCTCCCTGCGATCTCACTGCTCCTTGCGATCGCACTCCTCCCTGCGATCGCACTCCTCCCTGCGATCACACTCCTCCTTGCGATCGCACTCCTCCCTGCGATCGCACTCCTCCCTGCGATCGCACTCCTCCCTGCGATCTCACTGCTCCCTGCGATCACACTCCTCCCTGCGATCACACTCCTCCCTGCGATCACACTCCTCCCTGCGATCACACTCCTCCCTGCGATCACACTCCTCCCTGCGATCACACTCCTCCCTCCGATCACACTCCTCCCTGCGATCACTCTCCTCCCTGCGATCACACTCCTCCCTGCGATCACACTCCTCCCTGCGATCACACTCCTCCCTGCGATCACACTCCTCCCTACGATAACACTCCTCGCTGCGATCACACTCCTCCCTGCGATCACACTCCTCCCTGCGATCACACTCCTCCCTGCGATCACACTCCTCCCTGCGATCACACTCCTCCCTGCGATCACACTCCTTCCTGCGATCACACTCCTCCCTGCGATCACACTCCTCCCTGCTATCACACTCCTCCCTGCGATCACACTCCTCCCTGCGATCACACTCCTCCCTACGATCACACTCCTCCCTGCGATCCCACTCCTCCCTGCGATCACACTCCTCCCTGCGATCACACTCCTCCCTGCGATCACACTCCTCCCTACGTTCACACTCCTCCCTGCGATCACACTCACTCTACGATCACACTCCTCCCTACGATCACACTCCTCCCTACGATCACACTCCTCCCTGCGATCACACTCCTCCCTGCGATCACACTCCTCCCTGGGATCTCACTCCTCCCTGCAATCACACTCACTCTACGATCACACTCCTCCCTACGATCACACTCCTCCCTGCGATCACACTCACTCTGCGATCACACTCATCCCTACGATCATACTCCTCCCTACGATCACACTCCTCCCTGCGATCACACTCCTCCCTGCGATCACACTCACTCTACGATCACACTCTTCCCTACGATCACACTCCTCCCTGCGATCACACTCACTCTACGATCACACTCCTCCCTGTGAACAGACTCCTCCCTGCGATCACACTCCTCCCTACGATCACACTCCTCCCTGCGATCACACTCCTCCCTGCGATCACACTCCTCCCTACGATCACACTCCTCCCTGCGATCACACTCCTCCCTACGATCACATTCCTCCCTGCGATCACACTCCTCCCTACGATCACACTCCTCCCTAGGATCACACTCCTCCCTGCGATCACACTCCTCCCTACGATCACACTCCTCCCTACGATCACACTCCTCCCTGCGATCACACTCCTCCCTGCGATCACACTCCTCCCTGGGATCTCACTCCTCCCTGCAATCACACTCACTCTACGATCACACTCCTCCCTACGATCACACTCCTCCCTGCGATCACACTCACTCTGCGATCACACTCATCCCTACGATCATACTCCTCCCTACGATCACACTCCTCCCTGCGATCACACTCCTCCCTGCGATCACACTCACTCTACGATCACACTCTTCCCTACGATCACACTCCTCCCTGCGATCACACTCACTCTACGATCACACTCCTCCCTGTGAACAGACTCCTCCCTGCGATCACACTCCTCCCTATGATCACACTCCTCCCTGCGATCGCACTCCTCCCTGCGATCACACTCCTCCCTACGATCACACTCCTCCCTGCGATCACACTCCTCCCTACGATCACATTCCTCCCTGCGATCACACTCCTCCCTACGATCACACTCCTCCCTAGGATCACACTCCTCCCTGCGATCACACTCCTCCCTACGATCACACTCCTCCCTGCGATCACGCTCCTCCCTGCGATCACGCTCCTCCCTGCGATCACACTCCTCCCTATGATCACACTCCTCCCTGCGATCACACTCCTCCCTGCGATCACACTCCTCCCTACGATCACACTCCTCCCTACGATCACACTCCTCCCTACGATCACACTCACTCTACGATCACACTCCTCCCTACGATCACACTCTTCCCTACGATCACACTCCTCCCTGCTATCACACCCCTCTCTGCGATCACACTCCTCCCTGCGATCACACTCCTCCCTGCGATCACACTCCTCCCTGTGATCACACTCCTCCCTGCGATCACACTCCTCCCTGCGATCACACTCCTCCCTACGATCACACTCACTCTACGATCACACTCACCGTACGATCACACTCCTCCCTACAATCACACTCCTACCTGCGATCACACTCCTCCCTACGATCACACTCCTCCCTGCGATCACACTCCTCCCTGCACTCACACTCCTCCCTACGATCACACTCCTCCCTACGATCACACTCCTCCATGCGATCACACTCCTCCCTGCGATCACACTCCTCCCTGCGATCACACTCCTCCCTGCGATCACACTCCTCCCTGCGATCACACTCCTCCCTACGATCACACTCCTCCCTGCGCTCACACTCCTCCCTGTGATCACACTCCTCCCTACGATCACACTCCTCCCTGCGATCACACTCACTCTACGATCACTCTCACCGTATGATCACACTCCTCCCTACGATCACACTCCTACCTGCGATCACACTCCTCCCTACGATCACACTCCTCCCTGCGATCACACTCCTCCCTGCACTCACACTCCTCCCTACGATCACACTCCTCCCTACGATCACACTCCTCCATGCGATCGCACTCCTCCCTGCGATCACACTCCTCCCTGTGATCACACTCCTCCCTGCGATCACACTCCTCCCTGCGATCGCACTCCTCCCTGCGATCTCACTGCTCCTTGCGATCGCACTCCTCCCTGCGATCGCACTCCTCCCTGCGATCACACTCCTCCTTGCGATCGCACTCCTCCCTGCGATCGCACTCCTCCCTGCGATCGCACTCCTCCCTGCGATCTCACTGCTCCCTGCGATCACACTCCTCCCTGCGATCACACTCCTCCCTGCGATCACACTCCTCCCTGCGATCACACTCCTCCCTCCGATCACACTCCTCCCTGCGATCACTCTCCTCTCTGCGATCACACTCCTCCCTGCGATCACACTCCTCCCTGCAATCACACTCCTCCCTACGATCACACTCCTCCCTGCGATCACACTCCTCCCTACGATCATACTCCTCCCTGCGATCACACTCCTCCCTGTGATCACACTCACTCTGCGATCACACTCCTCCCTGCGATCACACTCCTCCCTGCGATCACACTCCTCCCTACCATCACACTCACTCTACGATCACACTCACCGTACGATCACACTCCTCCCTACGATCACACTCCTACCTGCGATCACACTCCTCCCTACGATCACACTCCTCCCTGCGATCACACTCCTCCCTGCACTCACACTCCTCCCTACGATCACACTCCTCCCTACGATCACACTCCTCCATGCGATCAAACTCCTCCCTGCGATCACACTCCTCCCTGCGATCACACTCCTCCCTGCGATCACACTCCTCCCTGCGATCACACTCCTCCCTACGATCACACTCCTCCCTGCGCTCACACTCCTCCCTGTGATCACACTCCTCCCTACGATCACACTCCTCCCTGCGATCACACTCACTCTACGATCACTCTCACCGTATGATCACACTCCTCCCTACGATCACACTCCTACCTGCGATCACACTCCTCCCTACGATCACACTCCTCCCTGCGATCACACTCCTCCCTGCACTCACACTCCTCCCTACGATCACACTCCTCCCTACGATCACACTCCTCCATGCGATCGCACTCCTCCCTGCGATCACACTCCTCCCTGTGATCACACTCCTCCCTGCGATCACACTCCTCCCTGCGATCGCACTCCTCCCTGCGATCTCACTGCTCCTTGCGATCGCACTCCTCCCTGCGATCGCACTCCTCCCTGCGATCACACTCCTCCTTGCGATCGCACTCCTCCCTGCGATCGCACTCCTCCCTGCGATCGCACTCCTCCCTGCGATCTCACTGCTCCCTGCGATCACACTCCTCCCTGCGATCACACTCCTCCCTGCGATCACACTCCTCCCTGCGATCACACTCCTCCCTGCGATCACACTCCTCCCTGCGATCACACTCCTCCCTCCGATCACACTCCTCCCTGCGATCACTCTCCTCCCTGCGATCACACTCCTCCCTGCGATCACACTCCTCCCTGCGATCACACTCCTCCCTGCGATCACACTCCTCCCTACGATAACACTCCTCGCTGCGATCACACTCCTCCCTGCGATCACACTCCTCCCTGCGATCACACTCCTCCCTGCGATCACACTCCTCCCTGCGATCACACTCCTCCCTGCGATCACACTCCTTCCTGCGATCACACTCCTCCCTGCGATCACACTCCTCCCTGCTATCACACTCCTCCCTGCGATCACACTCCTCCCTGCGATCACACTCCTCCCTACGATCACACTCCTCCCTGCGATCCCACTCCTCCCTGCGATCACACTCCTCCCTGCGATCACACTCCTCCCTGCGATCACACTCCTCCCTACGTTCACACTCCTCCCTGCGATCACACTCACTCTACGATCACACTCCTCCCTACGATCACACTCCTCCCTACGATCACACTCCTCCCTGCGATCACACTCCTCCCTGCGATCACACTCCTCCCTGGGATCTCACTCCTCCCTGCAATCACACTCACTCTACGATCACACTCCTCCCTACGATCACACTCCTCCCTGCGATCACACTCACTCTGCGATCACACTCATCCCTACGATCATACTCCTCCCTACGATCACACTCCTCCCTGCGATCACACTCCTCCCTGCGATCACACTCACTCTACGATCACACTCTTCCCTACGATCACACTCCTCCCTGCGATCACACTCACTCTACGATCACACTCCTCCCTGTGAACAGACTCCTCCCTGCGATCACACTCCTCCCTACGATCACACTCCTCCCTGCGATCACACTCCTCCCTGCGATCACACTCCTCCCTACGATCACACTCCTCCCTGCGATCACACTCCTCCCTACGATCACATTCCTCCCTGCGATCACACTCCTCCCTACGATCACACTCCTCCCTAGGATCACACTCCTCCCTGCGATCACACTCCTCCCTACGATCACACTCCTCCCTGCGATCACGCTCCTCCCTGCGATCACGCTCCTCCCTGCGATCACACTCCTCCCTACGATCACACTCCTCCCTGCGATCACACTCCTCCCTGCGATCACACTCCTCCCTACGATCACACTCCTCCCTACGATCACACTCCTCCCTACGATCACACTCACTCTATGATCACACTCCTCCCTACGATCACACTCTTCCCTACGATCACACTCCTCCCTGCTATCACACCCCTCTCTGCGATCACACTCCTCCCTGCGATCACACTCCTCCCTGCGATCACACTCCTCCCTGTGATCACACTCCTCCCTGCGATCACACTCCTCCCTGCGATCACAATCCTCCCTACGATCACACTCACTCTACGATCACACTCACCGTACGATCACACTCCTCCCTACAATCACACTCCTACCTGCGATCACACTCCTCCCTACGATCACACTCCTCCCTGCGATCACACTCCTCCCTGCACTCACACTCCTCCCTACGATCACACTCCTCCCTACGATCACACTCCTCCATGCGATCACACTCCTCCCTGCGATCACACTCCTCCCTGCGATCACACTCCTCCCTGCGATCACACTCCTCCCTGCGATCACACTCCTCCCTACGATCACACTCCTCCCTGCGCTCACACTCCTCCCTGTGATCACACTCCTCCTTACGATCACACTCCTCCCTGCGATCACACTCACTCTACGATCACTCTCACCGTATGATCACACTCCTCCCTACGATCACACTCCTACCTGCGATCACACTCCTCCCTACGATCACACTCCTCCCTGCGATCACACTCCTCCCTGCACTCACACTCCTCCCTACGATCACACTCCTCCCTACGATCACACTCCTCCATGCGATCGCACTCCTCCCTGCGATCACACTCCTCCCTGTGATCACACTCCTCCCTGCGATCACACTCCTCCCTGCGATCGCACTCCTCCCTGCGATCTCACTGCTCCTTGCGATCGCACTCCTCCCTGCGATCGCACTCCTCCCTGCGATCACACTCCTCCTTGCGATCGCACTCCTCCCTGCGATCGCACTCCTCCCTGCGATCGCACTCCTCCCTGCGATCTCACTGCTCCCTGCGATCACACTCCTCCCTGCGATCACACTCCTCCCTGCGATCACACTCCTCCCTGCGATCACACTCCTCCCTCCGATCACACTCCTCCCTGCGATCACTCTCCTCTCTGCGATCACACTCCTCCCTGCGATCACACTCCTCCCTGCGATCACACTCCTCCCTACGATCACACTCCTCCCTGCGATCACACTCCTCCCTACGATCATACTCCTCCCTGCGATCACACTCCTCCCTGTGATCACACTCACTCTGCGATCACACTCCTCCCTGCGATCACACTCCTCCCTGCGATCACACTCCTCCCTACCATCACACTCACTCTACGATCACACTCACCGTACGATCACACTCCACCCTACGATCACACTCCTACATGCGATCAAACTCCTCCCTACGATTACACTCCTCCCTGCGATCACAATCCTCCCTGCGATCACACTCACTCTACGATCACACTCCTCCCTACGATCACACTCCTCCCTGCGATCACACTCACTCTACGATCACTCTCACCGTATGATCACACTCCTCCCTACGATCACACTCCTACCTGCGATCACACTCCTCCCTACGATCACACTCCTCCCTGCGATCACACTCCTCCCTGCACTCACACTCCTCCCTACGATCACACTCCTCCCTACGATCACACTCCTCCATGCGATCGCACTCCTCCCTGCGATCACACTCCTCCCTGTGATCACACTCCTCCCTGCGATCACACTCCTCCCTGCGATCGCACTCCTCCCTGCGATCTCACTGCTCCTTGCGATCGCACTCCTCCCTGCGATCGCACTCCTCCCTGCGATCACACTCCTCCTTGCGATCGCACTCCTCCCTGCGATCGCACTCCTCCCTGCGATCGCACTCCTCCCTGCGATCTCACTGCTCCCTGCGATCACACTCCTCCCTGCGATCACACTCCTCCCTGTGATCACACTCCTCCCTGCGATCACACTCCTCCCTGCGATCACACTCCTCCCTGCGATCACACTCCTCCCTCCGATCACACTCCTCCCTGCGATCACTCTCCTCCCTGCGATCACACTCCTCCCTGCGATCACACTCCTCCCTGCGATCACACTCCTCCCTGCGATCACACTCCTCCCTACGATAACACTCCTCGCTGCGATCACACTCCTCCCTGCGATCACACTCCTCCCTGCGATCACACTCCTCCCTGCGATCACACTCCTCCCTGCGATCACACTCCTCCCTGCGATCACACTCCTTCCTGCGATCACACTCCTCCCTGCGATCACACTCCTCCCTGCTATCACACTCCTCCCTGCGATCACACTCCTCCCTGCGATCACACTCCTCCCTACGATCACACTCCTCCCTGCGATCCCACTCCTCCCTGCGATCACACTCCTCCCTGCGATCACACTCCTCCCTGCGATCACACTCCTCCCTACGTTCACACTCCTCCCTGCGATCACACTCACTCTACGATCACACTCCTCCCTACGATCACACTCCTCCCTACGATCACACTCCTCCCTGCGATCACACTCCTCCCTGCGATCACACTCCTCCCTGGGATCTCACTCCTCCCTGCAATCACACTCACTCTACGATCACACTCCTCCCTACGATCACACTCCTCCCTGCGATCACACTCACTCTGCGATCACACTCATCCCTACGATCATACTCCTCCCTACGATCACACTCCTCCCTGCGATCACACTCCTCCCTGCGATCACACTCACTCTACGATCACACTCTTCCCTACGATCACACTCCTCCCTGCGATCACACTCACTCTACGATCACACTCCTCCCTGTGAACAGACTCCTCCCTGCGATCACACTCCTCCCTATGATCACACTCCTCCCTGCGATCACACTCCTCCCTGCGATCACACTCCTCCCTACGGTCACACTCCTCCCTGCGATCACACTCCTCCCTACGATCACATTCCTCCCTGCGATCACACTCCTCCCTACGATCACACTCCTCCCTAGGATCACACTCCTCCCTGCGATCACACTCCTCCCTACGATCACACTCCTCCCTGCGATCACGCTCCTCCCTGCGATCACGCTCCTCCCTGCGATCACACTCCTCCCTACGATCACACTCCTCCCTGCGATCACACTCCTCCCTGCGATCACACTCCTCCCTACGATCACACTCCTCCCTACGATCACACTCCTCCCTACGATCACACTCACTCTACGATCACACTCCTCCCTACGATCACACTCTTCCCTACGATCACACTCCTCCCTGCTATCACACCCCTCTCTGCGATCACACTCCTCCCTGCGATCACACTCCTCCCTGCGATCACACTCCTCCCTGTGATCACACTCCTCCCTGCGATCACACTCCTCCCTGCGATCACACTCCTCCCTACGATCACACTCACTCTACGATCACACTCACCGTACGATCACACTCCTCCCTACAATCACACTCCTACCTGCGATCACACTCCTCCCTACGATCACACTCCTCCCTGCGATCACACTCCTCCCTGCACTCACACTCCTCCCTACGATCACACTCCTCCCTACGATCACACTCCTCCATGCGATCACACTCCTCCCTGCGATCACACTCCTCCCTGCGATCACACTCCTCCCTGCGATCACACTCCTCCCTGCGATCACACTCCTCCCTACGATCACACTCCTCCCTGCGCTCACACTCCTCCCTGTGATCACACTCCTCCCTACGATCACACTCCTCCCTGCGATCACACTCACTCTACGATCACTCTCACCGTATGATCACACTCCTCCCTACGATCACACTCCTACCTGCGATCACACTCCTCCCTACGATCACACTCCTCCCTGCGATCACACTCCTCCCTGCACTCACACTCCTCCCTACGATCACACTCCTCCCTACGATCACACTCCTCCATGCGATCGCACTCCTCCCTGCGATCACACTCCTCACTGTGATCACACTCCTCCCTGCGATCACACTCCTCCCTGCGATCGCACTCCTCCCTGCGATCTCACTGCTCCTTGCGATCGCACTCCTCCCTGCGATCGCACTCCTCCCTGCGATCACACCCCTCCTTGCGATCGCACTCCTCCCTGCGATCGCACTCCTCCCTGCGATCGCACTCCTCCCTGCGATCTCACTGCTCCCTGCGATCACACTCCTCCCTGCGATCACACTCCTCCCTGCGATCACACTCCTCCCTGCGATCACACTCCTCCCTCCGATCACACTCCTCCCTGCGATCACTCTCCTCTCTGCGATCACACTCCTCCCTGCGATCACACTCCTCCCTGCGATCACACTCCTCCCTACGATCACACTCCTCCCTGCGATCACACTCCTCCCTACGATCATACTCCTCCCTGCGATCACACTCCTCCCTGTGATCACACTCACTCTGCGATCACACTCCTCCCTGCGATCACACTCCTCCCTGCGATCACACTCCTCCCTACCATCACACTCACTCTACGATCACACTCACCGTACGATCACACTCCACCCTACGATCACACTCCTACATGCGATCAAACTCCTCCCTACGATCACACTCCTCCCTGCGATCACAATCCTCCCTGCGATCACACTCCTCCCTGCGATCACACTCCTCCCTGCGATCACACTCCTCCCTGCGATCACACTCCTCCCTACGATAACACTCCTCGCTGCGATCACACTCCTCCCTGCGATCACACTCCTCCCTGCGATCACACTCCTCCCTGCGATCACACTCCTCCCTGCGATCACACTCCTCCCTGCGATCACACTCCTTCCTGCGATCACACTCCTCCCTGCGATCACACTCCTCCCTGCTATCACACTCCTCCCTGCGATCACACTCCTCCCTGCGATCACACTCCTCCCTACGATCACACTCCTCCCTGCGATCCCACTCCTCCCTGCGATCACACTCCTCCCTGCGATCACACTCCTCCCTGCGATCACACTCCTCCCTACGTTCACACTCCTCCCTGCGATCACACTCACTCTACGATCACACTCCTCCCTACGATCACACTCCTCCCTACGATCACACTCCTCCCTGCGATCACACTCCTCCCTGCGATCACACTCCTCCCTGGGATCTCACTCCTCCCTGCAATCACACTCACTCTACGATCACACTCCTCCCTACGATCACACTCCTCCCTGCGATCACACTCACTCTGCGATCACACTCATCCCTACGATCATACTCCTCCCTACGATCACACTCCTCCCTGCGATCACACTCCTCCCTGCGATCACACTCACTCTACGATCACACTCTTCCCTACGATCACACTCCTCCCTGCGATCACACTCACTCTACGATCACACTCCTCCCTGTGAACAGACTCCTCCCTGCGATCACACTCCTCCCTATGATCACACTCCTCCCTGCGATCACACTCCTCCCTGCGATCACACTCCTCCCTACGATCACACTCCTCCCTGCGATCACACTCCTCCCTACGATCACATTCCTCCCTGCGATCACACTCCTCCCTACGATCACACTCCTCCCTAGGATCACACTCCTCCCTGCGATCACACTCCTCCCTACGATCACACTCCTCCCTGCAATCACGCTCCTCCCTGCGATCACGCTCCTCCCTGCGATCACACTCCTCCCTACGATCACACTCCTCCCTGCGATCACACTCCTCCCTGCGATCACACTCCTCCCTACGATCACACTCCTCCCTACGATCACACTCCTCCCTACGATCACACTCACTCTACGATCACACTCCTCCCTACGATCACACTCTTCCCTACGATCACACTCCTCCCTGCTATCACACCCCTCTCTGCGATCACACTCCTCCCTGCGATCACACTCCTCCCTGCGATCACACTCCTCCCTGCGATCACACTCCTCCCTGCGATCACACTCCTCCCTACGATCACACTCACTCTACGATCACACTCACCGTACGATCACACTCCTCCCTACAATCACACTCCTACCTGCGATCACACTCCTCCCTACGATCACACTCCTCCCTGCGATCACACTCCTCCCTGCACTCACACTCCTCCCTACGATCACACTCCTCCCTACGATCACACTCCTCCATGCGATCACACTCCTCCCTGCGATCACACTCCTCCCTGCGATCACACTCCTCCCTGCGATCACACTCCTCCCTGCGATCACACTCCTCCCTACGATCACACTCCTCCCTGCGCTCACACTCCTCCCTGTGATCACACTCCTCCCTACGATCACACTCCTCCCTGCGATCACACTCACTCTACGATCACTCTCACCGTATGATCACACTCCTCCCTACGATCACACTCCTACCTGCGATCACACTCCTCCCTACGATCACACTCCTCCCTGCGATCACACTCCTCCCTGCACTCACACTCCTCCCTACGATCACACTCCTCCCTACGATCACACTCCTCCATGCGATCGCACTCCTCCCTGCGATCACACTCCTCCCTGTGATCACACTCCTCCCTGCGATCACACTCCTCCCTGCGATCGCACTCCTCCCTGCGATCTCACTGCTCCTTGCGATCGCACTCCTCCCTGCGATCGCACTCCTCCCTGCGATCACACCCCTCCTTGCGATCGCACTCCTCCCTGCGATCGCACTCCTCCCTGCGATCGCACTCCTCCCTGCGATCTCACTGCTCCCTGCGATCACACTCCTCCCTGCGATCACACTCCTCCCTGCGATCACACTCCTCCCTGCGATCACACTCCTCCCTCCGATCACACTCCTCCCTGCGATCACTCTCCTCTCTGCGATCACACTCCTCCCTGCGATCACACTCCTCCCTGCGATCACACTCCTCCCTACGATCACACTCCTCCCTGCGATCACACTCCTCCCTACGATCATACTCCTCCCTGCGATCACACTCCTCCCTGTGATCACACTCACTCTGCGATCACACTCCTCCCTGCGATCACACTCCTCCCTGCGATCACACTCCTCCCTACCATCACACTCACTCTACGATCACACTCACCGTACGATCACACTCCACCCTACGATCACACTCCTACATGCGATCAAACTCCTCCCTACGATCACACTCCTCCCTGCGATCACAATCCTCCCTGCGATCACACTCACTCTACGATCACACTCCTCCCTACGATCACACTCCTCCCTGCGATCACACTCTCTCTACGATCACACTCCTCCCTGTGATCACACTCCTCCCTGCGATCACACTCCTCCCTACGATCACACTCCTCCCTGCGATCACACTCCTCCCTGCAATCACACTCCTCCCTGCGATCACACTCCTCCCTACGACCACACTCACTCTACGATCACACTCCTCCCTGTGATGACACTCATCCCTGCGATCACACTCCTCCCTGCGATCCCACTCCTCCCTGCGATCACACTCCTCCCTGCGATCACACTCCTCCCTGCGATCACACTCCTCCCTACGATCACACTCCTCCCTGCGATCACACTCACTCTACGATCACACTCCTCCCTGCGATCACACTCCTCCCTGTGATCACACTCACTCTGCGATCACACTCCTCCCTGCGATCACACTCCTCCCTGGGATCACACTCCTCCCTGCGATCACACTCCTCCCTGCGATCACACTCCCCCCTGCGATCACACTCCTCCCTGCGATCACACCCCTCCCTGTGATCACACTCCTCCCTGCGATCACACTCCTCCCTACGATCAAACTCCTCCCTGCGATCACACTCCTCCCTGCGATCACACTCCTCCCTGCGATCACACTCCTCCCTGCGATCACACTCCTCCCTGCGATCACACTCCTCCCTGCGATCGCACTCCTACCTGCGATCGCACTCCTCCCTGCTATCGCACTCCTCCCTGCGATCGCACTCCTCCCTGCGATCGCACTCCTCCTTGCGATCGCACTCCTCCCTGCGAGCGCACTCCTCCCTGTGATCGCACTCCTCCCTGCGATCTCACTGCTCCCTGCGATCACACTCCTCCCTGCGATCACACTCCTCCCTGCTATCACACTCCTCCCTGAGATCACACTCCTCCCTGCGATCACACTCCTCCCTGCGATCACACTCCTCCCTGCGATCCCACTCCTCCCTGCGATCACACTCCTCCCTGCGATCACACTCCTCCCTGCGATCACACTCCTCCCTACGATCACACTCCTCCCTGCGATCACACTCACTCTACGATCACACTCCTCCCTACGATCACACTCCTCCCTGCGATCACACTCACTCTGCGATCACACTCATCCCTACGATCATACTCCTCCCTACGATCACACTCCTCCCTGCGATCACACTCACTCTACGATCACACTCCTCAATGTGATCACACTCCTCCCTGCGATCACACTCCTCCCTACCATCACAATCCTCCCTGCGATCACACTCCTCCCTGCGATCACACTCCTCCCTACGATCAAACTCCTCCCTGCGATCACACTCCTCCCTGCGATCACACTCCTCCCTGCGATCACACTCCTCCCTGCGATCAAACTCCTCCCTACGGTCACACTCCTCCCTGCGATCATACTCCTCCCTACGATCACACTCCTCCATGCGATCACACTCACTCTATGATCACACTCTTCCCTGCGATCACACTCCTCCCTGCGATCACACTCCTCCCTACGATCACACTCCTCCCTGCGCTCACACTCCTCCCTGTGATCACACTCCTCCCTACGATCACACTCCTCCCTGCGATCACACTCACTCTACGATCACTCTCACCGTATGATCACACTCCTCCCTACGATCACACTCCTACCTGCGATCACACTCCTCCCTACGATCACACTCCTCCCTGCGATCACACTCCTCCCTGCACTCACACTCCTCCCTACGATCACACTCCTCCCTACGATCACACTCCTCCATGCGATCGCACTCCTCCCTGCGATCACACTCCTCCCTGTGATCACACTCCTCCCTGCGATCACACTCCTCCCTGCGATCGCACTCCTCCCTGCGATCTCACTGCTCCTTGCGATCGCACTCCTCCCTGCGATCGCACTCCTCCCTGCGATCACACCCCTCCTTGCGATCGCACTCCTCCCTGCGATCGCACTCCTCCCTGCGATCGCACTCCTCCCTGCGATCTCACTGCTCCCTGCGATCACACTCCTCCCTGCGATCACACTCCTCCCTGCGATCACACTCCTCCCTGCGATCACACTCCTCCCTCCGATCACACTCCTCCCTGCGATCACTCTCCTCTCTGCGATCACACTCCTCCCTGCGATCACACTCCTCCCTGCGATCACACTCCTCCCTACGATCACACTCCTCCCTGCGATCACACTCCTCCCTACGATCATACTCCTCCCTGCGATCACACTCCTCCCTGTGATCACACT
This sequence comes from Somniosus microcephalus, assembly GCF_052327205.1. Classification (NCBI taxonomy): domain Eukaryota; kingdom Metazoa; phylum Chordata; class Chondrichthyes; order Squaliformes; family Somniosidae; genus Somniosus; species Somniosus microcephalus. The sequence goes on along the minus strand of NW_028225458.1, from coordinate 167,012 downwards.
CACTCTGCGATCACACTCCTCCCTGCGATCACACTCCTCCCTGCGATCACACTCCTCCCTACCATCACACTCACTCTACGATCACACTCACCGTACGATCACACTCCACCCTACGATCACACTCCTACATGCGATCAAACTCCTCCCTACGATCACACTCCTCCCTGCGATCACAATCCTCCCTGCGATCACACTCACTCTACGATCACACTCCTCCCTACGATCACACTCCTCCCTGCGATCACACTCTCTCTACGATCACACTCCTCCCTGTGATCACACTCCTCCCTGCGATCACACTCCTCCCTACGATCACACTCCTCCCTGCGATCACACTCCTCCCTGCAATCACACTCCTCCCTGCGATCACACTCCTCCCTACGACCACACTCACTCTACGATCACACTCCTCCCTGTGATGACACTCATCCCTGCGATCACACTCCTCCCTGCGATCCCACTCCTCCCTGCGATCACACTCCTCCCTGCGATCACACTCCTCCCTGCGATCACACTCCTCCCTACGATCACACTCCTCCCTGCGATCACACTCACTCTACGATCACACTCCTCCCTGCGATCACACTCCTCCCTGTGATCACACTCACTCTGCGATCACACTCCTCCCTGCGATCACACTCCTCCCTGGGATCACACTCCTCCCTGCGATCACACTCCTCCCTGCGATCACACTCCCCCCTGCGATCACACTCCTCCCTGCGATCACACCCCTCCCTGTGATCACACTCCTCCCTGCGATCACACTCCTCCCTACGATCAAACTCCTCCCTGCGATCACACTCCTCCCTGCGATCACACTCCTCCCTGCGATCACACTCCTCCCTGCGATCACACTCCTCCCTGCGATCACACTCCTCCCTGCGATCGCACTCCTACCTGCGATCGCACTCCTCCCTGCTATCGCACTCCTCCCTGCGATCGCACTCCTCCCTGCGATCGCACTCCTCCTTGCGATCGCACTCCTCCCTGCGAGCGCACTCCTCCCTGTGATCGCACTCCTCCCTGCGATCTCACTGCTCCCTGCGATCACACTCCTCCCTGCGATCACACTCCTCCCTGCTATCACACTCCTCCCTGAGATCACACTCCTCCCTGCGATCACACTCCTCCCTGCGATCACACTCCTCCCTGCGATCCCACTCCTCCCTGCGATCACACTCCTCCCTGCGATCACACTCCTCCCTGCGATCACACTCCTCCCTACGATCACACTCCTCCCTGCGATCACACTCACTCTACGATCACACTCCTCCCTACGATCACACTCCTCCCTGCGATCACACTCACTCTGCGATCACACTCATCCCTACGATCATACTCCTCCCTACGATCACACTCCTCCCTGCGATCACACTCACTCTACGATCACACTCCTCAATGTGATCACACTCCTCCCTGCGATCACACTCCTCCCTACCATCACAATCCTCCCTGCGATCACACTCCTCCCTGCGATCACACTCCTCCCTACGATCAAACTCCTCCCTGCGATCACACTCCTCCCTGCGATCACACTCCTCCCTGCGATCACACTCCTCCCTGCGATCAAACTCCTCCCTACGGTCACACTCCTCCCTGCGATCATACTCCTCCCTACGATCACACTCCTCCATGCGATCACACTCACTCTATGATCACACTCTTCCCTGCGATCACACTCCTCCCTGCGATCACACTCCTCCCTGCGATCACCCTCCTCCCTGCGATCACACTCCTCCCTGCGATCACACTCCTCCCTGCGATCACACTCCTCCCTGCGATCACAGTCCTCCCTGCGATCACACTCACTCTACGATCACACTCCTCCCTACGATCACACTCCTCTCTACGATCAAACTCATCCCTGCGATCACACTCACTCTACGATCACACTCCTCAATGTGATCACACTCCTCCCTGCGATCATACTCCTCCCTACGATCACACTCCTCCCTGCGATCACACGCCTCCCTGCGGTCACACTCCTCCGTACGATCACACTCCTCCCTGCGATCACACTCCTCCCTGCGATCACACTCCTCCCTGCGATCACACTCCTCCCTGCGATCACACTCCTCCCTACGATCACACTCCTCCCTGCGATCACACTCCTCCCTGCGGTCACACTCCTCCCTGCGATCACACTCCTCCCTGCGATCACACTCCTCCCTGCGATCACACTCCTCCCTGCGATCACACTCCTCCCTGCGATCACACTCCTCCCTGCGATCACACTCCTCCCTGCGATCAAACTCCTCCCTACGATCACACTCCTCCCTGCGATCACAATCCTCCCTGCGATCACACTCCTCCCTGCGATCACACTCCTCCCTGCGATCACACTCCTCCCTGCGATCACACTCCTCCCTGCGATCACACTCCTCCCTGCGATCACACTCCTCCCTGCGATCACACTCCTCCCTGCGATCACACTCCTCCCTGCGATCACACTCCTCCCTACGATCACACTCCTCCCTACGATCACACTCCTCCCTACGATCACACTCACTTTACGATCACACTCCTCCCTACGATCACACTCTTCCCTACGATCACACTCCTCCCTGCGATCACACCCCTCCCTGCGATCACACTCCTCCCTGCTATCACACTCCTCCCTGCGATCACACTCCTCCCTGCGATCACACTCCTCCCTGCGATCACACTCCTCCCTACGATCACACTCACTCTACGATCACACTCACCGTACGATCACACTCCTCCCTACGATCACACTCCTACCTGCGATCACACTCCTCCCTGCGATCACACTCCTCCCTGCGATCACACTCCTCCCTCCGATCACACTCCTCCCTGCGATCACACTCCTCCCTGCGATCACACTCCTCCCTGCGATCACACTCCTCCCTGCGATCACACTCCTCCCTGCGATCACACTCCTCCCTACGATAACACTCCTCCCTGCGATCACACTCCTCCCTGCGATCACACTCACTCTGTGATCACACTCCTCCCTACGATCACACTCCTCCCTGCGATCACACTCCTCCCTGCGATCACACTCCTCCCTGCGATCACTCTCCTCCCTATGATCACACTCACTCTACGATCACACTCCTCCCTGTGATGACACTCCTCCCTGCGATCACACTCCTCCCTACGATCACACTCCTCCCTGCGATCACACTCCTCCCTACGATCACACTCCTCCCTGCGATCACACTCCTCCCTACGATCACACTCCTCCCTGCAATCACACTCCTCCCTGCGATCACACTCCTCCCTGCGATCACACTCACTCTACGATCGCACTCCTCCCTACGATCACACTCCTCCCTACGATCGCACTCCTCCCTGCGATCACACTCCTCCCTGCGATCACACTCCTCCCTGCGATCACACTCCTCCCTGCGATCACACTCACTCTACGATCACACTCCTCCCTACGATCACACTCCTCCCTGCGATCACACTCCTCCCTGCGATCACACTCACTCTACGATCACACTCTTCCCTACGATCACACTCCTCCCTGCGATCACACTCACTCTACGATCACACTCCTCCCTGTGAACAGACTCCTCCCTGCGATCACACTCCTCCCTACGATCACACTCCTCCCTGCGATCACACTCCTCCCTGCGATCACACTCCTCCCTACGATCACACTCCTCCCTGCGATCACACTCCTCCCTATGATCACATTCCTCCCTGCGATCACACTCCTCCCTACGATCACACTCCTCCCTAGGATCACACTCCTCCCTGCGATCACACTCCTCCCTACGATCACACTCCTCCCTGCGATCACGCTCCTCCCTGCGATCACACTCCTCCCTGCGATCACACTCCTCCCTACGATCACACTCCTCCCTGTGATCACTCTCCTCCCTGCGATCACACTCCTCCCTACGATCACACTCCTCCCTACGATCACACTCCTCCCTACGATCACACTCACTCTACGATCACACTCCTCCCTACGATCACACTCTTCCCTACGATCACACTCCTCCCTGCGATCACACCCCTCTCTGCGATCACACTCCTCCCTGCGATCACACTCCTCCCTGCGATCACACTCCTCCCTGTGATCACACTCCTCCCTGCGATCACACTCCTCCCTGCGATCACACTCCTCCCTACGATCACAATCACTCTACGATCACACTCACCGTACGATCACACTCCTCCCTACGATCACACTCCTACCTGCGATCACACTCCTCCCTACGATCACACTCCTCCCTGCGATCACACTCCTCCCTGCACTCACACTCCTCCCTACGATCACACTCCTCCCTACGATCACACTCCTCCATGCGATCGCACTCCTCCCTGCGATCACACTCCTCCCTGTGATCACACTCCTCCCTGCGATCACACTCCTCCCTGCGATCGCACTCCTCCCTGCGATCTCACTGCTCCTTGCGATCGCACTCCTCCCTGCGATCGCACTCCTCCCTGCGATCGCACTCCTCCTTGCGATCGCACTCCTCCCTGCGATCGCACTCCTCCCTGCGATCGCACTCCTCCCTGCGATCTCACTGCTCCCTGCGATCACACTCCTCCCTGCGATCACACTCCTCCCTGCGATCACACTCCTCCCTGCGATCACACTCCTCCCTGCGATCACACTCCTCCCTGCGATCACACTCCTCCCTCCGATCACACTCCTCCCTGCGATCACTCTCCTCCCTGCGATCACACTCCTCCCTGCGATCACACTCCTCCCTGCGATCACACTCCTCCCTGCGATCACACTCCTCCCTACGATAACACTCCTCGCTGCGATCACACTCCTCCCTGCGATCACACTCCTCCCTGCGATCACACTCCTCCCTGCGATCACACTCCTCCCTGCGATCACACTCCTCCCTGCGATCACACTCCTTCCTGCGATCACACTCCTCCCTGCGATCACATTCCTCCCTGCTATCACACTCCTCCCTGCGATCACACTCCTCCCTGCGATCACACTCCTCCCTACGATCACACTCCTCCCTGCGATCCCACTCCTCCCTGCGATCACACTCCTCCCTGCGATCACACTCCTCCCTGCGATCACACTCCTCCCTACGTTCACACTCCTCCCTGCGATCACACTCACTCTACGATCACACTCCTCCCTATGATCACACTCCTCCCTACACGATCACACTCCTCCCTGCGATCACACTCCTCCCTGCGATCACACTCCTCCCTGGGATCTCACTCCTCCCTGCAATCACACTCACTCTACGATCACACTCCTCCCTACGATCACACTCCTCCCTGCGATCACACTCACTCTGCGATCACACTCATCCCTACGATCATACTCCTCCCTACGATCACACTCCTCCCTGCGATCACACTCCTCCCTGCGATCACACTCACTCTACGATCACACTCTTCCCTACGATCACACTCCTCCCTGCGATCACACTCACTCTACGATCACACTCCTCCCTGTGAACAGACTCCTCCCTGCGATCACACTCCTCCCTATGATCACACTCCTCCCTGCGATCACACTCCTCCCTGCGATCACACTCCTCCCTACGATCACACTTCTCCCTGCGATCACACTCCTCCCTACGATCACATTCCTCCCTGCGATCACACTCCTCCCTACGATCACACTCCTCCCTAGGATCACACTCCTCCCTGCGATCACACTCCTCCCTACGATCACACTCCTCCCTGCGATCACGCTCCTCCCTGCGATCACGCTCCTCCCTGCGATCACACTCCTCCCTACGATCACACTCCTCCCTGCGATCACACTCCTCCCTGCGATCACACTCCTCCCTACGATCACACTCCTCCCTACGATCACACTCCTCCCTACGATCACACTCACTCTACGATCACACTCCTCCCTACGATCACACTCTTCCCTACGATCACACTCCTCCCTGCGATCACACCCCTCTCTGCGATCACACTCCTCCCTGCGATCACACTCCTCCCTGCGATCACACTCCTCCCTGTGATCACACTCCTCCCTGCGATCACACTCCTCCCTGCGATCACACTCCTCCCTACGATCACACTCACTCTACGATCACACTCCCCGTACGATCACACTCCTCCCTACAATCACACTCCTACCTGCGATCACACTCCTCCCTACGATCAGACTCCTCCCTGCGATCACACTCCTCCCTGCACTCACACTCCTCCCTACGATCACACTCATCCCTACGATCACACTCCTCCATGCGATCACACTCCTCCCTGCGATCACACTCCTCCCTGCGATCACACTCCTCCCTGCGATCACACGCCTCCCTGCGATCACACTCCTCCCTACGATCACACTCCTCCCTGCGCTCACACTCCTCCCTGTGATCACACTCCTCCCTGCGATCACACTCACTCTACGATCACTCTCACCGTATGATCACACTCCTCCCTACGATCACACTCCTACCTGCGATCACACTCCTCCCTACGATCACACTCCTCCCTGCGATCACACTCCTCCCTGCACTCACACTCCTCCCTACGATCACACTCCTCCCTACGATCACACTCCTCCATGCGATCGCACTCCTCCCTGCGATCACACTCCTCCCTGTGATCACACTCCTCCCTGCGATCACACTCCTCCCTGCGATCGCACTCCTCCCTGCGATCTCACTGCTCCTTGCGATCGCACTCCTCCCTGCGATCGCACTCCTCCCTGCGATCACACTCCTCCTTGCGATCGCACTCCTCCCTGCGATCGCACTCCTCCCTGCGATCGCACTCCTCCCTGCGATCGCACTCCTCCCTGCGATCTCACTGCTCCCTGCGATCACACTCCTCCCTGCGATCACACTCCTCCCTGCGATCACACTCCTCCCTGCGATCACACTCCTCCCTCCGATCACACTCCTCCCTGCGATCACTCTCCTCTCTGCGATCACACTCCTCCCTGCGATCACACTCCTCCCTGCGATCACACTCCTCCCTACGATCACACTCCTCCCTGCAATCACACTCCTCCCTACGATCATACTCCTCCCTGCGATCACACTCCTCCCTGTGATCACACTCACTCTGCGATCACACTCCTCCCTGCGATCACACTCCTCCCTGCGATCACACTCCTCCCTACCATCACACTCACTCTACGATCACACTCACCGTACGATCACACTCCACCCTACGATCACACTCCTACATGCGATCAAACTCCTCCCTACGATCACACTCCTCCCTGCGATCACAATCCTCCCTGCGATCACACTCACTCTACGATCACACTCCTCCCTACGATCACACTCCTCCCTGCGATCACACTCTCTCTACGATCACACTCCTCCCTGTGATCACACTCCTCCCTGCGATCACACTCCTCCCTACGATCACACTCCTCCCTGCGATCACACTCCTCCCTGCAATCACACTCCTCCCTGCGATCACACTCCTCCCTACGACCACACTCACTCTACGATCACACTCCTCCCTGTGATGACACTCATCCCTGCGATCACACTCCTCCCTGCGATCCCACTCCTCCCTGCGATCACACTCCTCCCTGCCATCACACTCCTCCCTGCGATCACACTCCTCCCTACGATCACACTCCTCCCTGCGATCACACTCACTCTACGATCACACTCCTCCCTGCGATCACACTCCTCCCTGTGATCACACTCACTCTGCGATCACACTCCTCCCTGCGATCACACTCCTCCCTGGGATCACACTCCTGCCTGCGATCACACTCCTCCCTGCGATCACACTCCCCCCTGCGATCACACTCCTCCCTGCGATCACACCCCTCCCTGCGATCACACTCCTCCCTGCGATCACACTCCTCCCTACGATCAAACTCCTCCCTGCGATCACACTCCTCCCTGCGATCACACTCCTCCCTGCGATCACACTCCTCCCTGCGATCACACTCCTCCCTGCGATCACACTCCTCCCTGCGATCGCACTCCTACCTGCGATCGCACTCCTCCCTGCTATCGCACTCCTCCCTGCGATCGCACTCCTCCCTGCGATCGCACTCCTCCTTGCGATCGCACTCCTCCCTGCGATCGCACTCCTCCCTGTGATCGCACTCCTCCCTGCGATCTCACTGCTCCCTGCGATCACACTCCTCCCTGCGATCACACTCCTCCCTGCGATCACACTCCTCCCTGCTATCACACTCCTCCCTGAGATCACACTCCTCCCTGCGATCACACTCCTCCCTGCGATCACACTCCTCCCTGCGATCCCACTCCTCCCTGCGATCACACTCCTCCCTGCGATCACACTCCTCCCAGCGATCACACTCCTCCCTACGATCACACTCCTCCCTGCGATCACACTCACTCTACGATCACTCTCCTCCCTACGATCACACTCCTCCCTGCGATCACGCTCACTCTGCGATCACACTCATCCCTACGATCATACTCCTCCCTACGATCACACTCCTCCCTGCGATCACACTCCTCAATGTGATCACACTCCTCCCTGCAATCACACTCCTCCCTACCATCACAATCCTCCCTGCGATCACACTCCTCCCTGCGATCACACTCCTCCCTACGATCAAACTCCTCCCTGCGATCACACTCCTCCCTGCGATCACACTCCTCCCTGCGATCACACTCCTCCCTGCGATCAAACTCCTCCCTACGGTCACACTCCTCCCTGCGATCATACTCCTCCCTACGATCACACTCCTCCATGCGATCACACTCACTCTATGATCACACTCTTCCCTGCGATCACACTCCTCCCTGCGATCACACTCCTCCCTGCGATCACCCTCCTCCCTGCGATCACACTCCTCCCTGCGATCACACTCCTCCCTGCGATCACACTCCTCCCTGCGATCACAGTCCTCCCTGCGATCACACTCACTCTACGATCACACTCCTCCCTACGATCACACTCCTCTCTACGATCAAACTCATCCCTGCGATCACACTCACTCTACGATCACACTCCTCAATGTGATCACACTCCTCCCTGCGATCATACTCCTCCCTACGATCACACTCCTCCCTGCGATCACACGCCTCCCTGCGGTCACACTCCTCCGTACGATCACACTCCTCCCTGCGATCACACTCCTCCCTGCGATCACACTCCTCCCTGCGATCACACTCCTCCCTGCGATCACACTCCTCCCTACGATCACACTCCTCCCTGCGATCACACTCCTCCCTGCGGTCACACTCCTCCCTGCGATCACACTCCTCCCTACGATCACACTCCTCCCTGCGATCACACTCCTCCCTGCGATCACACTCCTCCCTGCGATCACACTCCTCCCTGCGATCACACTCCTCCCTGCGATCACACTCCTCCCTGCGATCACATTCCTCCCTTCGATCACACTCCTCCCTGCGATCACACTCCTCCCTGCGATCACACTCCTCCCTGCGATCACACTCCTCCCTGCGATCACACTCCTCCCTGCGATCACACTACTCCCTGCGATCACACTCCTCCCTGCGATCACACTCCTCCCTGCGATCACACTCCTCCCTGCGATCACACTCCTCCCTGCGATCACACTCCTCCCTGCGATCACACTCCTCCCTGCGATCACACTCCTCCCTGCGATCACACTCCTCCCTGCGATCACACTCCTCCCTGCGATCACACTCTTCCCTGCGATCACACTCCTCCCTACGATCACACTCCTCCCTGCGATCACACTCCTCCCTGCGATCACACTCCTCCCTGCGATCACACTCCTCCCTACGATCACGCTCGTCCTTGCGATCGCACTCCTCCCTGCGATCACACTCCTCTCTGCGATCACACTCACTCTGTGATCACACTCCTCCCTACGATCACACTCCTCCCTGCGATCACAGTCCTCCCTACGATCACACTCCTCCCTGCGATCACACTCCTCCCTACGATCACACTCCTCCCTGCAATCACACTCCTCCCTACGATCATACTCCTCCCTGCGATTACACTCCTCCCTGTGATCACACTCACTCTGCGATCACACTCCTCCCTGCGATCACACTCCCCCCTGCGATCACACTCCTCCCTGCGATCACACTCCTCCCTGCGATCACACTCCCCCCTGCGATCACACTCCTCCCTGCGATCACACTCCTCCCTGCGAGCACACTCCTCCCTGCGATCACACTCCTCCCTACGATCACACTCCTCCCTGCGATCACACTCCTCCCTGCGATCACACTCCTCCCTGCGATCACACTCCTCCCTGCTATCACACTCCTCCCTGCGATAACACTCCTCCCTGCGATCACACTCACTCTACGATCACACTCCTCCCTACGATCACACTCCTCCCTACGATCACACTCCTCCCTGCGATCACACTACTCCCTGCGATCACACTCATTCTACGATCACACTCCTCCCTACGATCACACTCCCCCCTATGATCACACTCCTCCCTGCGATCACACTCCTCCCTGCGATCACACTCCTCCCTACGATCACACTCCTCCCTGCGATCACACTCCTCCCTGCGATCACACTCCTCCCTGCGATCACACTCCTCCCTGCTATCACACTCCTCCCTGCGATAACACTCATCCCTGCGATCACACTCACTCTACGATCACACTCCTCCCTACGATCACACTCCTCCCTGCGATCACACTCCTCCCTGTGGTCACACTCCTCCCTGTGATCACACTCCTCCCTTGTATCTCACTCCTCCCTGCAATCACACTCACTCTACGATCACACTCCTCCCTACGATCACACTCCTCCCTGCGATCACACTCACTCTGCGATCACACTCATCCCTACGATCACACTCCTACCTACGATCACACTCCTCCCTGCGATCACACTCACTCTACGATCACACTCCTCAATGTGATCACACTCCTCCCTGCGATCACACTCCTCCCTACCATCACACTCCTCCCTGCGCTCACACTCCTCCCTGCGATCACACTCCTCCCTGCGATCACACTCCTCCCTGCGATCAAACTCCTCCCTACGGTCACACTCCTCCCTGCGATCATACTCCTCCCTACGATCACACTCCTCCATGCGATCACACTCACTCTATGATCACACTCTTCCCTGCGATCACACTCCTCCCTGCGATCACACTCCTCCCTGCGATCACCCTCCTCCCTGCGATCACACTCCTCCCTGCGATCACACTCCTCCCTGCGATCACACTCCTCCCTGCGATCACAGTCCTCCCTGCGATCACACTCACTCTACGATCACACTCCTCCCTACGATCACACTCCTCTCTACGATCAAACTCATCCCTGCGATCACACTCACTCTACGATCACACTCCTCAATGTGATCACACTCCTCCCTGCGATCATACTCCTCCCTACGATCACACTCCTCCCTGCGATCACACGCCTCCCTGCGGTCACACTCCTCCGTACGATCACACTCCTCCCTGCGATCACACTCCTCCCTGCGATCACACTCCTCCCTGCGATCACACTCCTCCCTGCGATCACACTCCTCCCTACGATCACACTCCTCCCTGCGATCACACTCCTCCCTGCGGTCACACTCCTCCCTGCGATCACACTCCTCCCTACGATCACACTCCTCCCTGCGATCACACTCCTCCCTGCGATCACACTCCTCCCTGCGATCACACTCCTCCCTGCGATCACACTCCTCCCTGCGATCACACTCCTCCCTGCGATCACATTCCTCCCTTCGATCACACTCCTCCCTGCGATCACACTCCTCCCTGCGATCACACTCCTCCCTGCGATCACACTCCTCCCTGCGATCACACTCCTCCCTGCGATCACACTACTCCCTGCGATCACACTCCTCCCTGCGATCACACTCCTCCCTGCGATCACACTCCTCCCTGCGATCACACTCCTCCCTGCGATCACACTCCTCCCTGCGATCACACTCCTCCCTGCGATCACACTCCTCCCTGCGATCACACTCCTCCCTGCGATCACACTCCTCCCTGCGATCACACTCTTCCCTGCGATCACACTCCTCCCTACGATCACACTCCTCCCTGCGATCACACTCCTCCCTGCGATCACACTCCTCCCTGCGATCACACTCCTCCCTACGATCACGCTCGTCCTTGCGATCGCACTCCTCCCTGCGATCACACTCCTCTCTGCGATCACACTCACTCTGTGATCACACTCCTCCCTACGATCACACTCCTCCCTGCGATCACAGTCCTCCCTACGATCACACTCCTCCCTGCGATCACACTCCTCCCTACGATCACACTCCTCCCTGCAATCACACTCCTCCCTACGATCATACTCCTCCCTGCGATTACACTCCTCCCTGTGATCACACTCACTCTGCGATCACACTCCTCCCTGCGATCACACTCCCCCCTGCGATCACACTCCTCCCTGCGATCACACTCCTCCCTGCGATCACACTCCCCCCTGCGATCACACTCCTCCCTGCGATCACACTCCTCCCTGCGAGCACACTCCTCCCTGCGATCACACTCCTCCCTACGATCACACTCCTCCCTGCGATCACACTCCTCCCTGCGATCACACTCCTCCCTGCGATCACACTCCTCCCTGCTATCACACTCCTCCCTGCGATAACACTCCTCCCTACGATCACACTCCTCCCTACGATCACACTCCTCCCTGCGATCACACTACTCCCTGCGATCACACTCATTCTACGATCACACTCCTCCCTACGATCACACTCCCCCCTATGATCACACTCCTCCCTGCGATCACACTCCTCCCTGCGATCACACTCCTCCCTACGATCACACTCCTCCCTGCGATCACACTCCTCCCTGCGATCACACTCCTCCCTGCGATCACACTCCTCCCTGCTATCACACTCCTCCCTGCGATAACACTCATCCCTGCGATCACACTCACTCTACGATCACACTCCTCCCTACGATCACACTCCTCCCTGCGATCACACTCCTCCCTGTGGTCACACTCCTCCCTGTGATCACACTCCTCCCTTGTATCTCACTCCTCCCTGCAATCACACTCACTCTACGATCACACTCCTCCCTACGATCACACTCCTCCCTGCGATCACACTCACTCTGCGATCACACTCATCCCTACGATCACACTCCTACCTACGATCACACTCCTCCCTGCGATCACACTCACTCTACGATCACACTCCTCAATGTGATCACACTCCTCCCTGCGATCACACTCCTCCCTACCATCACACTCCTCCCTGCGCTCACACTCCTCCCTGCGATCACACTCCTCCCTACGATCACACTCCTCCCTACGATCACACTCCTCCCTGCGATCACACTCCTCCCTGCGATCACACTCCTCCCTACGATCACACTCCTCCCTACGATCACACTCCTCCCTGCGATCACACTCATCCCTGCGATCACACTCCTCCCTACGATCACACTCCTCCTTGCGATCACACTCCTCCCTGCGATCACACTCCTCCCGGCGATCACACTCCTCCCTGCGAACACACTCCTCCCTGCGATCACACTCCTCCCTGCGATCGCACTCCTCCCTACGATCACACTCCTCCCTACGATCGCACTCCTCCCTGCGATCCCACACCTCCCTGCAATCACACTCCTCCCTGCGATCACACTCCTCCCTGCGATCACACTCCTCCCTACGATCACACTCCTCCCTACGATCACACTCCTCCCTGCGATCACACTCATCCCTGCGATCACACTCCTCCCTACGATCACACTCCTCCTTGCGATCACACTCCTCCCTGCGATCACACTCCTCCCGGCGATCACACTCCTCCCTGCGAACACACTCCTCCCTGCGATCACACTCCTCCCTGCGATCACACTCCTCCCTGCGATCGCACTCCTCCCTACGATCACACTCCTCCCTACGATCGCACTCCTCCCTGTGATCCCACACCTCCCTGCGATCACACTCCTCCCTGCGATCACACTCCTCCCTGCGATCACACTCACTCTACGATCACACTCCTCCCTACGATCACACTCCTCCCTGCGATCACACTCCTCCCTGCGATCACACTCACTCTACGATCACACTCTTCCCTACGATCACACTCCTCCCTGCGATCACACTCACTCTACGATCACACTCCTCCCTGTGAACAGACTCCTCCCTGCGATCACACTCCTCCCTACGATCACACTCCTCCCTGCGATCACACTCCTCCCTGTGATCACACTCCTCCCTACGATCACACTCCTCCCTGCGATCACACTCCTCCCTACGATCACATTCCTCCCTGCGATCACACTCCTCCCTACGATCACACTCCTCCCTAGGATCACACTCCTCCCTGCGATCACACTCCTCCCTACGATCACACTCCTCCCTGCGATCACACTCCTCCCTACGATCACACTCCTCCCTGCGATCACACTCCTCCCTGCGATCACACTCCTCCCTACGATCACACTCCTCCCTACGATCACACTCCTCCCTACGATCACACTCACTCTACGATCACACTCCTCCCTACGATCACACTCTTCCCTACGATCACACTCCTCCCTGCGATCACACCCCTCCCTGCGATCACACTCCTCCCTGCGATCACACTCCTCCCTGCGATCACACTCCTCCCTGCGATCACACTCCTCCCTGCGATCACACTCCTCCCTACGATCACACTCACTCTACGATCACACTCACCGTACGATCACACTCCTCCCTACGATCACACTCCTACCTGCGATCACACTCCTCCCTACGATCACACTCCTCCCTGCGATCACACTCCTCCCTGCACTCACACTCCTCCCTACGATCACACTCCTCCCTACGATCACACTCCTCCATGCGATCACACTCCTCCCTGCGATCATACTCCTCCCTGCGATCGAACTCCTCCCTGCGATCGCACTCCTCCTTGCGATCGCACTCCTCCCTGCGATCGCACTCCTCCCTGCGATCGCACTCCTCCCTGCGATCTCACTGTTCCCTGCGATCACACTCCTCCCTGCGATCACACTCCTCCCTGCGATCACACTCCTCCCTGCGATCACACTCCTCCCTGCGATCACACTCCTCCCTGCGATCATACTCCTCCCTCCGATCACACTCCTCCCTGCGATCACACTCCTCCCTGCGATCACACTCCTCCCTGCGATCACACTCCTCCCTGCGATCACACTCCTCCCTACGATAACACTCCTCCCTGCGATCACACTCCTCCCTACGATAACACTCCTCCCTGCGATCGCACTCCTCCCTGCGATCGCACTCCTCCCTGCGATCACACTCCTCCCTGCGATCACACTCCTCCCTACGATAACACTCCTCCCTGCGATCACACTCACTCTGTGATCACACTCCTCCCTACGATCACACTCCTCCCTGCGATCACACTCCTCCCTGCGATCACACTCCTCCCTGCGATCACTCTCCTCCCTATGATCACACTCACTCTACGATCACACTCCTCCCTGTGATGACACTCCTCCCTGCGATCACACTCCTCCCTACGATCACACTCCTCCCTGCGATCACACTCCTCCCTACGATCACACTCCTCCCTGCGATCACACTCCTCCCTACGATCACACTCCTCCCTGCAATCACACTCCTCCCTGCGATCACACTCCTCCCTGCGATCACACTCACTCTACGATCGCACTCCTCCCTACGATCACACTCCTCCCTACGATCGCACTCCTCCCTGCGATCACACTCCTCCCTGCGATCACACTCCTCCCTGCGATCACACTCCTCCCTGCGATCACACTCACTCTACGATCACACTCCTCCCTACGATCACACTCCTCCCTGCGATCACACTCCTCACTGCGATCACACTCACTCTACGATCACACTCTTCCCTACGATCACACTCCTCCCTGCGATCACACTCACTCTACGATCACACTCCTCCCTGTGAACAGACTCCTCCCTGCGATCACACTCCTCCCTACGATCACACTCCTCCCTGCGATCACACTCCTCCCTACGATCACATTCCTCCCTGCGATCACACTCCTCCCTACGATCACACTCCTCCCTAGGATCACACTCCTCCCTGCGATCACACTCCTCCCTACGATCACACTCCTCCCTGCGATCACGCTCCTCCCTGCGATCACACTCCTCCCTGCGATCACACTCCTCCCTACGATCACACTCCTCCCTGCGATCACTCTCCTCCCTGCGATCACACTCCTCCCTACGATCACACTCCTCCCTACGATCACACTCCTCCCTACGATCACACTCACTCTACGATCACACTCCTCCCTACGATCACACTCTTCCCTACGATCACACTCCTCCCTGCGATCACACCCCTCTCTGCGATCACACTCCTCCCTGCGATCACACTCCTCCCTGCGATCACACTCCTCCCTGTGATCACACTCCTCCCTGCGATCACACTCCTCCCTGCGATCACACTCCTCCCTACGATCACAATCACTCTACGATCACACTCACCGTACGATCACACTCCTCCCTACGATCACACTCCTACCTGCGATCACACTCCTCCCTACGATCACACTCCTCCTTGCGATCACACTCCTCCCTGCGATCACACTCCTCCCGGCGATCACACTCCTCCCTGCGAACACACTCCTCCCTGCGATCACACTCCTCCCTGCGATCACACTCCTCCCTGCGATCGCACTCCTCCCTACGATCACACTCCTCCCTACGATCGCACTCCTCCCTGTGATCCCACACCTCCCTGCGATCACACTCCTCCCTGCGATCACACTCCTCCCTGCGATCACACTCACTCTACGATCACACTCCTCCCTACGATCACACTCCTCCCTGCGATCACACTCCTCCCTGCGATCACACTCACTCTACGATCACACTCTTCCCTACGATCACACTCCTCCCTGCGATCACACTCACTCTACGATCACACTCCTCCCTGTGAACAGACTCCTCCCTGCGATCACACTCCTCCCTACGATCACACTCCTCCCTGCGATCACACTCCTCCCTGTGATCACACTCCTCCCTACGATCACACTCCTCCCTGCGATCACACTCCTCCCTACGATCACATTCCTCCCTGCGATCACACTCCTCCCTACGATCACACTCCTCCCTAGGATCACACTCCTCCCTGCGATCACACTCCTCCCTACGATCACACTCCTCCCTGCGATCACACTCCTCCCTACGATCACACTCCTCCCTGCGATCACACTCCTCCCTGCGATCACACTCCTCCCTACGATCACACTCCTCCCTACGATCACACTCCTCCCTACGATCACACTCACTCTACGATCACACTCCTCCCTACGATCACACTCTTCCCTACGATCACACTCCTCCCTGCGATCACACCCCTCCCTGCGATCACACTCCTCCCTGCGATCACACTCCTCCCTGCGATCACACTCCTCCCTGCGATCACACTCCTCCCTGCGATCACACTCCTCCCTACGATCACACTCACTCTACGATCACACTCACCGTACGATCACACTCCTCCCTACGATCACACTCCTACCTGCGATCACACTCCTCCCTACGATCACACTCCTCCCTGCGATCACACTCCTCCCTGCACTCACACTCCTCCCTACGATCACACTCCTCCCTACGATCACACTCCTCCATGCGATCACACTCCTCCCTGCGATCATACTCCTCCCTGCGATCGAACTCCTCCCTGCGATCGCACTCCTCCTTGCGATCGCACTCCTCCCTGCGATCGCACTCCTCCCTGCGATCGCACTCCTCCCTGCGATCTCACTGTTCCCTGCGATCACACTCCTCCCTGCGATCACACTCCTCCCTGCGATCACACTCCTCCCTGCGATCACACTCCTCCCTGCGATCACACTCCTCCCTGCGATCATACTCCTCCCTCCGATCACACTCCTCCCTGCGATCACACTCCTCCCTGCGATCACACTCCTCCCTGCGATCACACTCCTCCCTGCGATCACACTCCTCCCTACGATAACACTCCTCCCTGCGATCACACTCCTCCCTACGATAACACTCCTCCCTGCGATCGCACTCCTCCCTGCGATCGCACTCCTCCCTGCGATCACACTCCTCCCTGCGATCACACTCCTCCCTACGATAACACTCCTCCCTGCGATCACACTCACTCTGTGATCACACTCCTCCCTACGATCACACTCCTCCCTGCGATCACACTCCTCCCTGCGATCACACTCCTCCCTGCGATCACTCTCCTCCCTATGATCACACTCACTCTACGATCACACTCCTCCCTGTGATGACACTCCTCCCTGCGATCACACTCCTCCCTACGATCACACTCCTCCCTGCGATCACACTCCTCCCTACGATCACACTCCTCCCTGCGATCACACTCCTCCCTACGATCACACTCCTCCCTGCAATCACACTCCTCCCTGCGATCACACTCCTCCCTGCGATCACACTCACTCTACGATCGCACTCCTCCCTACGATCACACTCCTCCCTACGATCGCACTCCTCCCTGCGATCACACTCCTCCCTGCGATCACACTCCTCCCTGCGATCACACTCCTCCCTGCGATCACACTCACTCTACGATCACACTCCTCCCTACGATCACACTCCTCCCTGCGATCACACTCCTCACTGCGATCACACTCACTCTACGATCACACTCTTCCCTACGATCACACTCCTCCCTGCGATCACACTCACTCTACGATCACACTCCTCCCTGTGAACAGACTCCTCCCTGCGATCACACTCCTCCCTACGATCACACTCCTCCCTGCGATCACACTCCTCCCTACGATCACATTCCTCCCTGCGATCACACTCCTCCCTACGATCACACTCCTCCCTAGGATCACACTCCTCCCTGCGATCACACTCCTCCCTACGATCACACTCCTCCCTGCGATCACGCTCCTCCCTGCGATCACACTCCTCCCTGCGATCACACTCCTCCCTACGATCACACTCCTCCCTGCGATCACTCTCCTCCCTGCGATCACACTCCTCCCTACGATCACACTCCTCCCTACGATCACACTCCTCCCTACGATCACACTCACTCTACGATCACACTCCTCCCTACGATCACACTCTTCCCTACGATCACACTCCTCCCTGCGATCACACCCCTCTCTGCGATCACACTCCTCCCTGCGATCACACTCCTCCCTGCGATCACACTCCTCCCTGTGATCACACTCCTCCCTGCGATCACACTCCTCCCTGCGATCACACTCCTCCCTACGATCACAATCACTCTACGATCACACTCACCGTACGATCACACTCCTCCCTACGATCACACTCCTACCTGCGATCACACTCCTCCCTACGATCACACTCCTCCCTGCGATCACACTCCTCCCTGCACTCACACTCCTCCCTACGATCACACTCCTCCCTACGATCACACTCCTCCATGCGATCAAACTCCTCCCTGCGATCACACTCCTCCCTGCGATCACACTCCTCCCTGCGATCACACTCCTCCCTGCGATCACACTCCTCCCTACGATCACACTCCTCCCTGTGCTCACACTCCTCCCTGTGATCACACTCCTCCCTGCGATCACACTCCTCCCTGCGATCACACTCACTCTACGATCACTCTCACCGTATGATCACACTCCTCCCTACGATCACACTCCTACCTGCGATCACACTCCTCCCTACGATCACACTCCTCCCTGCGATCACACTCCTCCCTGCACTCACACTCCTCCCTACGATCACACTCCTCCCTACGATCACACTCCTCCATGCGATCGCACTCCTCCCTGCGATCACACTCCTCCCTGTGATCACACTCCTCCCTGCGATCACACTCCTCCCTGCGATCGCACTCCTCCCTGCGATCTCACTGCTCCTTGCGATCGCACTCCTCCCTGCGATCGCACTCCTCCCTGCGATCACACTCCTCCTTGCGATCGCACTCCTCCCTGCGATCGCACTCCTCCCTGCGATCGCACTCCTCCCTGCGATCTCACTGCTCCCTGCGATCGCACTCCTCCCTGCGATCACACTCCTCCCTGCGATCACACTCCTCCCTGCGATCACACTCCTCCCTGCGATCACACTCCTCGCTGCGATCACACTCCTCCCTCCGATCACACTCCTCCCTGCGATCACTCTCCTCCCTGCGATCACACTCCTCCCTGCTCCCTGCGATCACACTCCTCCCTGCGATCACACTCCTCCCTGCGATCACACTCCTCCCTACGATAACACTCCTCGCTGCGATCACACTCCTCCCTGCGATCACACTCCTCCCTGCGATCACACTCCTCCCTGCGATCACACTCCTCCCTGCGATCACACTCCTCCCTGCGATCACACTCCTTCCTGCGATCACACTCCTCCCTGCGATCACACTCCTCCCTGCTATCACACTCCTCCCTGCGATCACACTCCTCCCTGCGATCACACTCCTTCCTGCGATCACACTCCTCCCTGCGATCACACTCCTCCCTGCTATCACACTCCTCCCTACGATCACATTCCTCCCTGCGATCACACTCCTCCCTACGATCACACTCCTCCCTAGGATCACACTCCTCCCTGCGATCACACTCCTCCCTACGATCACACTCCTCCCTGCGATCACGCTCCTCCCTGCGATCACGCTCCTCCCTGCGATCACACTCCTCCCTACGATCACACTCCTCCCTGCGATCACACTCCTCCCTGCGATCACACTCCTCCCTACGATCACACTCCTCCCTACGATCACACTCCTCCCTACGATCACACTCACTCTACGATCACACTCCTCCCTACGATCACACTCTTCCCTATGATCACACTCCTCCCTGCGATCACACCCCTCTCTGCGATCACACTCCTCCCTGCGATCACACTCCTCCCTGCGATCACACTCCTCCCTATGATCACACTCCTCCCTGCGATCACACTCCTCCCTGCGATCACACTCCTCCCTACGATCACACTCACTCTACGATCACACTCACCGTACGATCACACTCCTCCCTACGATCACACTCCTACCTGCGATCACACTCCTCCCTACGATCACACTCCTCCCTGCGATCACACTCCTCCCTGCACTCACACTCCTCCCTACGATCACACTCCTCCCTACGATCACACTCCTCCATGCGATCACACTCCTCCCTGCGATCACACTCCTCCCTGCGATCACACTCCTCCCTGCGATCACACTCCTCCCTGCGATCACACTCCTCCCTACGATCACACTCCTCCCTGCGCTCACACTCCTCCCTGTGATCACACTCCACCCTATGATCACACTCCTCCCTGCGATCACACTCACTCTACGATCACTCTCACCGTATGATCACACTCCTCCCTACGATCACACTCCTACCTGCGATCACACTCCTCCCTACGATCACATTCCTCCCTGCGATCACACTCCTCCCTACGATCACACTCCTCCCTAGGATCACACTCCTCCCTGCGATCACACTCCTCCCTACGATCACACTCCTCCCTGCGATCACACTCCTCCCTACGATCACACTCCTCCCTGCGATCACACTCCTCCCTGCGATCACACTCCTCCCTACGATCACACTCCTCCCTACGATCACACTCCTCCCTACGATCACACTCACTCTACGATCACACTCCTCCCTACGATCACACTCTTCCCTACGATCACACTCCTCCCTGCGATCACACCCCTCCCTGCGATCACACTCCTCCCTGCTATCACACTCCTCCCTGCGATCACACTCCTCCCTGCGATCACACTCCTCCCTGCGATCACACTCCTCCCTGCGATCACACTCCTCCCTACGATCACACTCACTCTACGATCACACTCACCGTACGATCACACTCCTCCCTACGATCACACTCCTACCTGCGATCACACTCCTCCCTACGATCACACTCCTCCCTGCGATCACACTCCTCCCTGCGATCACACTCCTCCCTGCGATCACACTCCTCCCTACGATAACACTCCTCCCTGCGATCACACTCCTCCCTGCGATCACACTCACTCTGTGATCACACTCCTCCCTACGATCACACTCCTCCCTGCGATCACACTCCTCCCTGCGATCACACTCCTCCCTGCGATCAATCTCCTCCCTATGATCACACGCACTCTACGATCACACTCCTCCCTGTGATGACACTCCTCCCTGCGATCACACTCCTCCCTACGATCACACTCCTCCCTGCGATCACACTCCTCCCTACGATCACACTCCTCCCTGCGATCACACTCCTCCCTACGATCACACTCCTCCCTGCAATCACACTCCTCCCTGCGATCACACTCCTCCCTGCGATCACACTCACTCTACGATCGCACTCCTCCCTACGATCACACTCCTCCCTACGATCGCACTCCTCCCTGCGATCACACTCCTCCCTGCCATCACACTCCTCCCTGCGATCACACTCCTCCCTGCGATCACACTCACTCTACGATCACACTCCTCCCTACGATCACACTCCTCCCTGCGATCACACTCCTCCCTGCGATCACACTCACTCTACGATCACACTCTTCCCTACGATCACACTCCTCCCTGCGATCACACTCACTCTACGATCACACTCCTCCCTGTGAACAGACTCCTCCCTGCGATCGCACTCCTCCCTACGATCACACTCCTCCCTGCGATCACACTCCTCCCTGCGATCACACTCCTCCCTACGATCACACTCCTCCCTGCGATCACACTCCTCCCTACGATCACATTCCTCCCTGCGATCACACTCCTCCCTACGATCACACTCCTCCCTAGGATCACACTCCTCCCTGCGATCACACTCCTCCCTACGATCACACTCCTCCCTGCGATCACGCTCCTCCCTGCGATCACACTCCTCCCTGCGATCACACTCCTCCCTACGATCACACTCCTCCCTGCGATCACTCTCCTCCCTGCGATCACACTCCTCCCTACGATCACACTCCTCCCTACGATCACACTCCTCCCTACGATCACACTCACTCTACGATCACACTCCTCCCTACGATCACACTCTTCCCTACGATCACACTCCTCCCTGCGATTACACCCCTCTCTGCGATCACACTCCTCCCTGCGATCACACTCCTCCCTGCGATCACACACCTCCCTGTGATCACACTCCTCCCTGCGATCACACTCCTCCCTGCGATCACACTCCTCCCTACGATCACAATCACTCTACGATCACACTCACCGTACGATCACACTCCTCCCTACGATCACACTCCTACCTGCGATCACACTCCTCCCTCCGATCACACTCCTCCCTGCGATCACACTCCTCCCTGCACTCACACTCCTCCCTACGATCACACTCCTCCCTACGATCACACTCCTCCATGCGATCAAACTCCTCCATGCGATCACACTCCTCCCTGCGATCACACTCCTCCCTGCGATCACACTCCTCCCTGCGATCACACTCCTCCCTACGATCACACTCCTCCCTGCGCTCACACTCCTCCCTGTGATCACACTCCTCCCTACGATCACACTCCTCCCTGCGATCACACTCACTCTACGATCACTCTCACCGTATGATCACACTCCTCCCTACGATCACACTCCTACCTGCGATCACACTCCTCCCTACGATCACACTCCTCCCTGCGATCACACTCCTCCCTGCACTCACACTCCTCCCTACGATCACACTCCTCCCTACGATCACACTCCTCCATGCGATCGCACTCCTCCCTGCGATCACACTCCTCCCTGTGATCACACTCCTCCCTGCGATCACACTCCTCCCTGCGATCGCACTCCTCCCTGCGATCTCACTGCTCCTTGCGATCGCACTCCTCCCTGCGATCGCACTCCTCCCTGCGATCACACTCCTCCTTGCGATCGCACTCCTCCCTGCGATCGCACTCCTCCCTGCGATCGCACTCCTCCCTGCGATCTCACTGCTCCCTGCGATCACACTCCTCCCTGCGATCACACTCCTCCCTGCGATCACACTCCTCCCTGCGATCACACTCCTCCCTGCGATCACACTCCTCGCTGCGATCACACTCCTCCCTCCGATCACACTCCTCCCTGCGATCACTCTCCTCCCTGCGATCACACTCCTCCCTGCTCCCTGCAATCATACTCCTCCCTGCGATCACACTCCTCCCTGCGATCACACTCCTCCCTACGATAACACTCCTCGCTGCGATCACACTCCTCCCTGCGATCACACTCCTCCCTGCGATCACACTCCTCCCTGCGATCACACTCCTCCCTGCGATCACACTCCTCCCTGCGATCACACTCCTTCCTGCGATCACACTCCTCCCTGCGATCACACTCCTCCCTGCTATCACACTCCTCCCTGCGATCACACTCCTCCCTGCGATCACACTCCTCCCTACGATCACACTCCTCCCTGCGATCCCACTCCTCCCTGCGATCACACTCCTCCCTGCGATCACACTCCTCCCTGCGATCACACTCCTCCCTACGTTCACACTCCTCCCTGCGATCACACTCACTCTACGATCACACTCCTCCCTACGATCACACTCCTCCCTACGATCACACTCCTCCCTGCGATCACACTCCTCCCTGCGATCACACTCCTCCCTGGGATCTCACTCCTCCCTGCAGTCACACTCACTCTACGATCACACTCCTCCCTACGATCACACTCCTCCCTGCGATCACACTCACTCTGCGATCACACTCATCCCTACGATCATACTCCTCCCTACGATCACACTCCTCCCTGCGATCACACTCCTCCCTGCGATCACACTCACTCTACGATCACACTCTTCCCTACGATCACACTCCTCCCTGCGATCACACTCACTCTACGATCACACTCCTCCCTGTGAACAGACTCCTCCCTGCGATCACACTCCTCCCTATGATCACACTCCTCCCTGCGATCACACTCCTCCCTGCGATCACACTCCTCCCTACGATCACACTCCTCCCTGCGATCACACTCCTCCCTACGATCACATTCCTCCCTGCGATCACACTCCTCCCTACGATCACACTCCTCCCTAGGATCACACTCCTCCCTGCGATCACACTCCTCCCTACGATCACACTCCTCCCTGCGATCACGCTCCTCCCTGCGATCACGCTCCTCCCTGCGATCACACTCCTCCCTACGATCACACTCCTCCCTGCGATCACACTCCTCCCTGCGATCACACTCCTCCCTACGATCACACTCCTCCCTACGATCACACTCCTCCCTACGATCACACTCACTCTACGATCACACTCCTCCCTATGATCACACTCTTCCCTACGATCACACTCCTCCCTGCGATCACACCCCTCTCTGCGATCACACTCCTCCCTGCGATCACACTCCTCCCTGCGATCACACACCTCCCTGTGATCACACTCCTCCCTGCGATCACACTCCTCCCTGCGATCACACTCCTCCCTACGATCACACTCACTCTACGATCACACTCACCGTACGATCACACTCCTCCCTACGATCACACTCCTACCTGCGATCACACTCCTCCCTACGATCACACTCCTCCCTGCGATCACACTCCTCCCTGCACTCACACTCCTCCCTACGATCACACTCCTCCCTACGATCACACTCCTCCATGCGATCACACTCCTCCCTGCGATCACACTCCTCCCTGCGATCACACTCCTCCCTGCGATCACACTCCTCCCTACGATCACACTCCTCCCTGCGCTCACACTCCTCCCTGTGATCACACTCCTCCCTACGATCACACTCCTCCCTGCGATCACACTCACTCTACGATCACTCTCACGGTATGATCACACTCCTCCCTACGATCACACTCCTACCTGCGATCACACTCCTCCCTACGATCACACTCCTCCCTGCGATCACACTCCTCCCTGCACTCACACTCCTCCCTACGATCACACTCCTCCCTACGATCACACTCCTCCATGCGATCGCACTCCTCCCTGCGATCACACTCCTCCCTGTGATCACACTCCTCCCTGCGATCACACTCCTCCCTGCGATCGCACCCCTCCCTGCGATCTCACTGCTCCTTGCGATCGCACTCCTCCCTGCGATCGCACTCCTCCCTGCGATCACACTCCTCCTTGCGATCGCACTCCTCCCTGCGATCGCACTCCTCCCTGCGATCGCACTCCTCCCTGCGATCTCACTGCTCCCTGCGATCACACTCCTCCCTGCGATCAAACTCCTCCCTGCAATCACACTCCTCCCTGCGATCACACTCCTCCCTGCGATCACACTCCTCCCTCCGATCACACTCCTCCCTGCGATCACTCTCCTCTCTGCGATCACACTCCTCCCTGCGATCACACTCCTCCCTGCGATCACACTCCTCCCTGCGATCACACTCCTCCCTACGATAACACTCCTCCCTGCGATCACACTCCTCCCTGCGACCACACTCCTCCCTACGATCACACTCCTCGCTGCGATCACACTCCTCCCTGCGATCACACTCCTCCCTGCGATCACACTCCTCCCTGCGATCACACTCCTCCCTGCGATCACACTCCTCCCTGCGATCACACTCCTTCCTGCGATCACACTCCTCCCTGCGATCACACTCCTCCCTGCTATCACACTCCTCCCTGCGATCACACTCCTCCCTGCGATCACACTCCTCCCTACGATCACACTCCTCCCTGCGATCCCACTCCTCCCTGCGATCACACTCCTCCCTGCGATCACACTCCTCCCTGCGATCACACTCCTCCCTACGTTCACACTCCTCCCTGCGATCACACTCACTCTACGATCACACTCCTCCCTACGATCACACTCCTCCCTGCGATCACACTCCTCCCTGCGATCACACTCCTCCCTGGGATCTCACTCCTCCCTGCAATCACACTCACTCTACGATCACACTCCTCCCTACGATCACACTCCTCCCTGCGATCACACTCACTCTGCGATCACACTCATCCCTACGATCATACTCCTCCCTACGATCACACTCCTCCCTGCGATCACACTCACTCTACGATCACACTCCTCAATGTGATTACACTCCTCCCTGCGATCACACTCCTCCCTACCATCACAATCCTCCCTGCGATCACACTCCTCCCTGCGATCACACTCCTCCCTACGATCACACTCCTCCCTGCGATCACACTCCTCCCTGCGCTCACACTCCTCCCTGCGATCACACTCCTCCCTACGATCAAACTCCTCCCTACGATCACACTCCTCCCTGCGATCACACTCCTCCCTGCGATCACACTCCTCCGTACGATCAAACTCCTCCCTG
This sequence comes from Somniosus microcephalus, assembly GCF_052327205.1. Classification (NCBI taxonomy): domain Eukaryota; kingdom Metazoa; phylum Chordata; class Chondrichthyes; order Squaliformes; family Somniosidae; genus Somniosus; species Somniosus microcephalus. The sequence goes on along the minus strand of NW_028225458.1, from coordinate 140,030 downwards.
CGATCACACTCCTCCCTGCGATCACACTCCTCCCTGCGATCACACTCCTCCCTGCGATCACACTCCTCCCTACGGTCACACTCCTCCCTGCGATCACACTCACTCTATGATCACACTCTTCCCTGCGATCACACTCCTCCCTGCGATCACACTCCTCCCTGCGATCACCCTCCTCCCTGCGATCACACTCCTCCCTGCGATCACACTCCTCCCTACGGTCACACTCCTCCCTGCGATCACACTCACTCTATGATCACACTCTTCCCTGCGATCACACTCCTCCCTACGGTCACACTCCTCCCTGCGATCACACTCACTCTATGATCACACTCTTCCCTGCGATCACACTCCTCCCTGCGATCACACTCCTCCCTGCGATCACACTCCTCCCTGCGATCACACTCCTCCCTGCGATCACACTCCTCCCTGCGATCACACTCCTCCCTGCGATCAAAGTCCTCCCTGCGATCACACTCACTCTACGATCACACTCCTCCCTACGATCACACTCCTCCCTACGATCAAACTCATCCCTGCGATCACACTCACTCTACGATCACACTCCTCAATGTGATCACACTCCTCCCTGCGATCATACTCCTCCCTACGATCACACTCCTCCCTGCGATCACACGCCTCCCTGCGGTCACACTCCTCCGTACGATCACACTCCTCCCTGCGATCACACTCCTCCCTGCGATCACACTCCTCCCTGCGATCACACTCCTCCCTGCAATCAAACTTCTCCCTACGATCAGACTCCTCCCTGCGATCACACTCCTCCCTGCGATCACACTCCTACCTACGATCACACTCCTCCCTGCGATCACACTTCTCCCTACGATCACACTCCTCCCTGCGATCACACTCCTCCCTGCGATCACACTCCTCCCTGCAATCACACTCCTCCCTACGATCACACTCCTCCCTGCGATCACACTCCTCCCTGCGATCACACTCCTCCCTGCGATCACACTCCTCCCTGCGATCACACTCCTCCCTGCGATCACACTCCTCCCTGCGATCACACTCCTCCCTGCGATCACTCTCCTCCCTTCGATCACACTCACTCTACGATCACACTCCTCCCTGTGAACAGACTCCTCCCTGCGATCACACTCCTCCCTATGATCACACTCCTCCCTGCGATCACACTCCTCCCTGCGATCACACTCCTCCCTGCGATCACTCTCCTCCCTGCGATCACACTCACTCTACGATCACACTCCTCCCTGTGAACAGACTCCTCCCTGCGATCACACTCCTCCCTATGATCACACTCCTCCCTGCGATCACACTCCTCCCTGCGATCACACTCCTCCCTACGATCACACTCCTCCCTGCGATCACACTCCTCCCTGGGATCTCACTCCTCCCTGCAATCACACTCACTCTACGATCACACTCCTCCCTACGATCACACTCCTCCCTGCGATCACACTCACTCTGCGATCACACTCATCCCTACGATCATACTCCTCCCTACGATCACACTCCTCCCTGCGATCACACTCCTCCCTGCGATCACACTCACTCTACGATCACACTCTTCCCTACGATCACACTCCTCCCTGCGATCACACTCACTCTACGATCACACTCCTCCCTGTGAACAGACTCCTCCCTGCGATCACACTCCTCCCTATGATCACACTCCTCCCTGCGATCACACTCCTCCCTGCGATCACACTCCTCCCTACGATCACACTCCTCCCTGCGATCACACTCCTCCCTACGATCACATTCCTCCCTGCGATCACACTCCTCCCTACGATCACACTCCTCCCTAGGATCACACTCCTCCCTGCGATCACACTCCTCCCTACGATCACACTCCTCCCTGCGATCACGCTCCTCCCTGCGATCACGCTCCTCCCTGCGATCACACTCCTCCCTACGATCACACTCCTCCCTGCGATCACACTCCTCCCTGCGATCACACTCCTCCCTACGATCACACTCCTCCCTACGATCACACTCCTCCCTACGATCACACTCACTCTACGATCACACTCCTCCCTACGATCACACTCTTCCCTACGATCACACTCCTCCCTGCGATCACACCCCTCTCTGCGATCACACTCCTCCCTGCGATCACACTCCTCCCTGCGATCACACTCCTCCCTGTGATCACACTCCTCCCTGCGATCACACTCCTCCCTGCGATCACACTCCTCCCTACGATCACACTCACTCTACGATCACACTCACCATATGATCACACTCCTCCCTACGATCACACTCCTACCTGCGATCACACTCCTCCCTACGATCACACTCCTCCCTGCGATCACACTCCTCCCTGCACTCACACTCCTCCCTACGATCACACTCCTCCCTACGATCACACTCCTCCATGCGATCACACTCCTCCCTGCGATCACACTCCTCCCTGCGATCACACTCCTCCCTGCGATCACACTCCTCCCTGCGATCACACTCCTCCCTACGATCACACTCCTCCCTGCGCTCACACTCCTCCCTGTGATCCCACTCCTCCCTACGATCACACTCCTCCCTGCGATCACACTCACTCTTCGATCACTCTCACCGTATGATCACACTCCTCCCTACGATCACACTCCTACCTGCGATCACACTCCTCCCTACGATCACACTCCTCCCTGCGATCACACTCCTCCCTGCACTCACACTCCTCCCTACGATCACACTCCTCCCTACGATCACACTCCTCCATGCGATCGCACTCCTCCCTGCGATCACACTCCTCCCTGTGATCACACTCCTCCCTGCGATCACACTCCTCCCTGCGATCACACTCCTCCCTGCGATCTCACTGCTCATTGCGATCGCACTCCTCCCTGCGATCGCACTCCTCCCTGCGATCACACTCCTCCTTGCGATCGCACTCCTCCCTGCGATCTCACTGCTCCCTGCGATCATACTCCTCCCTGCGATCACACTCCTCCCTGCGATCACACTCCTCCCTGCGATCACACTCCTCCCTGCGATCACACTCCTCCCTCCGATCACACTCCTCCCTGCGATCACTCTCCTCTCTGCGATCACACTCCTCCCTGCGATCACACTCCTCCCTGCGATCACACTCCTCCCTGCGATCACACTCCTCCCTACGATAACACTCCTCCCTGCGATCACACTCCTCCCTGCGACCACACTCCTCCCAACGATCACACTCCTCGCTGCGATCACACTCCTCCCTGCGATCACACTCCTCCCTGCGATCACACTCCTCCCTGCGATCACACTCCTCCCTGCGATCACACTCCTCCCTGCGATCACACTCCTTCCTGTGATCACACTCCTCCCTGCGATCACACTCCTCCCTGCTATCACACTCCTCCCTGCGATCACACTCCTCCCTGCGATCACACTCCTCCCTACGATCACACTCCTCCCTGCGATCCCACTCCTCCCTGCGATCACACTCCTTCCTGCGATCACACTCCTCCCTGCGATCACACTCCTCCCTACGTTCACACTCCTCCCTGCGATCACACTCACTCTATGATCACACTCCTCCCTACGATCACACTCCTCCCTGCGATCACACTCCTCCCTGCGATCACACTCCTCCCTGGGATCTCACTCCTCCCTGCAATCACACTCACTCTACGATCACACTCCTCCCTACGATCACACTCCTCCCTGCGATCACACTCACTCTGCGATCACACTCATCCCTACGATCATACTCCTCCCTACGATCACACTCCTCCCTGCGATCACACTCACTCTACGATCACACTCCTCAATGTGATCACACTCCTCCCTGCGATCACACTCCTCCCTACCATCACAATCCTCCCTGCGATCACACTCCTCCCTGCGATCACACTCCTCCCTACGATCACACTCCTCCCTGCGATCACACTCCTCCCTGCGCTCACACTCCTCCCTGCGATCACACCCCTCCCTACGATCAAACTCCTCCCTACGATCACACTCCTCCCTGCGATCACACTCCTCCCTGCGATCACACTCCTCCATACGATCAAACTCCTCCCTGCGATCACACTCCTCCCTGCGATCACACTCCTCCCTGCGATCACACTCCTCCCTGCGATCACACTCCTCCCTACGGTCACACTCCTCCCTGCGATCACACTCACTCTATGATCACACTCTTCCCTGCGATCACACTCCTCCCTGCGATCACACTCCTCCCTGCGATCACCCTCCTCCCTGCGATCACACTCCTCCCTGCGATCACACTCCTCCCCACGGTCACACTCCTCCCTGCGATCACACTCACTCTATGATCACACTCTTCCCTGCGATCACACTCCTCCCTACGGTCACACTCCTCCCTGCGATCACACTCACTCTATGATCACACTCTTCCCTGCGATCACACTCCTCCCTGCGATCACACTCCTCCCTGCGATCACACTCCTCCCTGCGATCACACTCCTCCCTGCGATCACACTCCTCCCTGCGATCACACTCCTCCCTGCGATCAAAGTCCTCCCTGCGATCACACTCACTCTACGATCACACTCCTCCCTACGATCACACTCCTCCCTACGATCAAACTCATCCCTGCGATCACACTCACTCTACGATCACACTCCTCAATGTGATCACACTCCTCCCTGCGATCATACTCCTCCCTACGATCACACTCCTCCCTGCGATCACACGCCTCCCTGCGGTCACACTCCTCCGTACGATCACACTCCTCCCTGCGATCACACTCCTCCCTGCGATCACACTCCTCCCTGCGATCACACTCCTCCCTGCGATCACACTTCTCCCTACGATCACACTCCTCCCTGCGATCATACTCCTCCCTGCGATCACACTCCTCCCTGTGATCACACTCCTCCCTGCGATCACACTCCTCCCTGCGATCACACTCCTCCCTGCGATCTCACTGCTCATTGCGATCGCACTCCTCCCTGCGATCGCACTCCTCCCTGCGATCACACTCCTCCTTGCGATCGCACTCCTCCCTGCGATCTCACTGCTCCCTGCGATCATACTCCTCCCTGCGATCACACTCCTCCCTGCGATCACACTCCTCCCTGCGATCACACTCCTCCCTGCGATCACACTCCTCCCTCCGATCACACTCCTCCCTGCGATCACTCTCCTCTCTGCGATCACACTCCTCCCTGCGATCACACTCCTCCCTGCGATCACACTCCTCCCTGCGATCACACTCCTCCCTACGATAACACTCGTCCCTGCGATCACACTCCTCCCTGCGACCACACTCCTCCCAACGATCACACTCCTCGCTGCGATCACACTCCTCCCTGCGATCACACTCCTCCCTGCGATCACACTCCTCCCTGCGATCACACTCCTCCCTGCGATCACACTCCTCCCTGCGATCACACTCCTTCCTGCGATCACACTCCTCCCTGCGATCACACTCCTCCCTGCTATCACACTCCTCCCTGCGATCACACTCCTCCCTGCGATCACACTCCTCCCTACGATCACACTCCTCCCTGCGATCCCACTCCTCCCTGCGATCACACTCCTTCCTGCGATCACACTCCTCCCTGCGATCACACTCCTCCCTACGTTCACACTCCTCCCTGCGATCACACTCACTCTATGATCACACTCCTCCCTACGATCACACTCCTCCCTGCGATCACACTCCTCCCTGCGATCACACTCCTCCCTGGGATCTCACTCCTCCCTGCAATCACACTCACTCTACGATCACACTCCTCCCTACGATCACACTCCTCCCTGCGATCACACTCACTCTGCGATCACACTCATCCCTACGATCATACTCCTCCCTACGATCACACTCCTCCCTGCGATCACACTCACTCTACGATCACACTCCTCAATGTGATCACACTCCTCCCTGCGATCACACTCCTCCCTACCATCACAATCCTCCCTGCGATCACACTCCTCCCTGCGATCACACTCCTCCCTACGATCACACTCCTCCCTGCGATCACACTCCTCCCTGCGCTCACACTCCTCCCTGCGATCACACCCCTCCCTACGATCAAACTCCTCCCTACGATCACACTCCTCCCTGCGATCACACTCCTCCCTGCGATCACACTCCTCCATACGATCAAACTCCTCCCTGCGATCACACTCCTCCCTGCGATCACACTCCTCCCTGCGATCACACTCCTCCCTGCGATCACACTCCTCCCTACGGTCACACTCCTCCCTGCGATCACACTCACTCTATGATCACACTCTTCCCTGCGATCACACTCCTCCCTGCGATCACACTCCTCCCTGCGATCACCCTCCTCCCTGCGATCACACTCCTCCCTGCGATCACACTCCTCCCTACCGTCACACTCCTCCCTGCGATCACACTCACTCTATGATCACACTCTTCCCTGCGATCACACTCCTCCCTACGGTCACACTCCTCCCTGCGATCACACTCACTCTATGATCACACTCTTCCCTGCGATCACACTCCTCCCTGCGATCACACTCCTCCCTGCGATCACACTCCTCCCTGCGATCACACTCCTCCCTGCGATCACACTCCTCCCTGCGATCACACTCCTCCCTGCGATCACACTCCTCCCTGCGATCAAAGTCCTCCCTGCGATCACACTCACTCTACGATCACACTCCTCCCTACGATCACACTCCTCCCTACGATCAAACTCATCCCTGCGATCACACTCACTCTACGATCACACTCCTCAATGTGATCACACTCCTCCCTGCGATCATACTCCTCCCTACGATCACACTCCTCCCTGCGATCACACGCCTCCCTGCGGTCACACTCCTCCGTACGATCACACTCCTCCCTGCGATCACACTCCTCCCTGCGATCACACTCCTCCCTGCGATCACACTCCTCCCTGCGATCACACTTCTCCCTACGATCACACTCCTCCCTGCGATCACATTCCTCCCTGCGATCACACTCCTCCCTGCAATCACACTCCTCCCTACGATCACACTCCTCCCTGCGATCACACTCCTCCCTGCGATCACACTCCTCCCTGCGATCACACTCCTCCCTGCGATCACACTCCTCCCTGCGATCACTCTCCTCCCTTCGATCACACTCACTCTACGATCACACTCCTCCCTGTGAACAGACTCCTCCCTGCGATCACACTCCTCCCTATGATCACACTCCTCCCTGCGATCACACTCCTCCCTGCGATCACACTCCTCCCTGCGATCACTCTCCTCCCTGCGATCACACTCACTCTACGATCACACTCCTCCCTGAGAACAGACTCCTCCCTGCGATCACACTCCTCCCTATGATCACACTCCTCCCTGCGATCACACTCCTCCCTGCGATCACACTCCTCCCTACGATCACACTCCTCCCTGCGATCACACTCCTCCCTGGGATCTCACTCCTCCCTGCAATCACACTCACTCTACGATCACACTCCTCCCTACGATCACACTCCTCCCTGCGATCACACTCACTCTGCGATCACACTCATCCCTACGATCATACTCCTCCCTACGATCACACTCCTCCCTGCGATCACACTCCTCCCTGCGATCACACTCACTCTACGATCACACTCTTCCCTACGATCACACTCCTCCCTGCGATCACACTCACTCTACGATCACACTCCTCCCTGTGAACAGACTCCTCCCTGCGATCACACTCCTCCCTATGATCACACTCCTCCCTGCGATCACACTCCTCCCTGCGATCACACTCCTCCCTACGATCACACTCCTCCCTGCGATCACACTCCTCCCTACGATCACATTCCTCCCTGCGATCACACTCCTCCCTACGATCACACTCCTCCCTAGGATCACACTCCTCCCTGCGATCACACTCCTCCCTACGATCACACTCCTCCCTGCGATCACGCTCCTCCCTGCGATCACGCTCCTCCCTGCGATCACACTCCTCCCTACGATCACACTCCTCCCTGCGATCACACTCCTCCCTGCGATCACACTCCTCCCTACGATCACACTCCTCCCTACGATCACACTCCTCCCTACGATCACACTCACTCTACGATCACACTCCTCCCTACGATCACACTCTTCCCTACGATCACACTCCTCCCTGCGATCACACCCCTCTCTGCGATCACACTCCTCCCTGCGATCACACTCCTCCCTGCGATCACACTCCTCCCTGTGATCACACTCCTCCCTGCGATCACACTCCTCCCTGCGATCACACTCCTCCCTACGATCACACTCACTCTACGATCACACTCACCGTATGATCACACTCCTCCCTACGATCACACTCCTACCTGCGATCACACTCCTCCCTACGATCACACTCCTCCCTGCGATCACACTCCTCCCTGCACTCACACTCCGCCCTACGATCACACTCCTCCCTACGATCACACTCCTCCATGCGATCACACTCCTCCCTGCGATCACACTCCTCCCTGTGATCACACTCCTCCCTGCGATCACACTCCTCCCTGCGATCACACTCCTCCCTATGATCACACTCCTCCCTGCGCTCACACTCCTCCCTGTGATCACACTCCTCCCTACGATCACACTCCTCCCTGCGATCACACTCACTCTACGATCACTCTCACCGTATGATCACACTCCTCCCTACGATCACACTCCTACCTGCGATCACACTCCTCCCTACGATCACACTCCTCCCTGCGATCACACTCCTCCCTGCACTCACACTCCTCCCTACGATCACACTCCTCCCTACGATCACACTCCTCCATGCGATCGCACTCCTCCCTGCGATCACACTCCTCCCTGTGATCACACTCCTCCCTGCGATCACACTCCTCCCTGCGATCGCACTCCTCCCTGCGATCTCACTGCTCCTTGCGATCGCACTCCTCCCTGCGATCGCACTCCTCCCTGCGATCACACTCCTCCTTGCGATCGCACTCCTCCCTGCGATCGCACTCCTCCCTGCGATCGCACTCCTCCCTGCGATCTCACTGCTCCCTGCGATCACACTCCTCTCTGCGATCACACTCCTCCCTGCGATCACACTCCTCCCTGCGATCACACTCCTCCCTGCGATCACACTCCTCCCTGCGATAACACTCCTCCCTGCGATCACACTCCTCCCTGCGACCACACTCCTCCCTACGATCACACTCCTCGCTGCGATCACACTCCTCCCTGCGATCACACTCCTCCCTGCGATCACACACCTCCCTGCGATCACACTCCTCCCTGCGATCACACTCCTCCCTGCGATCACACTCCTTCCTGCGATCACGCTCCTCCCTCCGATCACACTCCTCCCTGCTATCACACTCCTCCCTGCGATCACACTCCTCCCTGCGATCACACTCCTCCCTACGATCACACTCCTCCCTGCGATCCCACTCCTCCCTGCGATCACACTCCTCCCTGCGATCACACTCCTCCCTGCGATCACACTCCTCCCTACGTTCACACTCCTCCCTGCGATCACACTCACTCTACGATCACACTCCTCCCTACGATCACACTCCTCCCTGCGATCACACTCCTCCCTGCGATCACACTCCTCCCTGGGATCTCACTCCTCCCTGCAATCACACTCACTCTACGATCACACTCCTCCCTACGATCACACTCCTCCCTGCGATCACACTCACTCTGCGATCACACTCATCCCTACGATCATACTCCTCCCTACGATCACACTCCTCCCTGCGATCACACTCACTCTACGATCACACTCCTCAATGTGATCACACTCCTCCCTGCGATCACACTCCTCCCTACCATCACAACCCTCCCTGCGATCACACTCCTCCCTGCGATCACACTCCTCCCTACGATCACATTCCTCCCTGCGATCACACTCCTCCCTGCGCTCACACTCCTCCCTGCGATCACACCCCTCCCTACGATCAAACTCCTCCCTACGATCACACTCCTCCCTGCGATCACACTCCTCCCTGCGATCACACTCCTCCGTACGATCAAACTCCTCCCTGCGATCACACTCCTCCCTGCGATCACACTCCTCCCTGCGATCACACTCCTCCCTGCGATCACACTCCTCCCTACGGTCACACTCCTCCCTGCGATCACACTCACTCTATGATCACACTCTTCCCTGCGATCACACTCCTCCCTGCGATCACACTCCTCCCTGCGATCACCCTCCTCCCTGCGATCACACTCCTCCCTGCGATCACACTCCTCCCTACGGTCACACTCCTCCCTGCGATCACACTCACTCTATGATCACACTCTTCCCTGCGATCACACTCCTCCCTACGGTCACACTCCTCCCTGCGATCACACTCACTCTATGATCACACTCTTCCCTGCGATCACACTCCTCCCTGCGATCACACTCCTCCCTGCGATCACACTCCTCCCTGCAATCACACTCCTCCCTGCGATCACACTCCTCCCTGCGATCACACTCCTCCCTGCGATCACACTCCTCCCTGCGATCAAAGTCCTCCCTGCGATCACACTCACTCTACGATCACACTCCTCCCTACGATCACACTCCTCCCTACGATCAAACTCATCCCTGCGATCACACTCACTCTACGATCACACTCCTCAATGTGATCACACTCCTCCCTGCGATCATACTCCTCCCTACGATCACACTCCTCCCTGCGATCACACGCCTCCCTGCGGTCACACTCCTCCGTACGATCACACTCCTCCCTGCGATCACACTCCTCCCTGCGATCACACTCCTCCCTGCGATCACACTCCTCCCTGCGATCACACTTCTCCCTACGATCACACTCCTCCCTGCGATCACACTCCTCCCTGCGATCACACTCCTCCCTGCAATCACACTCCTCCCTACGATCACACTCCTCCCTGCGATCACACTCCTCCCTGCGATCACACTCCTCCCTGCGATCACACTCCTCCCTGCGATCACACTCCTCCCTGCGATCACACTCCTCCCTGCGATCACACTCCTCCCTGCGATCACTCTCCTCCCTTCGATCACACTCACTCTACGATCACACTCCTCCCTGTGAACAGACTCCTCCCTGCGCTCACACTCCTCCCTATGATCACACTCCTCCCTGCGATCACACTCCTCCCTGCGATCACACTCCTCCCTGCGATCACTCTCCTCCCTGCGATCACACTCACTCTACGATCACACTCCTCCCTGTGAACAGACTCCTCCCTGCGATCACACTCCTCCCTATGATCACACTCCTCCCTGCGATCACACTCCTCCCTGCGATCACACTCCTCCCTACGATCACACTCCTCCCTGCGATCACACTCCTCCCTACGATCACATTCCTCCCTGCGATCACACTCCTCCCTACAATCACACTCCTCCCTAGGATCACACTCCTCCCTGCGATCGCACTCCTCCCTACGATCACACTCCTCCCTGCGATCACGCTCCTCCCTGCGATCACGCTCCTCCCTGCGATCACGCTCCTCCCTACGATCACACTCCTCCCTGCGATCACACTCCTCCCTGCGATCACACTCCTCCCTACGATCACACTCCTCCCTACGATCACACTCACTCTACGATCACACTCCTCCCTACGATCACACTCTTCCCTACGATCACACTCCTCCCTGCGATCACACCCCTCTCTGCGATCACACTCCTCCCTGCGATCACACTCCTCCCTGCGATCACACTCCTCCCTGTGATCACACTCCTCCCTGCGATCACACTCCTCCCTGCGATCACACTCCTCCCTACGGTCACACTCCTCCCTGCGATCACACTCACTCTATGATCACACTCTTCCCTGCGATCACACTCCTCCCTACGGTCACACTCCTCCCTGCGATCACACTCACTCTATGATCACACTCTTCCCTGCGATCACACTCCTCCCTGCGATCACACTCCTCCCTGCGATCACACTCCTCCCTGCGATCACACTCCTCCCTGCGATCACACTCCTCCCTGCGATCACACTCCTCCCTGCGATCACACTCCTCCCTGCGATCAAAGTCCTCCCTGCGATCACACTCACTCTACGATCACACTCCTCCCTACGATCACACTCCTCCCTACGATCAAACTCATCCCTGCGATCACACTCACTCTACGATCACACTCCTCAATGTGATCACACTCCTCCCTGCGATCATACTCCTCCCTACGATCACACTCCTCCCTGCGATCACACGCCTCCCTGCGGTCACACTCCTCCGTACGATCACACTCCTCCCTGCGATCACACTCCTCCCTGCGATCACACTCCTCCCTGCGATCACACTCCTCCCTGCAATCAAACTTCTCCCTACGAACAGACTCCTCCCTGCGATCACACTCCTCCCTGCGATCACACTCCTACCTACGATCACACTCCTCCCTGCGATCACACTTCTCCCTACGATCACACTCCTCCCTGCGATCACACTCCTCCCTGCGATCACACTCCTCCCTGCAATCACACTCCTCCCTACGATCACACTCCTCCCTGCGATCACACTCCTCCCTGCGATCACACTCCTCCCTGCGATCACTCTCCTCCCTGCGATCACACTCCTCCCTGCGATCACACTCCTCCCTGCGATCACACTCCTCCCTGCGATCACACTCCTCCCTGCGATCACACTCCTCCCTGCGATCACTCTCCTCCCTTCGATCACACTCACTCTACGATCACACTCCTCCCTGTGAACAGACTCCTCCCTGCGATCACACTCCTCCCTATGATCACACTCCTCCCTGCGATCACACTCCTCCCTGCGATCACACTCCTCCCTGCGATCACTCTCCTCCCTGCGATCACACTCACTCTACGATCACACTCCTCCCTGTGAACAGACTCCTCCCTGCGATCACACTCCTCCCTATGATCACACTCCTCCCTGCGATCACACTCCTCCCTGCGATCACACTCCTCCCTACGATCACACTCCTCCCTGCGATCACACTCCTCCCTGGGATCTCACTCCTCCCTGCAATCACACTCACTCTACGATCACACTCCTCCCTACGATCACACTCCTCCCTGCGATCACACTCACTCTGCGATCACACTCATCCCTACGATCATACTCCTCCCTACGATCACACTCCTCCCTGCGATCACACTCCTCCCTGCGATCACACTCACTCTACGATCACACTCTTCCCTACGATCACACTCCTCCCTGCGATCACACTCACTCTACGATCACACTCCTCCCTGTGAACAGACTCCTCCCTGCGATCACACTCCTCCCTATGATCACACTCCTCCCTGCGATCACACTCCTCCCTGCGATCACACTCCTCCCTACGATCACACTCCTCCCTGCGATCACACTCCTCCCTACGATCACATTCCTCCCTGCGATCACACTCCTCCCTACGATCACACTCCTCCCTAGGATCACACTCCTCCCTGCGATCACACTCCTCCCTACGATCACACTCCTCCCTGCGATCACGCTCCTCCCTGCGATCACGCTCCTCCCTGCGATCACACTCCTCCCTACGATCACACTCCTCCCTGCGATCACACTCCTCCCTGCGATCACACTCCTCCCTACGATCACACTCCTCCCTACGATCACACTCCTCCCTACGATCACACTCACTCTACGATCACACTCCTCCCTACGATCACACTCTTCCCTACGATCACACTCCTCCCTGCGATCACACCCCTCTCTGCGATCACACTCCTCCCTGCGATCACACTCCTCCCTGCGATCACACTCCTCCCTGTGATCACACTCCTCCCTGCGATCACACTCCTCCCTGCGATCACACTCCTCCCTACGATCACACTCACTCTACGATCACACTCACCATATGATCACACTCCTCCCTACGATCACACTCCTACCTGCGATCACACTCCTCCCTACGATCACACTCCTCCCTGCGATCACACTCCTCCCTGCACTCACACTCCTCCCTACGATCACACTCCTCCCTACGATCACACTCCTCCATGCGATCACACTCCTCCCTGCGATCACACTCCTCCCTGCGATCACACTCCTCCCTGCGATCACACTCCTCCCTGCGATCACACTCCTCCCTACGATCACACTCCTCCCTGCGCTCACACTCCTCCCTGTGATCACACTCCTCCCTACGATCACACTCCTCCCTGCGATCACACTCACTCTTCGATCACTCTCACCGTATGATCACACTCCTCCCTACGATCACACTCCTACCTGCGATCACACTCCTCCCTACGATCACACTCCTCCCTGCGATCACACTCCTCCCTGCACTCACACTCCTCCCTACGATCACACTCCTCCCTACGATCACACTCCTCCATGCGATCGCACTCCTCCCTGCGATCACACTCCTCCCTGTGATCACACTCCTCCCTGCGATCACACTCCTCCCTGCGATCACACTCCTCCCTGCGATCTCACTGCTCATTGCGATCGCACTCCTCCCTGCGATCGCACTCCTCCCTGCGATCACACTCCTCCTTGCGATCGCACTCCTCCCTGCGATCTCACTGCTCCCTGCGATCATACTCCTCCCTGCGATCACACTCCTCCCTGCGATCACACTCCTCCCTGCGATCACACTCCTCCCTGCGATCACACTCCTCCCTCCGATCACACTCCTCCCTGCGATCACTCTCCTCTCTGCGATCACACTCCTCCCTGCGATCACACTCCTCCCTGCGATCACACTCCTCCCTGCGATCACACTCCTCCCTACGATAACACTCCTCCCTGCGATCACACTCCTCCCTGCGACCACACTCCTCCCAACGATCACACTCCTCGCTGCGATCACACTCCTCCCTGCGATCACACTCCTCCCTGCGATCACACTCCTCCCTGCGATCACACTCCTCCCTGCGATCACACTCCTCCCTGCGATCACACTCCTTCCTGTGATCACACTCCTCCCTGCGATCACACTCCTCCCTGCTATCACACTCCTCCCTGCGATCACACTCCTCCCTGCGATCACACTCCTCCCTACGATCACACTCCTCCCTGCGATCCCACTCCTCCCTGCGATCACACTCCTTCCTGCGATCACACTCCTCCCTGCGATCACACTCCTCCCTACGTTCACACTCCTCCCTGCGATCACACTCACTCTATGATCACACTCCTCCCTACGATCACACTCCTCCCTGCGATCACACTCCTCCCTGCGATCACACTCCTCCCTGGGATCTCACTCCTCCCTGCAATCACACTCACTCTACGATCACACTCCTCCCTATGATCACACTCCTCCCTGCGATCACACTCACTCTGCGATCACACTCATCCCTACGATCATACTCCTCCCTACGATCACACTCCTCCCTGCGATCACACTCACTCTACGATCACACTCCTCAATGTGATCACACTCCTCCCTGCGATCACACTCCTCCCTACCATCACAATCCTCCCTGCGATCACACTCCTCCCTGCGATCACACTCCTCCCTACGATCACACTCCTCCCTGCGATCACACTCCTCCCTGCGCTCACACTCCTCCCTGCGATCACACCCCTCCCTACGATCAAACTCCTCCCTACGATCACACTCCTCCCTGCGATCACACTCCTCCCTGCGATCACACTCCTCCATACGATCAAACTCCTCCCTGCGATCACACTCCTCCCTGCGATCACACTCCTCCCTGCGATCACACTCCTCCCTGCGATCACACTCCTCCCTACGGTCACACTCCTCCCTGCGATCACACTCACTCTATGATCACACTCTTCCCTGCGATCACACTCCTCCCTGCGATCACACTCCT
Source organism: Somniosus microcephalus (assembly GCF_052327205.1). Lineage (NCBI taxonomy): Eukaryota > Metazoa > Chordata > Chondrichthyes > Squaliformes > Somniosidae > Somniosus > Somniosus microcephalus. Next base: position 124,452 of record NW_028225458.1, on the reverse strand, counting down.
CCCTGCGATCACCCTCCTCCCTGCGATCACACTCCTCCCTGCGATCACACTCCTCCCTACGGTCACACTCCTCCCTGCGATCACACTCACTCTATGATCACACTCTTCCCTGCGATCACACTCCTCCCTACGGTCACACTCCTCCCTGCGATCACACTCACTCTATGATCACACACTTCCCTGCGATCACACTCCTCCCTGCGATCACACTCCTCCCTGCGATCACACTCCTCCCTGCGATCACACTCCTCCCTGCGATCACACTCCTCCCTGCGATCACACTCCTCCCTGCGATCACACTCCTCCCTGCGATCAAAGTCCTCCCTGCGATCACACTCACTCTACGATCACACTCCTCCCTACGATCACACTCCTCCCTACGATCAAACTCATCCCTGCGATCACACTCACTCTACGATCACACTCCTCAATGTGATCACACTCCTCCCTGCGATCATACTCCTCCCTACGATCACACTCCTCCCTGCGATCACACGCCTCCCTGCGGTCACACTCCTCCGTACGATCACACTCCTCCCTGCGATCACACTCCTCCCTGCGATCACACTCCTCCCTGCGATCACACTCCTCCCTGCGATCACACTTCTCCCTACGATCACACTCCTCCCTGCGATCATACTCCTCCCTGCGATCACACTCCTCCCTGTGATCACACTCCTCCCTGCGATCACACTCCTCCCTGCGATCACACTCCTCCCTGCGATCTCACTGCTCATTGCGATCGCACTCCTCCCTGCGATCGCACTCCTCCCTGCGATCACACTCCTCCTTGCGATCGCACTCCTCCCTGCGATCTCACTGCTCCCTGCGATCATACTCCTCCCTGCGATCACACTCCTCCCTGCGATCACACTCCTCCCTGCGATCACACTCCTCCCTGCGATCACACTCCTCCCTCCGATCACACTCCTCCCTGCGATCACTCTCCTCTCTGCGATCACACTCCTCCCTGCGATCACACTCCTCCCTGCGATCACACTCCTCCCTGCGATCACACTCCTCCCTACGATAACACTCCTCCCTGCGATCACACTCCTCCCTGCGACCACACTCCTCCCAACGATCACACTCCTCGCTGCGATCACACTCCTCCCTGCGATCACACTCCTCCCTGCGATCACACTCCTCCCTGCGATCACACTCCTCCCTGCGATCACACTCCTCCCTGCGATCACACTCCTTCCTGCGATCACACTCCTCCCTGCGATCACACTCCTCCCTGCTATCACACTCCTCCCTGCGATCACACTCCTCCCTGCGATCACACTCCTCCCTACGATCACACTCCTCCCTGCGATCCCACTCCTCCCTGCGATCACACTCCTTCCTGCGATCACACTCCTCCCTGCGATCACACTCCTCCCTACGTTCACACTCCTCCCTGCGATCACACTCACTCTATGATCACACTCCTCCCTACGATCACACTCCTCCCTGCGATCACACTCCTCCCTGCGATCACACTCCTCCCTGGGATCTCACTCCTCCCTGCAATCACACTCACTCTACGATCACACTCCTCCCTACGATCACACTCCTCCCTGCGATCACACTCACTCTGCGATCACACTCATCCCTACGATCATACTCCTCCCTACGATCACACTCCTCCCTGCGATCACACTCACTCTACGATCACACTCCTCAATGTGATCACACTCCTCCCTGCGATCACACTCCTCCCTACCATCACAATCCTCCCTGCGATCACACTCCTCCCTGCGATCACACTCCTCCCTACGATCACACTCCTCCCTGCGATCACACTCCTCCCTGCGCTCACACTCCTCCCTGCGATCACACCCCTCCCTACGATCAAACTCCTCCCTACGATCACACTCCTCCCTGCGATCACACTCCTCCCTGCGATCACACTCCTCCATACGATCAAACTCCTCCCTGCGATCACACTCCTCCCTGCGATCACACTCCTCCCTGCGATCACACTCCTCCCTGCGATCACACTCCTCCCTACGGTCACACTCCTCCCTGCGATCACACTCACTCTATGATCACACTCTTCCCTGCGATCACACTCCTCCCTGCGATCACACTCCTCCCTGCGATCACCCTCCTCCCTGCGATCACACTCCTCCCTGCGATCACACTCCTCCCTACGGTCACACTCCTCCCTGCGATCACACTCACTCTATGATCACACTCTTCCCTGCGATCACACTCCTCCCTACGGTCACACTCCTCCCTGCGATCACACTCACTCTATGATCACACTCTTCCCTGCGATCACACTCCTCCCTGCGATCACACTCCTCCCTGCGATCACACTCCTCCCTGCGATCACACTCCTCCCTGCGATCACACTCCTCCCTGCGATCACACTCCTCCCTGCGATCACACTCCTCCCTGCGATCAAAGTCCTCCCTGCGATCACACTCACTCTACGATCACACTCCTCCCTACGATCACACTCCTCCCTACGATCAAACTCATCCCTGCGATCACACTCACTCTACGATCACACTCCTCAATGTGATCACACTCCTCCCTGCGATCATACTCCTCCCTACGATCACACTCCTCCCTGCGATCACACGCCTCCCTGCGGTCACACTCCTCCGTACGATCACACTCCTCCCTGCGATCACACTCCTCCCTGCGATCACACTCCTCCCTGCGATCACACTCCTCCCTGCGATCACACTTCTCCCTACGATCACACTCCTCCCTGCGATCACACTCCTCCCTGCGATCACACTCCTCCCTGCAATCACACTCCTCCCTACGATCACACTCCTCCCTGCGATCACACTCCTCCCTGCGATCACACTCCTCCCTGCGATCACACTCCTCCCTGCGATCACACTCCTCCCTGCGATCACTCTCCTCCCTTCGATCACACTCACTCTACGATCACACTCCTCCCTGTGAACAGACTCCTCCCTGCGATCACACTCCTCCCTATGATCACACTCCTCCCTGCGATCACACTCCTCCCTGCGATCACACTCCTCCCTGCGATCACTCTCCTCCCTGCGATCACACTCACTCTACGATCACACTCCTCCCTGAGAACAGACTCCTCCCTGCGATCACACTCCTCCCTATGATCACACTCCTCCCTGCGATCACACTCCTCCCTGCGATCACACTCCTCCCTACGATCACACTCCTCCCTGCGATCACACTCCTCCCTGGGATCTCACTCCTCCCTGCAATCACACTCACTCTACGATCACACTCCTCCCTACGATCACACTCCTCCCTGCGATCACACTCACTCTGCGATCACACTCATCCCTACGATGATACTCCTCCCTACGATCACACTCCTCCCTGCGATCACACTCCTCCCTGCGATCACACTCACTCTACGATCACACTCTTCCCTACGATCACACTCCTCCCTGCGATCACACTCACTCTACGATCACACTCCTCCCTGTGAACAGACTCCTCCCTGCGATCACACTCCTCCCTATGATCACACTCCTCCCTGCGATCACACTCCTCCCTGCGATCACACTCCTCCCTACGATCACACTCCTCCCTGCGATCACACTCCTCCCTGCGCTCACACTCCTCCCTGCGATCACACTCCTCCCTGCGATCACACTCCTCCCTGCGATCACACTCCTCCCTGCGATCACACTCCTTCCTGTGATCACACTCCTCCCTGCGATCACACTCCTCCCTGCTATCACACTCCTCCCTGCGATCACACTCCTCCCTGCGATCACACTCCTCCCTACGATCACACTCCTCCCTGCGATCCCACTCCTCCCTGCGATCACACTCCTTCCTGCGATCACACTCCTCCCTGCGATCACACTCCTCCCTACGTTCACACTCCTCCCTGCGATCACACTCACTCTATGATCACACTCCTCCCTACGATCACACTCCTCCCTGCGATCACACTCCTCCCTGCGATCACACTCCTCCCTGGGATCTCACTCCTCCCTGCAATCACACTCACTCTACGATCACACTCCTCCCTACGATCACACTCCTCCCTGCGATCACACTCACTCTGCGATCACACTCATCCCTACGATCATACTCCTCCCTACGATCACACTCCTCCCTGCGATCACACTCACTCTACGATCACACTCCTCAATGTGATCACACTCCTCCCTGCGATCACACTCCTCCCTACCATCACAATCCTCCCTGCGATCACACTCCTCCCTGCGATCACACTCCTCCCTACGATCACACTCCTCCCTGCGATCACACTCCTCCCTGCGCTCACACTCCTCCCTGCGATCACACCCCTCCCTACGATCAAACTCCTCCCTACGATCACACTCCTCCCTGCGATCACACTCCTCCCTGCGATCACACTCCTCCATACGATCAAACTCCTCCCTGCGATCACACTCCTCCCTGCGATCACACTCCTCCCTGCGATCACACTCCTCCCTGCGATCACACTCCTCCCTACGGTCACACTCCTCCCTGCGATCACACTCACTCTATGATCACACTCTTCCCTGCGATCACACTCCTCCCTGCGATCACACTCCTCCCTGCGATCACCCTCCTCCCTGCGATCACACTCCTCCCTGCGATCACACTCCTCCATACGATCAAACTCCTCCCTGCGATCACACTCCTCCCTGCGATCACACTCCTCCCTGCGATCACACTCCTCCCTGCGATCACACTCCTCCCTACGGTCACACTCCTCCCTGCGATCACACTCACTCTATGATCACACTCTTCCCTGCGATCACACTCCTCCCTACGGTCACACTCCTCCCTGCGATCACACTCACTCTATGATCACACTCTTCCCTGCGATCACACTCCTCCCTGCGATCACACTCCTCCCTGCGATCACACTCCTCCCTGCGATCACACTCCTCCCTGCGATCACACTCCTCCCTGCGATCACACTCCTCCCTGCGATCACACTCCTCCCTGCGATCAAAGTCCTCCCTGCGATCACACTCACTCTACGATCACACTCCTCCCTACGATCACACTCCTCCCTACGATCAAACTCATCCCTGCGATCACACTCACTCTACGATCACACTCCTCAATGTGATCACACTCCTCCCTGCGATCATACTCCTCCCTACGATCACACTCCTCCCTGCGATCACACGCCTCCCTGCGGTCACACTCCTCCGTACGATCACACTCCTCCCTGCGATCACACTCCTCCCTGCGATCACACTCCTCCCTGCGATCACACTCCTCCCTGCGATCACACTTCTCCCTACGATCACACTCCTCCCTGCGATCATACTCCTCCCTGCGATCACACTCCTCCCTGTGATCACACTCCTCCCTGCGATCACACTCCTCCCTGCGATCACACTCCTCCCTGCGATCTCACTGCTCATTGCGATCGCACTCCTCCCTGCGATCGCACTCCTCCCTGCGATCACACTCCTCCTTGCGATCGCACTCCTCCCTGCGATCTCACTGCTCCCTGCGATCATACTCCTCCCTGCGATCACACTCCTCCCTGCGATCACACTCCTCCCTGCGATCACACTCCTCCCTGCGATCACACTCCTCCCTCCGATCACACTCCTCCCTGCGATCACTCTCCTCTCTGCGATCACACTCCTCCCTGCGATCACACTCCTCCCTGCGATCACACTCCTCCCTGCGATCACACTCCTCCCTACGATAACACTCCTCCCTGCGATCACACTCCTCCCTGCGACCACACTCCTCCCAACGATCACACTCCTCGCTGCGATCACACTCCTCCCTGCGATCACACTCCTCCCTGCGATCACACTCCTCCCTGCGATCACACTCCTCCCTGCGATCACACTCCTCCCTGCGATCACACTCCTTCCTGCGATCACACTCCTCCCTGCGATCACACTCCTCCCTGCTATCACACTCCTCCCTGCGATCACACTCCTCCCTGCGATCACACTCCTCCCTACGATCACACTCCTCCCTGCGATCCCACTCCTCCCTGCGATCACACTCCTTCCTGCGATCACACTCCTCCCTGCGATCACACTCCTCCCTACGTTCACACTCCTCCCTGCGATCACACTCACTCTATGATCACACTCCTCCCTACGATCACACTCCTCCCTGCGATCACACTCCTCCCTGCGATCACACTCCTCCCTGGGATCTCACTCCTCCCTGCAATCACACTCACTCTACGATCACACTCCTCCCTACGATCACACTCCTCCCTGCGATCACACTCACTCTGCGATCACACTCATCCCTACGATCATACTCCTCCCTACGATCACACTCCTCCCTGCGATCACACTCACTCTACGATCACACTCCTCAATGTGATCACACTCCTCCCTGCGATCACACTCCTCCCTACCATCACAATCCTCCCTGCGATCACACTCCTCCCTGCGATCACACTCCTCCCTACGATCACACTCCTCCCTGCGATCACACTCCTCCCTGCGCTCACACTCCTCCCTGCGATCACACCCCTCCCTACGATCAAACTCCTCCCTACGATCACACTCCTCCCTGCGATCACACTCCTCCCTGCGATCACACTCCTCCATACGATCAAACTCCTCCCTGCGATCACACTCCTCCCTGCGATCACACTCCTCCCTGCGATCACACTCCTCCCTGCGATCACACTCCTCCCTACGGTCACACTCCTCCCTGCGATCACACTCACTCTATGATCACACTCTTCCCTGCGATCACACTCCTCCCTGCGATCACACTCCTCCCTGCGATCACCCTCCTCCCTGCGATCACACTCCTCCCGGCGATCACACTCCTCCCTACGGTCACACTCCTCCCTGCGATCACACTCACTCTATGATCACACTCTTCCCTGCGATCACACTCCTCCCTACGGTCACACTCCTCCCTACGATCACACTCACTCTATGATCACACTCTTCCCTGCGATCACACTCCTCCCTGCGATCACACTCCTCCCTGCGATCACACTCCTCCCTGCGATCACACTCCTCCCTGCGATCACACTCCTCCCTGCGATCACACTCCTCCCTGCGATCAAAGTCCTCCCTGCGATCACACTCACTCTACGATCACACTCCTCCCTACGATCACACTCCTCCCTACGATCAAACTCATCCCTGCGATCACACTCACTCTACGATCACACTCCTCAATGTGATCACACTCCTCCCTGCGATCATACTCCTCCCTACGATCACACTCCTCCCTGCGATCACACGCCTCCCTGCGGTCACACTCCTCCGTACGATCACACTCCTCCCTGCGATCACACTCCTCCCTGCGATCACACTCCTCCCTGCGATCACACTCCTCCCTGCGATCACACTTCTCCCTACGATCACACTCCTCCCTGCGATCACACTCCTCCCTGCGATCACACTCCTCCCTGCAATCACACTCCTCCCTACGATCACACTCCTCCCTGCGATCACACTCCTCCCTGCGATCACACTCCTCCCTGCGATCACACTCCTCCCTGCGATCACACTCCTCCCTGCGATCACTCTCCTCCCTTCGATCACACTCACTCTACGATCACACTCCTCCCTGTGAACAGACTCCTCCCTGCGATCACACTCCTCCCTATGATCACACTCCTCCCTGCGATCACACTCCTCCCTGCGATCACACTCCTCCCTGCGATCACTCTCCTCCCTGCGATCACACTCACTCTACGATCACACTCCTCCCTACGATCACACTCCTCCCTGCGATCACACTCCTCCCTGCGATCACACTCCTCCCTACGATCACACTCCTCCCTGCGATCACACTCCTCCCTGCGATCACACTCCTCCCTACGATCACACTCCTCCCTGCGATCACACTCCTCCCTGGGATCTCACTCCTCCCTGCAATCACACTCACTCTACGATCACACTCCTCCCTATGATCACACTCCTCCCTGCGATCACACTCACTCTGCGATCACACTCATCCCTACGATCATACTCCTCCCTACGATCACACTCCTCCCTGCGATCACACTCCTCCCTGCGATCACACTCACTCTACGATCACACTCTTCCCTACGATCACACTCCTCCCTGCGATCACACTCACTCTACGATCACACTCCTCCCTGTGAACAGACTCCTCCCTGCGATCACACTCCTCCCTATGATCACACTCCTCCCTGCGATCACACTCCTCCCTGCGATCACACTCCTCCCTACGATCACACTCCTCCCTGCGATCACACTCCTCCCTACGATCACATTCCTCCCTGCGATCACACTCCTCCCTACGATCACACTCCTCCCTAGGATCATACTCCTCCCTGCGATCACACTCCTCCCTACGATCACACTCCTCCCTGCGATCACGCTCCTCCCTGCGATCACGCTCCTCCCTGCGATCACACTCCTCCCTACGATCACACTCCTCCCTGCGATCACACTCCTCCCTGCGATCACACTCCTCCCTACGATCACACTCCTCCCTACGATCACACTCCTCCCTACGATCACACTCACTCTACGATCACACTCCTCCCTACGATCACACTCTTCCCTACGATCACACTCCTCCCTGCGATCACACCCCTCTCTGCGATCACACTCCTCCCTGCGATCACACTCCTCCCTGCGATCACACTCCTCCCTGTGATCACACTCCTCCCTGCGATCACACTCCTCCCTGCGATCACACTCCTCCCTACGATCACACTCACTCTACGATCACACTCACCGTATGATCACACTCCTCCCTACGATCACACTCCTACCTGCGATCACACTCCTCCCTACGATCACACTCCTCCCTGCGATCACACTCCTCCCTGCACTCACACTCCGCCCTACGATCACACTCCTCCCTACGATCACACTCCTCCATGCGATCACACTCCTCCCTGCGATCACACTCCTCCCTGTGATCACACTCCTCCCTGCGATCACACTCCTCCCTGCGATCACACTCCTCCCTATGATCACACTCCTCCCTGCGCTCACACTCCTCCCTGTGATCACACTCCTCCCTACGATCACACTCCTCCCTGCGATCACACTCACTCTACGATCACTCTCACCGTATGATCACACTCCTCCCTACGATCACACTCCTACCTGCGATCACACTCCTCCCTACGATCACACTCCTCCCTGCGATCACACTCCTCCCTGCACTCACACTCCTCCCTACGATCACACTCCTCCCTACGATCACACTCCTCCATGCGATCGCACTCCTCCCTGCGATCACACTCCTCCCTGTGATCACACTCCTCCCTGCGATCACACTCCTCCCTGCGATCGCACTCCTCCCTGCGATCTCACTGCTCCTTGCGATCGCACTCCTCCCTGCGATCGCACTCCTCCCTGCGATCACACTCCTCCTTGCGATCGCACTCCTCCCTGCGATCGCACTCCTCCCTGCGATCGCACTCCTCCCTGCGATCTCACTGCTCCCTGCGATCACACTCCTCCCTGCGATCACACTCCTCCCTGCGATCACACTCCTCCCTGCGATCACACTCCTCCCTGCGATCACACTCCTCCCTCCGATCACACTCCTCCCTGCGATCACTCTCCTCTCTGCGATCACACTCCTCCCTGCGATCACACTCCTCCCTGCGATCACACTCCTCCCTGCGATCACACTCCTCCCTGCGATAACACTCCTCCCTGCGATCACACTCCTCCCTGCGACCACACTCCTCCCTACGATCACACTCCTCGCTGCGATCACACTCCTCCCTGCGATCACACTCCTCCCTGCGATCACACTCCTCCCTGCGATCACACTCCTCCCTGCGATCACACTCCTCCCTGCGATCACACTCCTTCCTGCGATCACGCTCCTCCCTGCGATCACACTCCTCCCTGCTATCACACTCCTCCCTGCGATCACACTCCTCCCTGCGATCACACTCCTCCCTACGATCACACTCCTCCCTGCGATCCCACTCCTCCCTGCGATCACACTCCTCCCTGCGATCACACTCCTCCCTGCGATCACACTCCTCCCTACGTTCACACTCCTCCCTGCGATCACACTCACTCTACGATCACACTCCTCCCTACGATCACACTCCTCCCTGCGATCACACTCCTCCCTGCGATCACACTCCTCCCTGGGATCTCACTCCTCCCTGCAATCACACTCACTCTACGATCACACTCCTCCCTACGATCACACTCCTCCCTGCGATCACACTCACTCTGCGATCACACTCATCCCTACGATCATACTCCTCCCTACGATCACACTCCTCCCTGCGATCACACTCACTCTACGATCACACTCCTCAATGTGATCACACTCCTCCCTGCGATCACACTCCTCCCTACCATCACAACCCTCCCTGCGATCACACTCCTCCCTGCGATCACACTCCTCCCTACGATCACATTCCTCCCTGCGATCACACTCCTCCCTGCGCTCACACTCCTCCCTGCGATCACACCCCTCCCTACGATCAAACTCCTCCCTACGATCACACTCCTCCCTGCGATCACACTCCTCCCTGCGATCACACTCCTCCGTACGATCAAACTCCTCCCTGCGATCACACTCCTCCCTGCGATCACACTCCTCCCTGCGATCACACTCCTCCCTGCGATCACACTCCTCCCTACGGTCACACTCCTCCCTGCGATCACACTCACTCTATGATCACACTCTTCCCTGCGATCACACTCCTCCCTGCGATCACACTCCTCCCTGCGATCACCCTCCTCCCTGCGATCACACTCCTCCCTGCGATCACACTCCTCCCTACGGTCACACTCCTCCCTGCGATCACACTCACTCTATGATCACACTCTTCCCTGCGATCACACTCCTCCCTACGGTCACACTCCTCCCTGCGATCACACTCACTCTATGATCACACTCTTCCCTGCGATCACACTCCTCCCTGCGATCACACTCCTCCCTGCGATCACACTCCTCCCTGCAATCACACTCCTCCCTGCGATCACACTCCTCCCTGCGATCACACTCCTCCCTGCGATCACACTCCTCCCTACGATCACACTCACTCTACGATCACACTCACCGTATGATCACACTCCTCCCTACGATCACACTCCTACCTGCGATCACACTCCTCCCTACGATCACACTCCTCCCTGCGATCACACTCCTCCCTGCACTCACACTCCGCCCTACGATCACACTCCTCCCTACGATCACACTCCTCCATGCGATCACACTCCTCCCTGCGATCACACTCCTCCCTGTGATCACACTCCTCCCTGCGATCACACTCCTCCCTGCGATCACACTCCTCCCTATGATCACACTCCTCCCTGCGCTCACACTCCTCCCTGTGATCACACTCCTCCCTACGATCACACTCCTCCCTGCGATCACACTCACTCTACGATCACTCTCACCGTATGATCACACTCCTCCCTACGATCACACTCCTACCTGCGATCACACTCCTCCCTACGATCACACTCCTCCCTGCGATCACACTCCTCCCTGCACTCACACTCCTCCCTACGATCACACTCCTCCCTACGATCACACTCCTCCATGCGATCGCACTCCTCCCTGCGATCACACTCCTCCCTGTGATCACACTCCTCCCTGCGATCACACTCCTCCCTGCGATCGCACTCCTCCCTGCGATCTCACTGCTCCTTGCGATCGCACTCCTCCCTGCGATCGCACTCCTCCCTGCGATCACACTCCTCCTTGCGATCGCACTCCTCCCTGCGATCGCACTCCTCCCTGCGATCGCACTCCTCCCTGCGATCTCACTGCTCCCTGCGATCACACTCCTCCCTGCGATCACACTCCTCCCTGCGATCACACTCCTCCCTGCGATCACACTCCTCCCTGCGATCACACTCCTCCCTCCGATCACACTCCTCCCTGCGATCACTCTCCTCTCTGCGATCACACTCCTCCCTGCGATCACACTCCTCCCTGCGATCACACTCCTCCCTGCGATCACACTCCTCCCTGCGATAACACTCCTCCCTGCGATCACACTCCTCCCTGCGACCACACTCCTCCCTACGATCACACTCCTCGCTGCGATCACACTCCTCCCTGCGATCACACTCCTCCCTGCGATCACACTCCTCCCTGCGATCACACTCCTCCCTGCGATCACACTCCTCCCTGCGATCACACTCCTTCCTGCGATCACGCTCCTCCCTGCGATCACACTCCTCCCTGCTATCACACTCCTCCCTGCGATCACACTCCTCCCTGCGATCACACTCCTCCCTACGATCACACTCCTCCCTGCGATCCCACTCCTCCCTGCGATCACACTCCTCCCTGCGATCACACTCCTCCCTGCGATCACACTCCTCCCTACGTTCACACTCCTCCCTGCGATCACACTCACTCTACGATCACACTCCTCCCTACGATCACACTCCTCCCTGCGATCACACTCCTCCCTGCGATCACACTCCTCCCTGGGATCTCACTCCTCCCTGCAATCACACTCACTCTACGATCACACTCCTCCCTACGATCACACTCCTCCCTGCGATCACACTCACTCTGCGATCACACTCATCCCTACGATCATACTCCTCCCTACGATCACACTCCTCCCTGCGATCACACTCACTCTACGATCACACTCCTCAATGTGATCACACTCCTCCCTGCGATCACACTCCTCCCTACCATCACAACCCTCCCTGCGATCACACTCCTCCCTGCGATCACACTCCTCCCTACGATCACATTCCTCCCTGCGATCACACTCCTCCCTGCGCTCACACTCCTCCCTGCGATCACACCCCTCCCTACGATCAAACTCCTCCCTACGATCACACTCCTCCCTGCGATCACACTCCTCCCTGCGATCACACTCCTCCGTACGATCAAACTCCTCCCTGCGATCACACTCCTCCCTGCGATCACACTCCTCCTTGCGATCACACTCCTCCCTGCGATCACACTCCTCCCTACGGTCACACTCCTCCCTGCGATCACACTCACTCTATGATCACACTCTTCCCTGCGATCACACTCCTCCCTGCGATCACACTCCTCCCTGCGATCACCCTCCTCCCTGCGATCACACTCCTCCCTGCGATCACACTCCTCCCTACGGTCACACTCCTCCCTGCGATCACACTCACTCTATGATCACACTCTTCCCTGCGATCACACTCCTCCCTACGGTCACACTCCTCCCTGCGATCACACTCACTCTATGATCACACTCTTCCCTGCGATCACACTCCTCCCTGCGATCACACTCCTCCCTGCGATCACACTCCTCCCTGCAATCACACTCCTCCCTGCGATCACACTCCTCCCTGCGATCACACTCCTCCCTGCGATCACACTCCTCCCTGCGATCAAAGTCCTCCCTGCGATCACACTCACTCTACGATCACACTCCTCCCTACGATCACACTCCTCCCTACGATCAAACTCATCCCTGCGATCACACTCACTCTACGATCACACTCCTCAATGTGATCACACTCCTCCCTGCGATCATACTCCTCCCTACGATCACACTCCTCCCTGCGATCACACGCCTCCCTGCGGTCACACTCCTCCGTACGATCACACTCCTCCCTGCGATCACACTCCTCCCTGCGATCACACTCCTCCCTGCGATCACACTCCTCCCTGCGATCACACTTCTCCCTACGATCACACTCCTCCCTGCGATCACACTCCTCCCTGCGATCACACTCCTCCCTGCAATCACACTCCTCCCTACGATCACACTCCTCCCTGCGATCACACTCCTCCCTGCGATCACACTCCTCCCTGCGATCACACTCCTCCCTGCGATCACACTCCTCCCTGCGATCACACTCCTCCCTGCGATCACACTCCTCCCTGCGATCACACTCCTCCCTGCGATCACACTCCTCCCTGCGATCACTCTCCTCCCTTCGATCACACTCACTCTACGATCACACTCCTCCCTGTGAACAGACTCCTCCCTGCGCTCACACTCCTCCCTATGATCACACTCCTCCCTGCGATCACACTCCTCCCTGCGATCACACTCCTCCCTGCGATCACTCTCCTCCCTGCGATCACACTCACTCTACGATCACACTCCTCCCTGTGAACAGACTCCTCCCTGCGATCACACTCCTCCCTATGATCACACTCCTCCCTGCGATCACACTCCTCCCTGCGATCACACTCCTCCCTACGATCACACTCCTCCCTGCGATCACACTCCTCCCTACGATCACATTCCTCCCTGCGATCACACTCCTCCCTACGATCACACTCCTCCCTAGGATCACACTCCTCCCTGCGATCGCACTCCTCCCTACGATCACACTCCTCCCTGCGATCACGCTCCTCCCTGCGATCACGCTCCTCCCTGCGATCACGCTCCTCCCTACGATCACACTCCTCCCTGCGATCACACTCCTCCCTGCGATCACACTCCTCCCTACGATCACACTCCTCCCTACGATCACACTCACTCTACGATCACACTCCTCCCTACGATCACACTCTTCCCTACGATCACACTCCTCCCTGCGATCACACCCCTCTCTGCGATCACACTCCTCCCTGCGATCACACTCCTCCCTGCGATCACACTCCTCCCTGTGATCACACTCCTCCCTGCGATCACACTCCTCCCTGCGATCACACTCCTCCCTACGATCACACTCACTCTACGATCACACTCACCGTACGATCACACTCCTCCCTACGATCACACTCCTACCTGCGATCACACTCCTCCCTACGATCACACTCCTCCCTGCGATCACGCTCCTCCCTGCACTCACACTCCTCCCTACGATCACACTCCTCCCTACGATCACACTCCTCCATGCGATCACACTCCTCCCTGCGATCGCACTCCTCCCTGCGATCGCACTCCTCCCTGCGATCACACTCCTCCCTGCGATCACACTCCTCCCTGCGATCACACTCCTCCCTACGATCACACTCCTCCCTGCGCTCACACTCCTCCCTGTGATCACACTCCTCCCTACGATCACACTCCTCCCTGCGATCACACTCACTCTACGATCACTCTCACCGTATGATCACACTCCTCCCTACGATCACACTCCTACCTGCGATCACACTCCTCCCTACGATCACACTCCTCCCTGCAATCACACTCCTCCCTGCACTCACACTCCTCCCTACGATCACACTCCTCCCTACGATCACACTCCTCCATGCAATCGCACTCCTCCCTGCGATCGCACTCCTCCCTGCGATCTCACTGCTCCCTGCGATCACATTCCTCCCTGCGATCACACTCCTCCCTGCGATCACACTCCTCCCTGCGATCACACTCCTCCCTGCGATTGCACTCCTCCCTGCGATCACACTCCTCCCTCCGATCACACTCCTCCCTGCGATCACTCTCCTCTCTGCGATCGCACTCCTCCCTGCGATCACACTCCTCCCTGCGATCACACTCCTCCCTGCGATCACACTCCTCCCTACGATAACACTCCTCCCTGCGATCACACTCCTCCCTGCGACCACACTCCTCCCTACGATCACACTCCTCGCTGCGATCACACTCCTCCCTGCGATCACACTCCTCCCTGCGATCACACTCCTCCCTGCGATCACACTCCTCCCTGCGATCACACTCCTCCCTGCGATCACACTCCTCCCTGCGATCACACTCCTCCCTGCTATCACACTCCTCCCTGCGATCACACTCCTCCCTGCGATCACACTCCTCCCTACGATCACACTCCTCCCTGCGATCCCACTCCTCCCTGCGATCACACTCCTCCCTGCGATCACACTCCTCCCTGCGATCACACTCCTCCCTACGTTCACACTCCTCCCTGCGATCACACTCACTCTACGATCACACTCCTCCCTACGATCACACTCCTCCCTGCGATCACACTCCTCCCTGCGATCACACTCCTCCCTGGGATCTCACTCCTCCCTGCAATCACACTCACTCTACGATCACACTCCTCCCTACGATCACACTCCTCCCTGCGATCACACTCACTCTGCGATCACACTCATCCCTACGATCATACTCCTCCCTACGATCACACTCCTCCCTGCGATCACACTCACTCTACGATCACACTCCTCAATGTGATCACACTCCTCCCTGCGATCACACTCCTCCCTACCATCACAATCCTCCCTGCGATCACACTCCTCCCTGCGATCACACTCCTCCCTACGATCACACTCCTCCCTGCGATCACACTCCTCCCTGCGCTCACACTCCTCCCTGCGATCACACTCCTCCCTACGATCAAACTCCTCCCTACGATCACACTCCTCCCTGCGATCACACTCCTCCCTGCGATCACACTCCTCCGTACGATCAAACTCCTCCCTGCGATCACACTCCTCCCTGCGATCACACTCCTCCCTGCGATCACACTCCTCCCTGCGATCACACTCCTCCCTACGGTCACACTCCTCCCTGCGATCACACTCACTCTATGATCACACTCTTCCCTGCGATCACACTCCTCCCTGCGATCACACTCCTCCCTGCGATCACCCTCCTCCCTGCGATCACACTCCTCCCTGCGATCACACTCCTCCCTACGGTCACACTCCTCCCTGCGATCACACTCACTCTATGATCACACTCTTCCCTGCGATCACACTCCTCCCTACGGTCACACTCCTCCCTGCGATCACACTCACTCTATGATCACACTCTTCCCTGCGATCACACTCCTCCCTGCGATCACACTCCTCCCTGCGATCACACTCCTCCCTGCGATCACACTCCTCCCTGCGATCACACTCCTCCCTGCGATCACACTCCTCCCTGCGATCAAAGTCCTCCCTGCGATCACACTCACTCTACGATCACACTCCTCCCTACGATCACACTCCTCCCTACGATCAAACTCATCCCTGCGATCACACTCACTCTACGATCACACTCCTCAATGTGATCACACTCCTCCCTGCGATCATACTCCTCCCTACGATCACACTCCTCCCTGCGATCACACGCCTCCCTGCGGTCACACTCCTCCGTACGATCACACTCCTCCCTGCGATCACACTCCTCCCTGCGATCACATCCCTCCCTGCGATCACACTCCTCCCTGCAATCAAACTTCTCCCTACGATCAGACTCCTCCCTGCGATCACACTCCTCCCTGCGATCACACTCCTCCCTGCAATCACACTCCTCCCTACGATCACACTCCTCCCTGCGATCACACTCCTCCCTGCGATCACACTCCTCCCTGCGATCACACTCCTCCCTGCGATCACACTCCTCCCTGCGATCACACTCCTCCCTGCGATCACACTCCTCCCTGCGATCACACTCCTCCCTGCGATCACACTCCTCCCTGCGATCACTCTCCTCCCTTCGATCACACTCCTCCCTGCGATCACACTCCTCCCTGCGATCACACTCCTCCCTTCGATCACGCTCGTCCTTGCGATCACACTCCTCCCTGCGATCACACTCCTCCCTGCGATCACACTCCTCCCTGTGATCACACTCCTCCCTGCGATCACACTCCTCCCTATGATCACACTCACTCTACGATCACACTCCTCCCTGTGATGACACTCCTCCCTGCGATCACACTCCTCCCTACGATCACACTCCTCCCTGCGATCACACTCCTCCCTACGATCACACTCCTCCCTGCGATCACACTCCTCCCTACGATCACACTCCTCCCTGCAATCACACTCCTCCCTACGATCATACTCCTCCCTGCGATCACACTCCTCCCTGTGATCACACTCACTCTGCGATCACACTCTTCCCTGCGATCACACTCCCCCCTGCGATCACACTCCTCCCTGCGATCACACTCCTCCCTGCGATCACACTCCCCCCTGCGATCACACTCCTCCCTGCGATCACACTCCTCCCTGCGATCACACTCCTCCCTGCGATCACACTCCTCCATACGATCACACTCCTCCCTGCGATCACACTCCTCCCTGCGATTACACTCCTCCCTGCGATCACACTCCTCCCTGCTATCACACACCTCCCTGCGATAACACTCCTCCCTGCGATCACACTCCTCCCTGCGATCACACTCCTCCCTGCGATCACACTCACTCTACGATCACACTCCTCCCTACGATCACACTCCTCCCTACGATCACACTCCTCCCTGCGATCACACTCCTCCCTGCGATCACACTCATTCTACGATCACACTCCTCCCTACGATCACACTCCCCCCTGTGATCACACTCCTCCCTGCGATCACACTCCTCCCTGCGATCACAGTCCTCCCTGCGATCACACTCACTCTACGATCACACTCCTCCCTACGATCACACTCCTCCCTGCGATCACACTCACTCTACGATCACTCTCACCGTATGATCACACTCCTCCCTACGATCACACTCCTACCTGCGATCACACTCCTCCCTACGATCACACTCCTCCCTGCAATCACACTCCTCCCTGCACTCACACTCCTCCCTACGATCACACTCCTCCCTACGATCACACTCCTCCATGCGATCGCACTCCTCCCTGCGATCGCACTCCTCCCTGCGATCTCACTGCTCCCTGCGATCACATTCCTCCCTGCGATCACACTCCTCCCTGCGATCACACTCCTCCCTGCGATCACACTCCTCCCTGCGATCACACTCCTCCCTGCGATCACACTCCTCCCTCCGATCACACTCCTCCCTACGATCACACTCCTCCCTGCGATCACACGCCTCCCTGCGGTCACACTCCTCCGTACGATCACACTCCTCCCTGCGATCACACTCCTCCCTGCGATCACACTCCTCCCTGCGATCACACTCCTCCCTGCGATCACACTTCTCCCTACGATCACACTCCTCCCTGCGATCACACTCCTCCCTGCGATCACACTCCTCCCTGCCATCACACTCCTCCCTACGATCACACTCCTCCCTGCGATCACACTCCTCCCTGCGATCACACTCCTCCCTGCGATCACACTCCTCCCTGCGATCACACTCCTCCCTGCGATCACACTCCTCCCTGCGATCACACTCCTCCCTGCGATCACACTCCTCCCTGCGATCACTCTCCTCCCTTCGATCACACTCACTCTACGATCACACTCCTCCCTGTGAACAGACTCCTCCCTGCGCTCACACTCCTCCCTATGATCACACTCCTCCCTGCGATCACACTCCTCCCTGCGATCACACTCCTCCCTGCGATCACTCTCCTCCCTGCGATCACACTCACTCTACGATCACACTCCTCCCTGTGAACAGACTCCTCCCTGCGATCACACTCCTCCCTATGATCACACTCCTCCCTGCGATCACACTCCTCCCTGCGATCACACTCCTCCCTACGATCACACTCCTCCCTGCGATCACACTCCTCCCTACGATCACATTCCTCCCTGCGATCACACTCCTCCCTACGATCACACTCCTCCCTAGGATCACACTCCTCCCTGCGATCGCACTCCTCCCTACGATCACACTCCTCCCTGCGATCACGCTCCTCCCTGCGATCACGCTCCTCCCTGCGATCACGCTCCTCCCTACGATCACACTCCTCCCTGCGATCACACTCCTCCCTGCGATCACACTCCTCCCTACGATCACACTCCTCCCTACGATCACACTCCTCCCTACGATCACACTCACTCTACGATCACACTCCTCCCTACGATCACACTCTTCCCTACGATCACACTCCTCCCTGCGATCACACCCCTCTCTGCGATCACACTCCTCCCTGCGATCACACTCCTCCCTGCGATCACACTCCTCCCTGTGATCACACTCCTCCCTGCGATCACACTCCTCCCTGCGATCACACTCCTCCCTACGATCACACTCAGTCTACGATCACACTCACCGTACGATCACACTCCTCCCTACGATCACACTCCTACCTGCGATCACACTCCTCCCTACGATCACACTCCTCCCTGCGATCACACTCCTCCCTGCACTCACACTCCTCCCTACGATCACACTCCTCCCTACGATCACACTCCTCCATGCGATCACACTCCTCCCTGCGATCGCACTCCTCCCTGCGATCACACTCCTCCCTGCGATCACACTCCTCCCTGCGATCACACTCCTCCCTACGATCACACTCCTCCCTGCGCTCACACTCCTCCCTGTGATCACACTCCTCCCTACGATCACACTCCTCCCTGCGATCACACTCACTCTACGATCACTCTCACCGTATGATCACACTCCTCCCTACGATCACACTCCTACCTGCGATCACACTCCTCCCTACGATCACACTCCTCCCTGCAATCACACTCCTCCCTGCACTCACACTCCTCCCTACGATCACACTCCTCCCTACGATCACACTCCTCCATGCGATCGCACTCCTCCCTGCGATCGCACTCCTCCCTGCGATCTCACTGCTCCCTGCGATCACATTCCTCCCTGCGATCACACTCCTCCCTGCGATCACACTCCTCCCTGCGATCACACTCCTCCCTGCGATCACACTCCTCCCTGCGATCACACTCCTCCCTCCGATCACACTCCTCCCTGCGATCACTCTCCTCTCTGCGATCACACTCCTCCCTGCGATCACACTCCTCCCTGCGATCACACTCCTCCCTGCGATCACACTCCTCCCTATGATAACACTCCTCCCTGCGATCACACTCCTCCCTGCGACCACACTCCTCCCTACGATCACACTCCTCGCTGCGATCACACTCCTCCCTGCGATCACACTCCTCCCTGCGATCACACTCCTCCCTGCGATCACACTCCTCCCTGCGATCACACTCCTCCCTGCGATCACACTCCTTCCTGCGATCACACTCCTCCCTGCGATCACACTCCTCCCTGCTATCACACTCCTCCCTGCGATCACACTCCTCCCTGCGATCACACTCCTCCCTACGATCACACTCCTCCCTGCGATCCCACTCCTCCCTGCGATCACACTCCTCCCTGCGATCACACTCCTCCCTGCGATCACACTCCTCCCTACGTTCACACTCCTCCCTGCGATCACACTCACTCTACGATCACACTCCTCCCTACGATCACACTCCTCCCTGCGATCACACTCCTCCCTGCGATCACACTCCTCCCTGGGATCTCACTCCTCCCTGCAATCACACTCACTCTACGATCACACTCCTCCCTACGATCACACTCCTCCCTGCGATCACACTCACTCTGCGATCACACTCATCCCTACGATCATACTCCTCCCTACGATCACACTCCTCCCTGCGATCACACTCACTCTACGATCACACTCCTCAATGTGATCACACTCCTCCCTGCGATCACACTCCTCCCTACCATCACAATCCTCCCTGCGATCACACTCCTCCCTGCGATCACACTCCTCCCTACGATCACACTCCTCCCTGCGATCACACTCCTCCCTGCGCTCACACTCCTCCCTGCGATCACACTCCTCCCTACGATCAAACTCCTCCCTACGATCACACTCCTCCCTGCGATCACACTCCTCCCTGCGATCACACTCCTCCGTACGATCAAACTCCTCCCTGCGATCACACTCCTCCCTGCGATCACACTCCTCCCTGCGATCACACTCCTCCCTGCGATCACACTCCTCCCTACGGTCACACTCCTCCCTGCGATCACACTCACTCTATGATCACACTCTTCCCTGCGATCACACTCCTCCCTGCGATCACACTCCTCCCTGCGATCACCCTCCTCCCTGCGATCACACTCCTCCCTGCGATCACACTCCTCCCTACGGTCACACTCCTCCCTGCGATCACACTCACTCTATGATCACACTCTTCCCTGCGATCACACTCCTCCCTACGGTCACACTCCTCCCTGCGATCACACTCACTCTATGATCACACTCTTCCCTGCGATCACACTCCTCCCTGCGATCACACTCCTCCCTGCGATCACACTCCTCCCTGCGATCACACTCCTCCCTGCGATCAAAGTCCTCCCTGCGATCACACTCACTCTACGATCACACTCCTCCCTACGATCACACTCCTCCCTACGATCAAACTCATCCCTGCGATCACACTCACTCTACGATCACACTCCTCAATGTGATCACACTCCTCCCTGCGATCATACTCCTCCCTACGATCACACTCCTCCCTGCGATCACACGCCTCCCTGCGGTCACACTCCTCCGTACGATCACACTCCTCCCTGCGATCACACTCCTCCCTGCGATCACACTCCTCCCTGCGATCACACTCCTCCCTGCAATCAAACTTCTCCCTACGATCAGACTCCTCCCTGCGATCACACTCCTCCCTGCGATCACACTCCTCCCTGCAATCACACTCCTCCCTACGATCACACTCCTCCCTGCGATCACACTCCTCCCTGCGATCACACTCCTCCCTGCGATCACACTCCTCCCTGCGATCACACTCCTCCCTGCGATCACACTCCTCCCTGCGATCACACTCCTCCCTGCGATCACACTCCTCCCTGCGATCACTCTCCTCCCTTCGATCACACTCCTCCCTGCGATCACACTCCTCCCTGCGATCACACTCCTCCCTGCGATCACACTCCTCCCTGCGATCACACTCCTCCCTGCGATCACACTCCTCCCTGCGATCACACTCCTCCCTGCGATCACACTCCTCCCTGCGATCACACTCCTTCCTGCGATCACACTCCTCCCTGCGATCACACTCCTCCCTGCGATCACACTCCTCCCTACGATCACACTCCTCCCTGCGATCACACTCCTCCCTGCGATCACAGTCCTCCCTGCGATCACACTCCTCCCTACGATCACACTCCTCCCTGCGATCACACTCCTCCCTGCGATCACACTCCTCCCTACGATCACACTCCTCCCTGCGATCACACTCCTCCCTGCGATCACACTCCTCCCTGCGATCACACTCCTCCCTGCGATCACACTCCTCCCTGCGATCACACTCCTCCCTGCGCTCACACTCCTCCCTGCGATCACACTCCTCCCTGCGATCGCTCTCCTCCCTTCGATCACACTCCTCCCTGCGATCACACTCCTCCCTGCGATCACACTCCTCCCTTCGATCACGCTCGTCCTTGCGATCACACTCCTCCCTGCGATCACACTCCTCCCTGCGATCACACTCCTCCCTGTGATCACACTCCTCCCTGCGATCACACTCCTCCCTATGATCACACTCACTCTACGATCACACTCCTCCCTGTGATGACACTCCTCCCTGCGATCACACTCCTCCCTACGATCACACTCCTCCCTGTGATCACACTCCTCCCTACGATCACACTCCTCCCTGCGATCACACTCCTCCCTACGATCACACTCCTCCCTGCAATCACACTCCTCCCTACGATCATACTCCTCCCTGCGATCACACTCCTCCCTGTGATCACACTCACTCTGCGATCACACTCCTCCCTGCGATCACACTCCCCCCTGCGATCACACTCCTCCCTGCGATCACAGTCCTCCCTGCGATCACACTCCCCCCTGCGATCACACTCCTCCCTGCGATCACACTCCTCCCTGCGATCACACTCCTCCCTGCGATCACACTCCTCCATACGATCACACTCCTCCCTGCGATCACACTCCTCCCTGCGATCACACTCCTCCCTGCGATCACACTCCTCCCTGCTATCACACTCCTCCCTGCGATAACACTCCTCCCTGCGATCACACTCCTCCCTGCGATCACACTCCTCCCTGCGATCACACTCACTCTACGATCACACTCCTCCCTACGATCACACTCCTCCCTACGATCACACTCCTCCCTGCGATCACACTCCTCCCTGCGATCACACTTATTCTACGATCACACTCCTCCCTACGATCACACTCCCCCCTGTGATCACACTCCTCCCTGCGATCACACTCCTCCCTGCGATCACACTCCTCCCTGCGATCACACTCACTCTACGATCACACTCCTCCCTACGATCACACTCCTCCCTGCGATCACACTCCTCCCTGTGGTCACACTCCTCCCTGTGATCACACTCCTCCCTTGTATCTCACTCCTCCCTGCAATCACACTCACTCTACGATCACACTCCTCCCTACGATCACACTCCTCCCTGCGATTACACTCACTCTGCGATCACACTCATCCCTACGATCACACTCCTCCCTACGATCACACTCCTCCCTGCGATCACACTCACTCTACGATCACACTCCTCAATGTGATCACACTCCTCCCTGCGATCACACTCCTCCCTGCGATCACACTACTCCCTGCGATCACACTCCTCCCTGCGATCACACTCCTCCCTGCGATCACACTCCTCCCTGCGATCACACTCCTCCCTGCGATCACACTCCTCCCTGCGATCACACTCCTCCCTGCGATCACACTCCTCCCTGCGATCACACTCCTCCCTGCGATCACACTCCTCCCTGCGATCACACTCCTCCCTGCGATCACACTCCTCCCTGCGATCACACTCCTCCCTGCGATCACACTCCTCCCTGCGATCACACTCCTTCCTGCGATCACACTCCTCCCTGCGATCACACTCCTCCCTGCGATCACACTCCTCCCTACGATCACACTCCTCCCTGCGATCACACTCCTCCCTGCGATCACAGTCCTCCCTGCGATCACACTCCTCCCTACGATCACACTCCTCCCTGCGATCACACTCCTCCCTGCGATCACACTCCTCCCTACGATCACACTCCTCCCTGCGATCACACTCCTCCCTGCGATCACACTCCTCCCTGCGATCACACTCCTCCCTACGATCACGCTCGTCCTTGCGATCACACTCCTCCCTGCGATCACACTCCTCTCTGCGATCACACTCACTCTGTGATCACACTCTTCCCTACGATCACACACCTCCCTGCGATCACACTCCTCCCTGCGATCACACTCCTCCCTGCGATCACACTCCTCCCTATGATCACACTCACTCTACGATCACACTCCTCCCTGTGATGACACTCCTCCCTGTGATCACACTCCTCCCTACGATCACACTCCTCCCTGCGATCACACTCCTCCCTACGATCACACTCCTCCCTGCGATCACACTCCTCCCTACGGTCACACTCCTCCCTGCAATCACACTCCTCCCTGCGATCACACTCCCCCCTGCGATCACACTCCTCCCTGCGATCACACTCCTCCCTGCGATCACACTCCTCCCTGCGATCACACTCCTCCCTGCGATCACACTCCTCCCTACGGTCACACTCCTCCCTGCGATCACACTCACTCTATGATCACACTCTTCCCTGCGATCACACTCCTCCCTGCGATCACACTCCTCCCTGCGATCACCCTCCTCCCTGCGATCACACTCCTCCCTGCGATCACACTCCTCCCTACGGTCACACTCCTCCCTGCGATCACACTCACTCTATGATCACACTCTTCCCTGCGATCACACTCCTCCCTACGGTCACACTCCTCCCTGCGATCACACTCACTCTATGATCACACTCTTCCCTGCGATCACACTCCTCCCTGCGATCACACTCCTCCCTGCGATCACACTCCTCCCTGCGATCACACTCCTCCCTGCGATCACACTCCTCCCTGCGATCAAAGTCCTCCCTGCGATCACACTCACTCTACGATCACACTCCTCCCTACGATCACACTCCTCCCTACGATCAAACTCATCCCTGCGATCACACTCACTCTACGATCACACTCCTCAATGTGATCACACTCCTCCCTGCGATCATACTCCTCCCTACGATCACACTCCTCCCTGCGATCACACGCCTCCCTGCGGTCACACTCCTCCGTACGATCACACTCCTCCCTGCGATCACACTCCTCCCTGCGATCACACTCCTCCCTGCGATCACACTCCTCCCTGCAATCAAACTTCTCCCTACGATCAGACTCCTCCCTGCGATCACACTCCTCCCTGCGATCACACTCCTCCCTGCAATCACACTCCTCCCTGCAATCACACTCCTCCCTACGATCACACTCCTCCCTGCGATCACACTCCTCCCTGCGATCACACTCCTCCCTGCGATCACACTCCTCCCTGCGATCACACTCCTCCCTGCGATCACACTCCTCCCTGCGATCACACTCCTCCCTGCGATCACTCTCCTCCCTTCGATCACACTCCTCCCTGCGATCACACTCCTCCCTGCGATCACACTCCTCCCTGCGATCACACTCCTCCCTGCGATCACACTCCTCCCTGCGATCACACTCCTCCCTGCGATCACACTCCTCCCTGCGATCACACTCCTCCCTGCGATCACACTCCTTCCTGCGATCACACTCCTCCCTGCGATCACACTCCTCCCTGCGATCACACTCCTCCCTACGATCACACTCCTCCCTGCGATCACACTCCTCCCTGCGATCACAGTCCTCCCTGCGATCACACTCCTCCCTACGATCACACTCCTCCCTGCGATCACACTCCTCCCTGCGATCACACTCCTCCCTACGATCACACTCCTCCCTGCGATCACACTCCTCCCTGCGATCACACTCCTCCCTGCGATCACACTCCTCCCTGCGATCACACTCCTCCCTGCGATCACACTCCTCCCTGCGCTCACACTCCTCCCTGCGATCACACTCCTCCCTGCGATCGCTCTCCTCCCTTCGATCACACTCCTCCCTGCGATCACACTCCTCCCTGCGATCACACTCCTCCCTTCGATCACGCTCGTCCTTGCGATCACACTCCTCCCTGCGATCACACTCCTCCCTGCGATCACACTCCTCCCTGTGATCACACTCCTCCCTGCGATCACACTCCTCCCTATGATCACACTCACTCTACGATCACACTCCTCCCTGTGATGACACTCCTCCCTGCGATCACACTCCTCCCTACGATCACACTCCTCCCTGTGATCACACTCCTCCCTACGATCACACTCCTCCCTGCGATCACACTCCTCCGTACGATCACACTCCTCCCTGCGATCACACTCCTCCCTGCGATCACACTCCTCCCTGCGATCACACTCCTCCCTGCGATCACACTCCTCCCTGCGATCACACTCCTCCCTGCAATCAAACTTCTCCCTACGATCAGACTCCTCCCTGCGATCACACTCCTCCCTGCGATCACACTCCTCCCTGCAATCACACTCCTCCCTGCAATCACACTCCTCCCTACGATCACACTCCTCCCTGCGATCACACTCCTCCCTGCGATCACACTCCTCCCTGCGATCACACTCCTCCCTGCGATCACACTCCTCCCTGCGATCACACTCCTCCCTGCGATCACACTCCTCCCTGCGATCACACTCCTCCCTGCGATCACTCTCCTCCCTTCGATCACACTCCTCCCTGCGATCACACTCCTCCCTGCGATCACACTCCTCCCTGCGATCACACTCCTCCCTGCGATCACACTCCTCCCTGCGATCACACTCCTCCCTGCGATCACACTCCTCCCTGCGATCACACTCCTCCCTGCGATCACACTCCTTCCTGCGATCACACTCCTCCCTGCGATCACACTCCTCCCTGCGATCACACTCCTCCCTACGATCACACTCCTCCCTGCGATCACACTCCTCCCTGCGATCACAGTCCTCCCTGCGATCACACTCCTCCCTACGATCACACTCCTCCCTGCGATCACACTCCTCCCTGCGATCACACTCCTCCCTACGATCACACTCCTCCCTGCGATCACACTCCTCCCTGCGATCACACTCCTCCCTGCGATCACACTCCTCCCTGCGATCACACTCCTCCCTGCGATCACACTCCTCCCTGCGCTCACACTCCTCCCTGCGATCACACTCCTCCCTGTGATCGCTCTCCTCCCTTCGATCACACTCCTCCCTGCGATCACACTCCTCCCTGCGATCACACTCCTCCCTTCGATCACGCTCGTCCTTGCGATCACACTCCTCCCTGCGATCACACTCCTCCCTGCGATCACACTCCTCCCTGTGATCACACTCCTCCCTGCGATCACACTCCTCCCTATGATCACACTCACTCTACGATCACACTCCTCCCTGTGATGACACTCCTCCCTGCGATCACACTCCTCCCTACGATCACACTCCTCCCTGTGATCACACTCCTCCCTACGATCACACTCCTCCCTGCGATCACACTCCTCCCTACGATCACACTCCTCCCTGCAATCACACTCCTCCCTACGATCATACTCCTCCCTGCGATCACACTCCTCCCTGTGATCACACTCACTCTGCGATCACACTCCTCCCTGCGATCACACTCCCCCCTGCGATCACACTCCTCCCTGCGATCACAGTCCTCCCTGCGATCACACTCCCCCCTGCGATCACACTCCTCCCTGCGATCACACTCCTCCCTGCGATCACACTCCTCCCTGCGATCACACTCCTCCATACGATCACACTCCTCCCTGCGATCACACTCCTCCCTGCGATCACACTCCTCCCTGCGATCACACTTATTCTACGATCACACTCCTCCCTACGATCACACTCCTCCCTACGATCACACTCCTCCCTGCGATCACACTCCTCCCTGCGATCACACTTATTCTACGATCACACTCCTCCCTACGATCACACTCCCCCCTGTGATCACACTCCTCCCTGCGATCACACTCCTCCCTGCGATCACACTCCTCCCTGCGATCACACTCACTCTACGATCACACTCCTCCCTACGATCACACTCCTCCCTGCGATCACACTCCTCCCTGTGGTCACACTCCTCCCTGTGATCACACTCCTCCCTTGTATCTCACTCCTCCCTGCAATCACACTCACTCTACGATCACACTCCTCCCTACGATCACACTCCTCCCTGCGATTACACTCACTCTGCGATCACACTCATCCCTACGATCACACTCCTCCCTACGATCACACTCCTCCCTGCGATCACACTCACTCTACGATCACACTCCTCAATGTGATCACACTCCTCCCTGCGATCACACTCCTCCCTGCGATCACACTACTCCCTGCGATCACACTCCTCCCTGCGATCACACTCCTCCCTGCGATCACACTCCTCCCTGCGATCACACTCCTCCCTGCGATCACACTCCTCCCTGCGATCACACTCCTCCCTGCGATCACACTCCTCCCTGCGATCACACTCCTCCCTGCGATCACACTCCTCCCTGCGATCACACTCCTCCCTGCGATCACACTCCTCCCTGCGATCACACTCCTCCCTGCGATCACACTCCTCCCTGCGATCACACTCCTTCCTGCGATCACACTCCTCCCTGCGATCACACTCCTCCCTGCGATCACACTCCTCCCTACGATCACACTCCTCCCTGCGATCACACTCCTCCCTGCGATCACAGTCCTCCCTGCGATCACACTCCTCCCTACGATCACACTCCTCCCTGCGATCACACTCCTCCCTGCGATCACACTCCTCCCTACGATCACACTCCTCCCTGCGATCACACTCCTCCCTGCGATCACACTCCTCCCTGCGATCACACTCCTCCCTACGATCACGCTCGTCCTTGCGATCACACTCCTCCCTGCGATCACACTCCTCTCTGCGATCACACTCACTCTGTGATCACACTCCTCCCTACGATCACACACCTCCCTGCGATCACACTCCTCCCTGCGATCACACTCCTCCCTGCGATCACACTCCTCCCTATGATCACACTCACTCTACGATCACACTCCTCCCTGTGATGACACTCCTCCCTGTGATCACACTCCTCCCTACGATCACACTCCTCCCTGCGATCACACTCCTCCCTACGATCACACTCCTCCCTGCGATCACACTCCTCCCTACGGTCACACTCCTCCCTGCAATCACACTCCTCCCTATGATCATACTCCTCCCTGCGATCACACTCCTCCCTGCGATCACACTCCTCCCTACGATCACACTCCTCCCTGCGATCACACTCCTCCCTCCGATCACACTCCTCCCTGCGATCACACTCCTCCCTGCTATCACACTCCTCCCTGTGATAACACTCCTCCCTGCGATCACACTCCTCCCTGCGATCACACTCCTCCCTGCGATCACACTCACTCTACGATCACACTCCTCCCTACGATCACACTCCTCCCTGCGATCACTCTCCTCCCTGCGATCACATTCATTCTACGATCACACTCCTCCCTACGATCACACACCCCCCTGTGATCACACTCCTCCCTGCGATCACACTCCTCCCTGCGATCACACTCCTCCCTGCGATCACACTCACTCTACGATCACACTCCTCCCTACGATCACACTCCTCCCTGCGATCACACTCCTCCCTGTGGTCACACTCCTCCCTGTGATCAAACTCCTCCCTTGTATCTCACTCCTCCCTGCAATCACACTCACTCTACGATCACACTCCTCCCTACGATCACACTCCTCCCTGCGATCACACTCACTCTGCGATCACACTCATCCCTACGATCACAATCCTCCCTACGATCACACTCCTCCCTGCGATCACACTCACTCTACGATCACACTCCTCAATGTGATCACACTCCTCCCTGCGATCACACTCCTCCCTACCATCACAATCCTCCCTGCGATCACACTCCCCCCTGCGATCACACTCCTCCCTACGATCACACTCCTCCCTGCGGTCACACTCCTCCCTGCGCTCACACTCCTCCCTGCGATCACACTCCTCCCTGCGATCACACTCCTCCCTACGATCACACTCCTCCCTACGATCACACTCCTCCCTACGATCACACTCCTCCCTGCGATCACACTCATCCCTGCGATCACACTCCTCCCTACGATCACACTCCTCCCTACGATCACACTCCTCCCTGCGATCACACTCCTCCCTACGATCACACTCCTCCCTGCGATCACACTCCTCCCTGCGATCACACTCCTCCCTGCGATCACACTCCTCCCTACGATCACACTCCTCCCTACGATCACACTCCTCCCTACGATCACACTCCTCCCTGCGATCACACTCATCCCTGCGATCACACTCCTCCCAATGATCACACTCCTCCTTGCGATCACACTCCTCCCTGCGATCACACTCCTCCCTGCGATCACACTCCTCCCTGCAATCACACTCCTCCCTGCGATCACACTCCTCCCAGCGATCACACTCACTCTCCGATCGCACTCCTCCCTACGATCACACTCCTCCCTACGATCGCACTCCTCCCTGCGATCACACTCCTCCCTGCGATTACACTCCTCCCCACGATCACACTCCTCCCTACGATCACACTCCTCCCTACGATCACACTCACTCTACGATCACACTCCTCCCTACGATCATACTCTTCCCTACGATCACACTCCTCCCTGCGATCACACCCCTCCCTGCGATCACACTCCTCCCTGCGATCACACTCCTCCCTGCGATCACACTCCTCCCTGCGATCACACTCCTCCCTGCGATCACACTCCTCCCTACGATCACACTCACTCTACGATCACACACACCGTACGATCACACTCCTCCCTACGATTACACTCCTTACTGCGATCACACTCCTCCCTACGATCACACTCCTCCCTGCGATCACACTCCTCCCTGCACTCACACTCCTCCCTACGATCACACTCCTCCCTACGATCACACTCCTCCATGCGATCACACTCCTCCCTGCGATCACACTCCTCCCTGCGATCACACTCCTCCCTGCGATCACACTCCTCCCTGCGATCACACTCCTCCCTACGATCACACTCCTCCCTACGATCACACTCCTCCCTGCGATCACACTCCTCACTACGATCACACTCCTCCCTACGATCACACTCCTCCCTGCAATGACACTCCTCCCTACAATCACACTCCTCCCTGCGATCACACTCCTCCCTACGATCACACTCCTCCCTACGATCACACTCCTCCCTGCAATGACACTCCTCCCTACGATCACACTCCTCCCTGCAATGACACTCCTCCCTACGATCACACTCCTCCCTGCGATCACACTCCTCCCTGCGATCACACTCCTCCCTGCGATCACACTCCTCCCTACGATCACACTCCTCCCTGCGATCACACTCCTCCCTGTGATCACTATCCTCCCTACGATCACACTCCTCCCGACGATCACACTCCCCCCATGATCACACTCACTCTACGATCACACTCCTCCCTACGATCACACTCCTCCCTACGATCACACTCCTCCCTGCGATCACACTCCTCCCTGCGATCACACTCATTCTACGATCACACTCCTCCCGACGATCACACTCCCCCCTATGATGACACTCCTCCCTGCGATCACACTCCTCCCTGCGATCACACTCCTCCCTGCGATCACACTCACTCTACGATCACACTCCTCCCTACGATCACACTCCTCCCTGCGATCACACTCCTCCCTGTGGTCACACTCCTCCCTGTGATCACACTCCTCCCTTGTATCTCACTCCTCCCTGCAATCACACTCACTCTACGATCACACTCCTCCCTACGATCACACTCCTCCCTGCGATCACACTCACTCTGCGATCACACTCATCCCTACGATCACACTCCTCCCTACGATCACACTCCTCCCTGCGATCACACTCACTCTACGATCACACTCCTCAATGTGATCACACTCCTCCCTGCGATCACACTCCTCCCTACCATCACAATCCTCCCTGCGATCACACTCCCCCCTGCGATCACACTCCTCCCTACGATCACACTCCTCCCTGCGATCACACTCCTCCCTGCGCTCACACTCCTCCCTGCGATCACACTCCTCCCTACGATCACACTCCTCCCTGCGATCACACTCCTCCCTGCGATCACACTCCTCCCTGCGATCACACTCATTCCTACGATCACACTCATCCCTGCGATCACACTCCTCCCTACGATCATACTCCTCCTTGCGATCACACTCCTCCCTGCGATCACACTCCTCCCTGCGATCACACTCCTCCCTGCGATCACACTCCTCCCTGCGATCACACTCACTCTACGATCGCACTCCTCCCTACGATCACACTCCTCCCTACGATCGCACTCCTCCCTGCGATCACACTCCTCCCTGCGATCACACTCACTCTACGATCACACTCCTCCCTACGATCACACTCCTCCCTGCGATCACACTCCTCCCTGCGATCACACTCACTCTACGATCACACTCTTCCCGACGATCACACTCCTCCCTGCGATCACACTCACTCTACGATCACACTCCTCCCTGTGAACAGACTCCTCCCTGCGATCACACTCCTCCCTACGATCACACTCCTCCCTGCGATCACACTCCTCCCTACGATCACACTCCTCCCTACGATCACACTCCTCCCTGCATTGACACTCCTCCCTACGATCACACTCCTCCCTGCAATGACACTCCTCCCTACGATCACACTGC
Source organism: Somniosus microcephalus (assembly GCF_052327205.1). Taxonomy (NCBI): domain Eukaryota; kingdom Metazoa; phylum Chordata; class Chondrichthyes; order Squaliformes; family Somniosidae; genus Somniosus; species Somniosus microcephalus. The sequence continues at coordinate 91,415 of NW_028225458.1, read as the reverse complement.
TCCCTGCGATCACACTCCTCCCTGCGATCACACCCCTCCCTGCGATCACACTCCTCCCTACGATCACACTCCTCCCTGCGATCACACTCCTCCCTGTGATCACACTCCTCCCTACAATCACACTCCTCCCTGCGATCTCACTCCTCCCTGCGATCACACTCCTCCCTGCGATTACACTCCTCCCTACGATCACGCTCCTCCTTGCGATCACACTCCTCCCTGCGATCACACTCCTCTCTGCGATCACACTCACTCTGTGATCACACTCCTCCCTATGATCACACTCCTCCCTGCGATCACACTCCTCCCTGCGATCACACTCCTCCCTGCGATCACACTCACTCTACGATCACACTCCTCCCTACGATCACACTCCTCCCTACGATCACACTCCTCCCTGCGATCACACTCCTCCCTGCGATCACACTCATTCTACGATCACACTCCTCCCGACGATCACACTCCCCCCCATGATCACACTCCTCCCTGCGATCACACTCCTCCCTGCGATCACACTCCTCCCTGCGATCACACTCACTCTACGATCACACTCCTCCCTACGATCACACTCCTCCCTGCGATCACACTCACTCTGCGATCACACTCATCCCTACGATCACACTCCTCCCTACGATCACACTCCTCCCTGCGATCACACTCACTCTACGATCACACTCCTCAATGTGATCACACTCCTCCCTGCGATCACACTCCTCCCTACCATCACAATCCTCCCTGCGATCACACTCCCCCCTGCGATCACACTCCTCCCTACGATCACACTCCTCCCTGCGATCACACTCCTCCCTGCGCTCACACTCCTCCCTGCAATCACACTCCTCCCTACGATCACACACCTCCCTGCGATCACACTACTCCCTGCGATCACTCTCCTTCCTACGATCACACTCCTCCCTACGATCACACTCCTCCCTACGATCACACTCCTCCCTGCGATCACACTCATCCCTGCGATCACACTCCTCCCTGCGATCACACTCCTCCTTGCGATCACACTCCTCCCTGCGATCACACTCCTCCCTGCGATCACACTCCTCCCTGCGATCACACTCCTCCCTGCGATCACACTCCTCCCTGCGATCACACTCACTCTACGATCGCACTCCTCCCTACGATCACACTCCTCCCTACGATCGCACTCCTCCCTGCGATCACACTCCTCCCTGCGATCACACTCCTCCCTGCGATCACACTCCTCCCTGCGATCACACTCACTCTACGATCACACTCCTCCCGACGATCACACTCCTCCCTGCGATCACACTCCTCCCTGCGATCACACTCACTCTACGATCACACTCTTCCCGACGATCACACTCCTCCCTGCGATCACACTCACTCTACGATCACACTCCTCCCTGTGAACAGACTCCTCCCTGCGATCACACTCCTCCCTACGATCACACTCCTCCCTGCGATCACACTCCTCCCTGCGATCACACTCCTCCCTACGATCACATTCCTCCCTGCAATCACACTCCTCCCTACGATCACACACCTCCCTAGGATCACACTCCTCCCTGCAATGACACTCCTCCCTACGATCACACTCCTCCCTGCGATCACACTCCTCCCTGCGATCACACTCCTCCCTGCGATCACACTCACTCTACGATCACACTCTTCCCTACGATCACACTCCTCCCTGTGATCACACTCACTCTACGATCACACTCCTCCCTGTGAACAGACTCCTCCCTGCGATCACACTCCTCCCTACGATCACACTCCTCCCTGCGATCACATTCCTCCCTGCGATCACAATCCTCCCTACGATCACATTCCTCCCTGCGATCACACTCCTCCCTACGATCACACTCCTCCCTAGGATCACACTCCTCCCTGCGATCACACTCCTCCCTATGATCACACTCCTCCCTGCGATCACACTCCTCCCTGCGATCACACTCCTCCCTGTGATCACACTCCTCCCTGCGATCACACTCCTCCCTGCGATCACACTCCTCCCTGCGATCACACTCCTCCCTACAATCACACTCCTCCCTACGATCACACTCCTCCCTACGATCACACTCACTCTACGATCACACTCCTCCCTACGATCATACTCTTCCCTACGATCACACTCCTCCCTGCGATCACACCCCTCCCTGCGATCAAACTCCTCCCTGCGATCACACTCCTCCCTGCGATCACACTTCTCCCTGCGATCACACTCCTCCCTGCGATCACACTCCTCCCTGCGATCACACTCCTCCCTACGATCACACTCACTCTACGATCACACACACCGTACGATCACACTCCTCCCTACGATCACACTCCTACCTGCGATCACACTCCTCCCTACGATCACACTCCTCCCTGCGATCACACTCCTCCCTGCACTCACACTCCTCCCTACGATCACACTCCTCCCTACGATCACACTCCTCCATGCGATCACACTCCTCCCTGCGATCACACTCCTCCCTGCGATCACACTCCTCCCTGCGATCACACTCCTCCCTGCGATCACACTCCTCCCTACGATCACACTCCTCCCTGCGCTCACACTCCTCCCTGTGATCACACTCCTCCCTACGATCACACTCCTCCCTGCGATCACACTCCTCCCTACGATCACACTCCTCCCTACGATCACACTCCTCCCTGCAATGACACTCCTCCCTACGATCACACTCCTCCCTGTGATCACTATCCTCCCTACGATCACACTCCTCCCGACGATCACACTCCCCCCATGATCACACTCACTCTATGATCACACTCCTCCCTACGATCACACTCCTCCCTACGATCACACTCCTCCCTGCGATCACACTCCTCCCTGCGATCACACTCATTCTACGATCACACTCCTCCCGACGATCACACTCCCCCCTATGATCACACTCCTCCCTGCGATCACACTCCTCCCTGCGATCACACTCCTCCCTGCGATCACACTCACTCTACGATCACACTCCTCGCTACGATCACACTCCTCCCTACGATCACACTCCTCCCTGCGATCACACTCACTCTACGATCACACTCCTCAATGTGATCACACTCCTCCCTGCGATCACACTCCTCCCTACCATCACAATCCTCCCTGCGATCACACTCCCCCCTGCGATCACACTCCTCCCTACGATCACACTCCTCCCTGCGATCACACTCCTCCCTGCGCTCACACTCCTCCCTGCAATCACACTCCTCCCTACGATCACACACCTCCCTGCGATCACACTACTCCCTGCGATCACTCTCCTTCCTACGATCACACTCCTCCCTACGATCACACTCCTCCCTACGATCACACTCCTCCCTGCGATCACACTCATCCCTGCGATCACACTCCTCCCTGCAATCACACTCCTCCTTGCGATCACACTCCTCCCTGCGATCACACTCCTCCCTGCGATCACACTCCTCCCTGCGATCACACTCCTCCCTGCGATCACACTCCTCCCTGCGATCACACTCACTCTACGATCGCACTCCTCCCTACGATCACACTCCTCCCTACGATCGCACTCCTCCCTGCGATCACACTCCTCCCTGCGATCACACTCCTCCCTGCGATCACACTCCTCCCTGCGATCACACTCACTCTACGATCACACTCCTCCCGACGATCACACTCCTCCCTGCGATCACACTCCTCCCTGCGATCACACTCACTCTACGATCACACTCTTCCCGACGATCACACTCCTCCCTGCGATCACACTCACTCTACGATCACACTCCTCCCTGTGAACAGACTCCTCCCTGCGATCACACTCCTCCCTACGATCACACTCCTCCCTGCGATCACACTCCTCCCTGCGATCACACTCCTCCCTACGATCACATTCCTCCCTGCAATCACACTCCTCCCTACGATCACACACCTCCCTAGGATCACACTCCTCCCTGCAATGACACTCCTCCCTACGATCACACTCCTCCCTGCGATCACACTCCTCCCTGCGATCACACTCCTCCCTGCGATCACACTCACTCTACGATCACACTCTTCCCTACGATCACACTCCTCCCTGTGATCACACTCACTCTACGATCACACTCCTCCCTGTGAACAGACTCCTCCCTGCGATCACACTCCTCCCTACGATCACACTCCTCCCTGCGATCACATTCCTCCCTGCGATCACAATCCTCCCTACGATCACATTCCTCCCTGCGATCACACTCCTCCCTACGATCACACTCCTCCCTAGGATCACACTCCTCCCTGCGATCACACTCCTCCCTATGATCACACTCCTCCCTGCGATCACACTCCTCCCTGCGATCACACTCCTCCCTGTGATCACACTCCTCCCTGCGATCACACTCCTCCCTGCGATCACACTCCTCCCTGCGATCACACTCCTCCCTACAATCACACTCCTCCCTACGATCACACTCCTCCCTACGATCACACTCACTCTACGATCACACTCCTCCCTACGATCATACTCTTCCCTACGATCACACTCCTCCCTGCGATCACACCCCTCCCTGCGATCAAACTCCTCCCTGCGATCACACTCCTCCCTGCGATCACACTTCTCCCTGCGATCACACTCCTCCCTGCGATCACACTCCTCCCTGCGATCACACTCCTCCCTACGATCACACTCACTCTACGATCACACACACCGTACGATCACACTCCTCCCTACGATCACACTCCTACCTGCGATCACACTCCTCCCTACGATCACACTCCTCCCTGCGATCACACTCCTCCCTGCACTCACACTCCTCCCTACGATCACACTCCTCCCTACGATCACACTCCTCCATGCGATCACACTCCTCCCTGCGATCACACTCCTCCCTGCGATCACACTCCTCCCTGCGATCACACTCCTCCCTGCGATCACACTCCTCCCTACGATCACACTCCTCCCTGCGCTCACACTCCTCCCTGTGATCACACTCCTCCCTACGATCACACTCCTCCCTGCGATCACACTCCTCCCTACGATCACACTCCTCCCTACGATCACACTCCTCCCTGCAATGACACTCCTCCCTACGATCACACTCCTCCCTGTGATCACTATCCTCCCTACGATCACACTCCTCCCGACGATCACACTCCCCCCATGATCACACTCACTCTATGATCACACTCCTCCCTACGATCACACTCCTCCCTACGATCACACTCCTCCCTGCGATCACACTCCTCCCTGCGATCACACTCATTCTACGATCACACTCCTCCCGACGATCACACTCCCCCCTATGATCACACTCCTCCCTGCGATCACACTCCTCCCTGCGATCACACTCCTCCCTGCGATCACACTCACTCTACGATCACACTCCTCGCTACGATCACACTCCTTCCTGCGATCACACTCCTCCCTGTGGTCACACTCCTCCCTGTGATCACACTCCTCCCTTGTATCTCACTCCTCCCTGCAATCACACTCACTCTACGATCACACTCCTCCCTACGATCACACACCTCCCTGCGATCACACTCACTCTGCGATCACACTCATCCCTACGATCACACTCCTCCCTATGATCACACTCCTCCCTGTGATCACACGCACTCTACGATCACACTCCTCAATGTGATCACACTCCTCCCTGCGATCACACTCCTCCCTACCATCACAATCCTCCCTGCGATCACACTCCCCCCTGCGATCACACTCCTCCCTACGATCACACTCCTCCCTGCGATCACACTCCTCCCTGCGCTCACACTCCTCCCTGCGATCACACTCCTCCCTACGATCACACTCCTCCCTGCGATCACACTCCTCCCTGCGATCACACTCCTCCCTGCGATCACACTCCTTCCTACAATCACACTCATCCCTGCGATCACACTCCTCCCTACGATCACACTCCTCCTTGCGATCACACTCCTCCCTGCGATCACACTCCTCCCTGCGATCACACTCCTCCCTGCGATCACACTCCTCCCTGCGATCACACTCCTCCCTGCGATCACACTCACTCTACGATCGCACTCCTCCCTACGATCACACTCCTCCCTACGATCGCACTCCTCCCTGCGATCACACTCCTCCCTGCGTTCACACTCCTCCCTGCGATCACACTCCTCCCTGCGATCACACTCACTCTACGATCACACTCCTCCCTACGATCACACTCCTCCCTGCGATCACACTCCTCCCTGCGATCACACTCACTCTACGATCACACTCTTCCCGACGATCACACTCCTCCATGCGATCACACTCACTCGACGATCACACTCCTCCCTGTGAACAGACTCCTCCCTGCGATCACACTCCTCCCTACGATCACACTCCTCCCTGCGATCACACTCCTCCCTACGATCACACTCCTCCCTACGATCACACTCCTCCCTGCAATGACACTCCTCCCTACGATCACACTCCTCCCTGCAATGACACTCCTCCCTACGATCACACTCCTCCCTGCGATCACACTCCTCCCTGCGATCACACTCCTCCCTATGATCACACTCCTCCCTGCGATCACACTCCTCCCTGTGATCACACTCCTCCCTACGATCACACTCCTCCCTGCGATCACACTCCTCCCTGCGATCACACTCCTCCCTGCGATTACACTCCTCCCTACGATCACGCTCCTCCTTGCGATCACACTCCTCCCTGCGATCACACTCCTCTCTGCGATCACACTCACTCTGTGATCACACTCCTCCCTACGATCACACTCCTCCCTGCGATCACACTCCTCCCTGCGATCACACTCACTCTACGATCACACTCCTCCCTACGATCACACTGCTCCCTACGATCACACTCCTCCCTGCGATCACACTCCTCCCTGCGATCACACTCATTCTACGATCACACTCCTCCCGACGATCACACTCCCCCCCATGATCACATTCCTCCCTGCGATCACACTCCTCCCTGCGATCACACTCCTCCCTGCGATCACACTCACTCTACGATCACACTCCTCCCTACGATCACACTCCTCCCTGCGATCACACTCACTCTGCGATCACACTCATCTCTACGATCACACTCCTCCCTACGATCACACTCCTCCCTGCGATCACACTCACTCTACGATCACACTCCTCAATGTGATCACACTCCTCCCTGCGATCACACTCCTCCCTACCATCACAATCCTCCCTGCGATCACACTCCCCCCTGCGATCACACTCCTCCCTACGATCACACTCCTCCCTGCGATCACACTCCTCCCTGCGCTCACACTCCTCCCTGCGATCACACTCCTCCCTACGATCACACACCTCCCTGCGATCACACTTCTCCCTGCGATCACACTCCTTCCTACGATCACACTCCTCCCTACGATCACACTCCTCCCTACGATCACACTCCTCCCTGCGATCACACTCATCCCTGCGATCACACTCCTCCCTACGATCACACTCCTCCTTGCGATCACACTCCTCCCTGCGATCACACTCCTCCCTGCGATCACACTCCTCCCTGCGATCACACTCCTCCCTGCGATCACACTCCTCCCTGCGATCACACTCACTCTACGATCGCACTCCTCCCTACGATCACACTCCTCCCTACGATCGCACTCCTCCCTGCGATCACACTCCTCCCTGCGATCACACTCCTCCCTGCGATCACACTCCTCCCTGCGATCACACTCACTCTACGATCACACTCCTCCCTACGATCACACTCCTCCCTGCGATCACACTCCTCCCTGCGATCACACTCACTCTACGATCACACTCTTCCCGACGATCACACTCCTCCATGCGATCACACTCACTCTACGATCACACTCCTCCCTGTGAACAGACTCCTCCCTGCGATCACACTCCTCCCTACGATCACACTCCTCCCTGCGATCACACTCCTCCCTACGATCACACTCCTCCCTACGATCACACTCCTCCCTGCAATGACACTCCTCCCTACGATCACACTCCTCCCTGCAATGACACTCCTCCCTACGATCACACTCCTCCCTGCGATCACACTCCTCCCTGCGATCACACTCCTCCCTGCGATCACACTCCTCCCTACGATCACACTCCTCCCTGCGATCACACTCCTCCCTGTGATCACACTCCTCCCTACGATCACACTCCTCCCTGCGATCACACTCCTCCCTGCGATCACACTCCTCCCTGCGATTACACTCCTCCCTACGATCACGCTCCTCCTTGCGATCACACTCCTCCCTGCGATCACACTCCTCTCTGCGATCACACTCACTCTGTGATCACACTCCTCCCTACGATCACACTCACTCTACGATCACACTCTTCCCGACGATCACACTCCTCCCTGCGATCACACTCACTCTACGATCACACTCCTCCCTGTGAACAGACTCCTCCCTGCGATCACACTCCTCCCTACGATCACACTCCTCCCTGCGATCACACTCCTCCCTGCGATCACACTCCTCCGTACGATCACATTCCTCCCTGCGATCACACTCCTCCCTACGATCACACACCTCCCTAGGATCACACTCCTCCCTGCAATGACACTCCTCCCTACGATCACACTCCTCCCTGCGATCACACTCCTCCCTGCGATCACACTCCTCCCTGCGATCACACTCACTCTACGATCACACTCATCCCTACGATCACACTCCTCCCTGTGATCACACTCACTCTACGATCACACTCCTCCCTGTGAACAGACTCCTCCCTGCGATCACACTCCTCCCTACGTTCACACTCCTCCCTGCGATCACATTCCTCCCTGCGATCACACTCCTCCCTACGATCACATTCCTCCCTGCGATCACACTCCTCCCTACGATCACACTCCTCCCTAGGATCACACTCCTCCCTGCGATCACACTCCTCCCTATGATCACACTCCTCCCTGCGATCACACTCCTCCCTGCGATCACACTCCTCCCTGTGATCACACTCCTCCCTGCGATCACACTCCTCCCTGCGATCACACTCCTCCCTGCGATCACACTCCTCCCTACAATCACACTCCTCCCTACGATCACACTCCTCCCTACGATCACACTCACTCTACGATCACACTCCTCCCTACGATCATACTCTTCCCTACGATCACACTCCTCCCTGCGATCACACCCCTCCCTGCGATCAAACTCCTCCCTGCGATCACACTCCTCCCTGCGATCACACTCCTCCCTGCGATCACACTCCTCCCTGCGATCACACTCCTCCCTGCGATCACACTCCTCCCTACGATCACACTCACTCTACGATCACACACACCGTACGATCACACTCCTCCCTACGATCACACTCCTACCTGCGATCACACTCCTCCCTACGATCACACTCCTCCCTGCGATCACACTCCTCCCTGCACTCACACTCCTCCCTACGATCACACTCCTCCCTACGATCACACTCCTCCATGCGATCACACTCCTCCCTGCGATCACACTCCTCCCTGCGATCACACTCCTCCCTGCGATCACACTCCTCCCTGCGATCACACTCCTCCCTACGATCACACTCCTCCCTGCGCTCACACTCCTCCCTGTGATCACACTCCTCCCTACGATCACACTCCTCCCTGCGATCACACTCCTCCCTACGATCACACTCCTCCCTACGATCACACTCCTCCCTGCAATGACACTCCTCCCTACGATCACACTCCTCCCTGTGATCACTATCCTCCCTACGATCACACTCCTCCCGACGATCACACTCCCCCCATGATCACACTCACTCTACGATCACACTCCTCCCTACGATCACACTCCTCCCTACGATCACACTCCTCCATGCGATCACACTCCTCCCTGCGATCACACTCCTCCCTGCGATCACACTCCTCCCTGCGATCACACTCCTCCCTGCGATCACACTCCTCCCTACGATCACACTCCTCCCTGCGCTCACACTCCTCCCTGTGATCACACTCCTCCCTACGATCACACTCCTCCCTGCGATCACACTCCTCCCTACGATCACACTCCTCCCTACGATCACACTCCTCCCTGCAATGACACTCCTCCCTACGATCACACTCCTCCCTGTGATCACTATCCTCCCTACGATCACACTCCTCCCGACGATCACACTCCCCCCATGATCACACTCACTCTATGATCACACTCCTCCCTACGATCACACTCCTCCCTACGATCACACTCCTCCCTGCGATCACACTCCTCCCTGCGATCACACTCATTCTACGATCACACTCCTCCCGACGATCACACTCCCCCCTATGATCACACTCCTCCCTGCGATCACACTCCTCCCTGCGATCACACTCCTCCCTGCGATCACACTCACTCTACGATCACACTCCTCGCTACGATCACACTCCTTCCTGCGATCACACTCCTCCCTGTGGTCACACTCCTCCCTGTGATCACACTCCTCCCTTGTATCTCACTCCTCCCTGCAATCACACTCACTCTACGATCACACTCCCCCCTGCGATCACACTCCTCCCTACGATCACACTCCTCCCTGCGATCACACTCCTCCCTGCGCTCACACTCCTCCCTGCGATCACACTCCTCCCTACGATCACACTCCTCCCTGCGATCACACTCCTCCCTGCGATCACACTCCTCCCTGCGATCACACTCCTTCCTACAATCACACTCATCCCTGCGATCACACTCCTCCCTACGATCACACTCCTCCTTGCGATCACACTCCTCCCTGCGATCACACTCCTCCCTGCGATCACACTCCTCCCTGCGATCACACTCCTCCCTGCGATCACACTCCTCCCTGCGATCACACTCACTCTACGATCGCACTCCTCCCTACGATCACACTCCTCCCTACGATCGCACTCCTCCCTGCGATCACACTCCTCCCTGCGTTCACACTCCTCCCTGCGATCACACTCCTCCCTGCGATCACACTCACTCTACGATCACACTCCTCCCTACGATCACACTCCTCCCTGCGATCACACTCCTCCCTGCGATCACACTCACTCTACGATCACACTCTTCCCGACGATCACACTCCTCCATGCGATCACACTCACTCGACGATCACACTCCTCCCTGTGAACAGACTCCTCCCTGCGATCACACTCCTCCCTACGATCACACTCCTCCCTGCGATCACACTCCTCCCTACGATCACACTCCTCCCTACGATCACACTCCTCCCTGCAATGACACTCCTCCCTACGATCACACTCCTCCCTGCAATGACACTCCTCCCTACGATCACACTCCTCCCTGCGATCACACTCCTCCCTGCGATCACACTCCTCCCTACGATCACACTCCTCCCTGCGATCACACTCCTCCCTGTGATCACACTCCTCCCTACGATCACACTCCTCCCTGCGATCACACTCCTCCCTGCGATCACACTCCTCCCTGCGATTACACTCCTCCCTACGATCACGCTCCTCCTTGCGATCACACTCCTCCCTGCGATCACACTCCTCTCTGCGATCACACTCACTCTGTGATCACACTCCTCCCTACGATCACACTCCTCCCTGCGATCACACTCCTCCCTGCGATCACACTCCTCCCTGCGATCACACTCACTCTACGATCACACTCCTCCCTACGATCACACTGCTCCCTACGATCACACTCCTCCCTGCGATCACACTCCTCCCTGCGATCACACTCATTCTACGATCACACTCCTCCCGACGATCACACTCCCCCCCATGATCACATTCCTCCCTGCGATCACACTCCTCCCTGCGATCACACTCCTCCCTGCGATCACACTCACTCTACGATCACACTCCTCCCTACGATCACACTCCTCCCTGCGATCACACTCACTCTGCGATCACACTCATCCCTACGATCACACTCCTCCCTACGATCACACTCCTCCCTGCGATCACACTCACTCTACGATCACACTCCTCAATGTGATCACACTCCTCCCTGCGATCACACTCCTCCCTACCATCACAATCCTCCCTGCGATCACACTCCCCCCTGCGATCACACTCCTCCCTACGATCACACTCCTCCCTGCGATCACACTCCTCCCTGCGCTCACACTCCTCCCTGCGATCACACTCCTCCCTACGATCACACACCTCCCTGCGATCACACTTCTCCCTGCGATCACACTCCTTCCTACGATCACACTCCTCCCTACGATCACACTCCTCCCTACGATCACACTCCTCCCTGCGATCACACTCATCCCTGCGATCACACTCCTCCCTACGATCACACTCCTCCTTGCGATCACACTCCTCCCTGCGATCACACTCCTCCCTGCGATCACACTCCTCCCTGCGATCACACTCCTCCCTGCGATCACACTCCTCCCTGCGATCACACTCACTCTACGATCGCACTCCTCCCTACGATCACACTCCTCCCTACGATCGCACTCCTCCCTGCGATCACACTCCTCCCTGCGATCACACTCCTCCCTGCGATCACACTCCTCCCTGCGATCACACTCACTCTACGATCACACTCCTCCCTACGATCACACTCCTCCCTGCGATCACACTCCTCCCTGCGATCACACTCACTCTACGATCACACTCTTCCCGACGATCACACTCCTCCATGCGATCACACTCACTCTACGATCACACTCCTCCCTGTGAACAGACTCCTCCCTGCGATCACACTCCTCCCTACGATCACACTCCTCCCTGCGATCACACTCCTCCCTACGATCACACTCCTCCCTACGATCACACTCCTCCCTGCAATGACACTCCTCCCTACGATCACACTCCTCCCTGCAATGACACTCCTCCCTACGATCACACTCCTCCCTGCGATCACACTCCTCCCTGCGATCACACTCCTCCCTGCGATCACACTCCTCCCTACGATCACACTCCTCCCTGCGATCACACTCCTCCCTGTGATCACACTCCTCCCTACGATCACACTCCTCCCTGCGATCACACTCCTCCCTGCGATCACACTCCTCCCTGCGATTACACTCCTCCCTACGATCACGCTCCTCCTTGCGATCACACTCCTCCCTGCGATCACACTCCTCTCTGCGATCACACTCACTCTGTGATCACACTCCTCCCTACGATCACACTCACTCTACGATCACACTCTTCCCGACGATCACACTCCTCCCTGCGATCACACTCACTCTACGATCACACTCCTCCCTGTGAACAGACTCCTCCCTGCGATCACACTCCTCCCTACGATCACACTCCTCCCTGCGATCACACTCCTCCCTGCGATCACACTCCTCCGTACGATCACATTCCTCCCTGCGATCACACTCCTCCCTACGATCACACACCTCCCTAGGATCACACTCCTCCCTGCAATGACACTCCTCCCTACGATCACACTCCTCCCTGCGATCACACTCCTCCCTGCGATCACACTCCTCCCTGCGATCACACTCACTCTACGATCACACTCATCCCTACGATCACACTCCTCCCTGTGATCACACTCACTCTACGATCACACTCCTCCCTGTGAACAGACTCCTCCCTGCGATCACACTCCTCCCTACGATCACACTCCTCCCTGCGATCACATTCCTCCCTGCGATCACACTCCTCCCTACGATCACATTCCTCCCTGCGATCACACTCCTCCCTACGATCACACTCCTCCCTAGGATCACACTCCTCCCTGCGATCACACTCCTCCCTATGATCACACTCCTCCCTGCGATCACACTCCTCCCTGCGATCACACTCCTCCCTGTGATCACACTCCTCCCTGCGATCACACTCCTCCCTGCGATCACACTCCTCCCTGCGATCACACTCCTCCCTACAATCACACTCCTCCCTACGATCACACTCCTCCCTACGATCACACTCACTCTACGATCACACTCCTCCCTACGATCATACTCTTCCCTACGATCACACTCCTCCCTGCGATCACACCCCTCCCTGCGATCAAACTCCTCCCTGCGATCACACTCCTCCCTGCGATCACACTCCTCCCTGCGATCACACTCCTCCCTGCGATCACACTCCTCCCTGCGATCACACTCCTCCCTGCGATCACACTCCTCCCTGCGATCACACTCCTCCCTACGATCACACTCACTCTACGATCACACACACCGTACGATCACACTCCTCCCTACGATCACACTCCTCCCTGCGATCACACTCCTCCCTACAATCACACTCCTCCCTGCGATCACACTCCTCCCTGCGATCACACTCCTCCCTACGATCACACTCACTCTACGATCACACACACCGTACGATCACACTCCTCCCTACGATCACACTCCTACCTGCGATCACACTCCTCCCTACGATCACACTCCTCCCTGCGATCACACTCCTCCCTGCACTCACACTCCTCCCTACGATCACACTCCTCCCTACGATCACACTCCTCCATGCGATCACACTCCTCCCTGCGATCACACTCCTCCCTGCGATCACACTCCTCCCTGCGATCACACTCCTCCCTGCGATCACACTCCTCCCTACGATCACACTCCTCCCTGCGCTCACACTCCTCCCTGTGATCACACTCCTCCCTACGATCACACTCCTCCCTGCGATCACACTCCTCCCTACGATCACAATCCTCCCTACGATCACACTCCTCCCTGCAATGACACTCCTCCCTACGATCACACTCCTCCCTGTGATCACTATCCTCCCTACGATCACACTCCTCCCGACGATCACACTCCCCCCATGATCACACTCACTCTACGATCACACTCCTCCCTACGATCACACTCCTCCCTACGATCACACTCCTCCCTGCGATCACACTCCTCCCTGCGATTACACTCCTCCCTACGATCACGCTCCTCCTTGCGATCACACTCCTCCCTGCGATCACACTCCTCTCTGCGATCACACTCACTCTGTGATCACACTCCTCCCTACGATCACACTCACTCTACGATCACACTCTTCCCGACGATCACACTCCTCCCTGCGATCACACTCACTCTACGATCACACTCCTCCCTGTGAACAGACTCCTCCCTGCGATCACACTCCTCCCTACGATCACACTCCTCCCTGCGATCACACTCCTCCCTGCGATCACACTCCTCCGTACGATCACATTCCTCCCTGCGATCACACTCCTCCCTACGATCACACACCTCCCTAGGATCACACTCCTCCCTGCAATGACACTCCTCCCTACGATCACACTCCTCCCTGCGATCACACTCCTCCCTGCGATCACACTGCTCCCTGCGATCACACTCACTCTACGATCACACTCATCCCTACGATCACACTCCTCCCTGTGATCACACTCACTCTACGATCACACTCCTCCCTGTGAACAGACTCCTCCCTGCGATCACACTCCTCCCTACGATCACACTCCTCCCTGCGATCACATTCCTCCCTGCGATCACACTCCTCCCTACGATCACATTCCTCCCTGCGATCACACTCCTCCCTACGATCACACTCCTCCCTAGGATCACACTCCTCCCTGCGATCACACTCCTCCCTATGATCACACTCCTCCCTGCGATCACACTCCTCCCTGCGATCACACTCCTCCCTGTGATCACACTCCTCCCTGCGATCACACTCCTCCCTGCGATCACACTCCTCCCTGCGATCACACTCCTCCCTACAATCACACTCCTCCCTACGATCACACTCCTCCCTACGATCACACTCACTCTACGATCACACTCCTCCCTCCGATCATACTCTTCCCTACGATCACACTCCTCCCTGCGATCACACCCCTCCCTGCGATCAAACTCCTCCCTGCGATCACACTCCTCCCTGCGATCACACTCCTCCCTGCGATCACACTCCTCCCTGCGATCACACTCCTCCCTGCGATCACACTCCTCCCTGCGATCACACTCCTCCCTGCGATCACACTCCTCCCTACGATCACACTCACTCTACGATCACACACACCGTACGATCACACTCCTCCCTACGACCACACTCCTCCCTGCGATCACACTCCTCCCTACAATCACACTCCTCCCTGCGATCACACTCCTCCCTGCGATCACACTCCTCCCTACGATCACACTCACTCTACGATCACACACACCGTACGATCACACTCCTCCCTACGATCACACTCCTACCTGCGATCACACTCCTCCCTACGATCACACTCCTCCCTGCGATCACACTCCTCCCTGCACTCACACTCCTCCCTACGATCACACTCCTCCCTACGATCACACTCCTCCATGCGATCACACTCCTCCCTGCGATCACACTCCTCCCTGCGATCACACTCCTCCCTGCGATCACACTCCTCCCTGCGATCACACTCCTCCCTACGATCACACTCCTCCCTGCGCTCACACTCCTCCCTGTGATCACACTCCTCCCTACGATCACACTCCTCCCTGCGATCACACTCCTCCCTACGATCACAATCCTCCCTACGATCACACTCCTCCCTGCAATGACACTCCTCCCTACGATCACACTCCTCCCTGTGATCACTATCCTCCCTACGATCATACTCCTCCCAACGATCACACTCCCCCCATGATCACACTCACTCTACGATCACACTCCTCCCTACGATCACACTCCTCCCTACGATCACACTCCTCCCTGCGATCACACTCCTCCCTGCGATCACACTCATTCTACGATCACACTCCTCCCGACGATCACACTCCCCCCTATGATCACACTCCTCCCTGCGATCACACTCCTCCCTGCGATCACACTCCTCCCTGCGATCACACTCACTCTACGATCACACTCCTCGCTACGATCACACTCCTTCCTGCGATCACACTCCTCCCTGTGGTCACACTCCTCCCTGTGATCACACTCCTCCCTTGTATCTCACTCCTCCCTGCAATCACACTCACTCTACGATCACACTCCTCCCTACGATCACACTCCTCCCTGCGATCACACTCACTCTGCGATCACACTCATCCCTACGATCACACTCCTCCCTACGATCACACTCCTCCCTGTGATCACACGCACTCTACGATCACACTCCTCAATGTGATCACACTCCTCCCTGCGATCACACTCCTCCCTACCATCACAATCCTCCCTGCGATCACACTCCCCCCTGCGATCACACTCCTCCCTACGATCACACTCCTCCCTGCGATCACACTCCTCCCTGCGCTCACACTCCTCCCTGCGATCACACTCCTCCCTACGATCACACTCCTCCCTGCGATCACACTCCTCCCTGCGATCACACTCCTCCCTGCGATCACACTCCTTCCTACAATCACACTCATCCCTGCGATCACACTCCTCCCTACGATCACACTCCTCCTTGCGATCACACTCCTCCCTGCGATCACACTCCTCCCTGCGATCACACTCCTCCCTGCGATCACACTCCTCCCTGCGATCACACTCCTCCCTGCGATCACACTCACTCTACGATCGCACTCCTCCCTACGATCACACTCCTCCCTACGATCGCACTCCTCCCTGCGATCACACTCCTCCCTGCGTTCACACTCCTCCCTGCGATAACACTCCTCCCTGCGATCACACTCACTCTACGATCACACTCCTCCCTACGATCACACTCCTCCCTGCGATCACACTCCTCCCTGCGATCACACTCACTCTACGATCACACTCTTCCCGACGATCACACTCCTCCATGCGATCACACTCACTCTACGATCACACTCCTCCCTGTGAACAGACTCCTCCCTGCGATCACACTCCTCCCTACGATCACACTCCTCCCTGCGATCACACTCCTCCCTACGATCACACTCCTCCCTGTGAACAGACTCCTCCCTGCGATCACACTCCTCCCTACGATCACACTCCTCCCTGCGATCACATTCCTCCCTGCGATCACACTCCTCCCTACGATCACATTCCTCCCTGCGATCACACTCCTCCCTACGATCACACTCCTCCCTAGGATCACACTCCTCCCTGCGATCACACTCCTCCCTATGATCACACTCCTCCCTGCGATCACACTCCTCCCTGCGATCACACTCCTCCCTGTGATCACACTTCTCCCTGCGATCACACTCCTCCCTGCGATCACACTCCTCCCTGCGATCACACTCCTCCCTACAATCACACTCCTCCCTACGATCACACTCCTCCCTACGATCACACTCACTCTACGATCACACTCCTCCCTACGATCATACTCTTCCCTACGATCACACTCCTCCCTGCGATCACACCCCTCCCTGCGATCAAACTCCTCCCTGCGATCACACTCCTCCCTGCGATCACACTCCTCCCTGCGATCACACTCCTCCCTGCGATCACACTCCTCCCTGCGATCACACTCCTCCCTACGATCACACTCACTCTACGATCACACACACCGTACGATCACACTCCTCCCTACGATCACACTCCTACCTGCGATCACACTCCTCCCTACGATCACACTCCTCCCTGCGATCACACTCCTCCCTGCACTCACACTCCTCCCTACGATCACACTCCTCCCTACGATCACACTCCTCCATGCGATCACACTCCTCCCTGCGATCACACTCCTCCCTGCGATCACACTCCTCCCTGCGATCACACTCCTCCCTGCGATCACACTCCTCCCTACGATCACACTCCTCCCTGCGCTCACACTCCTCCCTGTGATCACACTCCTCCCTACGATCACACTCCTCCCTGCGATCACACTCCTCCCTACGATCACACTCCTCCCTACGATCACACTCCTCCCTGCAATGACACTCCTCCCTACGATCACACTCCTCCCTGTGATCACTATCCTCCCTACGATCACACTCCTCCCGACGATCACACTCCCCCCATGATCACACTCACTCTACGATCACACTCCTCCCTACGATCACACTCCTCCCTACGATCACACTCCTCCCTGCGATCACACTCCTCCCTGCGATCACACTCATTCTACGATCACACTCCTCCCGACGATCACACTCACCCCTATGATCACACTCCTCCCTGCGATCACACTCCTCCCTGCGATCACACTCCTCCCTGCGATCACACTCACTCTACGATCACACTCCTCGCTACGATCACACTCCTTCCTGCGATCACACTCCTCCCTGTGGTCACACTCCTCCCTGTGATCACACTCCTCCCTTGTATCTCACTCCTCCCTGCAATCACACTCACTCTACGATCACACTCCTCCCTACGATCACACTCCTCCCTGCGATCACACTCACTCTGCGATCACACTCATCCCTACGATCACACTCCTCCCTACGATCACACTCCTCCCTGTGATCACACGCACTCTACGATCACACTCCTCAATGTGATCACACTCCTCCCTGCGATCACACTCCTCCCTACCATCACAATCCTCCCTGCGATCACACTCCCCCCTGCGATCACACTACTCCCTACGATCACACTCCTCCCTGCGATCACACTCCTCCCTGCGCTCACACTCCTCCCTGCGATCACACTCCTCCCTACGATCACACTCCTCCCTGCGATCACACTCCTCCCTGCGATCACACTCCTCCCTGCGATCACACTCCTTCCTACAATCACACTCATCCCTGCGATCACACTCCTCCCTACGATCACACTCCTCCTTGCGATCACACTCCTCCCTGCGATCACACTCCTCCCTGCGATCACACTCCTCCCTGCGATCACACTCCTCCCTGCGATCACACTCCTCCCTGCGATCACACTCACTCTACGATCGCACTCCTCCCTACGATCACACTCCTCCCTACGATCGCACTCCTCCCTGCGATCACACTCCTCCCTGCGTTCACACTCCTCCCTGCGATCACACTCCTCCCTGCGATCACACTCACTCTACGATCACACTCCTCCCTCCGATCACACTCCTCCCTGCGATCACACTCCTCCCTGCGATCACACTCACTCTACGATCACACTCTTCCCGACGATCACACTCCTCCATGCGATCACACTCACTCTACGATCACACTCCTCCCTGTGAACAGACTCCTCCCTGCGATCACACTCCTCCCTACGATCACACTCCTCCCTGCGATCACACTCCTCCCTACGATCACACTCCTCCCTACGATCACACTCCTCCCTGCAATGACACTCCTCCCTACGATCACACTCCTCCCTGCAATGACACTCCTCCCTACGATCACACTCCTCCCTGCGATCACACTCCTCCCTGCGATCACACTCCTCCCTACGATCACACTCCTCCCTGCGATCACACTCCTCCCTGTGATCACACTCCTCCCTACGATCACACTCCTCCCTGCGATCACACTCCTCCCTGCGATCACACTCCTCCCTGCGATTACACTCCTCCCTACGATCACGCTCCTCCTTGCGATCACACTCCTCCCTGCGATCACACTCCTCTCTGCGATCACACTCACTCTGTGATCACACTCCTCCCTACGATCACACTCCTCCCTGCGATCACACTCCTCCCTGCGATCACACTCCTCCCTGCGATCACACTCACTCTACGATCACACTCCTCCCTACGATCACACTGCTCCCTACGATCACACTCCTCCCTGCGATCACACTCCTCCCTGCGATCACACTCATTCTACGATCACACTCCTCCCGACAATCACACTCCCCCCCATGATCACACTCCTCCCTGCGATCACACTCCTCCCTGCGATCACACTCCTCCCTGCGATCACACTCACTCTACGATCACACTCCTCCCTACGATCACACTCCTCCCTGCGATCACACTCACTCTGCGATCACACTCATCCCTACGATCACACTCCTCCCTACGATCACACTCCTCCCTGCGATCACACTCACTCTACGATCACACTCCTCAATGTGATCACACTCCTCCCTGCGATCACACTCCTCCCTACCATCACAATCCTCCCTGCGATCACACTCCCCCCTGCGATCACACTCCTCCCTACGATCACACTCCTCCCTGCGATCACACTCCTCCCTGCGCTCACACTCCTCCCTGCGATCACACTCCTCCCTACGATCACACACCTCCCTGCGATCACACTTCTCCCTGCGATCACACTCCTTCCTACGATCACACTCCTCCCTACGATCACACTCCTCCCTACGATCACACTCCTCCCTGCGATCACACTCATCCCTGCGATCACACTCCTCCCTACGATCACACTCCTCCTTGCGATCACACTCCTCCCTGCGATCACACTCCTCCCTGCGATCACACTCCTCCCTGCGATCACACTCCTCCCTGCGATCACACTCCTCCCTGCGATCACACTCACTCTACGATCGCACTCCTCCCTACGATCACACTCCTCCCTACGATCGCACTCCTCCCTGCGATCACACTCCTCCCTGCGATCACACTCCTCCCTGCGATCACACTCCTCCCTGCGATCACACTCACTCTACGATCACACTCCTCCCTACGATCACACTCCTCCCTGCGATCACACTCCTCCCTGCGATCACACTCACTCTACGATCACACTCTTCCCGACGATCACACTCCTCCATGCGATCACACTCACTCTACGATCACACTCCTCCCTGTGAACAGACTCCTCCCTGCGATCACACTCCTCCCTACGATCACACTCCTCCCTGCGATCACACTCCTCCCTACGATCACACTCCTCCCTACGATCACACTCCTCCCTTCAATGACACTCCTCCCTACGATCACACTCCTCCCTGCAATGACACTCCTCCCTACGATCATACTCCTCCCTGCGATCACACTCCTCCCTGCGATCACACTCCTCCCTGCGATCACACTCCTCCCTGCGATCACACTCCTCCCTGCGATCACACTCCTCCCTGCGATCACACTCACTCTACGATCGCACTCCTCCCTACGATCACACTCCTCCCTACGATCGCACTCCTCCCTGCGATCACACTCCTCCCTGCGATCACACTCCTCCCTGCGATCACACTCCTCCCTGCGATCACACTCACTCTACGATCACACTCCTCCCTACGATCACACTCCTCCCTGCGATCACACTCCTCCCTGCAATCACACTCACTCTACGATCACACTCT
Organism: Somniosus microcephalus; assembly: GCF_052327205.1. Taxonomy (NCBI): domain Eukaryota; kingdom Metazoa; phylum Chordata; class Chondrichthyes; order Squaliformes; family Somniosidae; genus Somniosus; species Somniosus microcephalus. The sequence continues at coordinate 69,648 of NW_028225458.1, read as the reverse complement.
TCCCGACGATCACACTCCTCCATGCGATCACACTCACTCTACGATCATACTCCTCCCTGTGACCAGACTCCTCCCTGCGATCACACTCCTCCCTACGATCACACTCCTCCCTGCGATCACACTCCTCCCTACGATCACACTCCTCCCTGCAATGACACTCCTCCCTACGATCACACTCCTCCCTGCAATGACACTCCTCCCTACGATCATACTCCTCCCTGCGATCACACTCCTCCCTGCGATCACACTCCTCCCTGCGATCACACTCCTCCCTACGATCACACTCCTCCCTGCGATCACACTCCTCCTGTGATCACACTCCTCCCTATGATCACACTCCTCCCTGCGATCACACTCCTCCCTGCGATCACACTCCTCCCTGCGATTACACTCCTCCCTACGATCACGCTCCTCCTTGCGATCACACTCCTCCCTGCGATCACACTCCTCTCTGCGATCACACTCACTCTGTGATCACACTCCTCCCTACGATCACACTCCTCCCTGCGATCACACTCCTCCCTGCGATCACACTCCTCCCTGCGATCACACTCACTCTACGATCACACTCCTCCCTACGATCACACTCCTCCCTGCGATCACACTCACTCTGCGATCACACTCATCCCTACGATCACACTCCTCCCTACGATCACACTCCTCCCTGCGATCACACTCACTCTACGATCACACTCCTCAATGTGATCACACTCCTCCCTGCGATCACACTCCTCCCTACCATCACAATCCTCCCTGCGATCACACTCCCCCTGCGATCACACTCCTCCCTACGATCACACTCCTCCCTGCGATCACACTCCTCCCTGCGCTCACACTCCTCCCTGCGATCACACTCCTCCCTACGATCACACACCTCCCTGCGATCACACTTCTCCCTGCGATCACACTCCTTCCTACGATCACACTCCTCCCTACGATCACACTCCTCCCTACGATCACACTCCTCCCTGCGATCACACTCATCCCTGCGATCACACTCCTCCCTACGATCACACTCCTCCTTGCGATCACACTCCTCCCTGCGATCACACTCCTCCCTGCGATCACACTCCTCCCTGCGATCACACTCCTCCCTGCGATCACACTCCTCCCTGCGATCACACTCACTCTACGATCGCACTCCTCCCTACGATCACACTCCTCCCTACGATCGCACTCCTCCCTGCGATCACACTCCTCCCTGCGATCACACTCCTCCCTGCGATCACACTCACTCTACGATCACACTCCTCCCTACGATCACACTCCTCCCTGCGATCACACTCCTCCCTGCGATCACACTCACTCTACGATCACACTCTTCCCGACGATCACACTCCTCCCTGCGATCACACTCACTCTACGATCACACTCCTCCCTGTGAACAGACTCCTCTCTGCGATCACACTCCTCCCTACGATCACACTCCTCCCTGCGATCACACTCCTCCCTGCGATCACACTCCTCCCTACGATCACATTCCTCCCTGCGATCACACTCCTCCCGACGATCACACTCCTCCCTAGGATCACACTCCTCCCTGCAATGACACTCCTCCCTACGATCACACTCCTCCCTGTGATCACACTCCTCCCTGCGATCACACTCCTCCCTGCGATCACACTCACTCTACGATCACACTCTTCCCTACGATCACACTCCTCCCTGTGATCACACTCACTCTACGATCACACTCCTCCCTGTGAACAGACTCCTCCCTGCGATCACACTCCTCCCTACGATCACACTCCTCCCTGCGATCACACTCCTCCCTGCGATCACACTCCTCCCTACGATCACATTCCTCCCTGCGATCACACTCCTCCCTACGATCACACTCCTCCCTAGGATCACACTCCTCCCTGCGATCACACTCCTCCCTATGATCACACTCCTCCCTGCGATCACACTCCTCCCTGCGATCACACTCCTCCCTGCGATCACACTCCTCCCTGCGATCACACTCCTCCCTGCGATCACACTCCTCCCTGCGATCACACTCCTCCCTACAATCACACTCCTCCCTACGATCACACTCCTCCCTACGATCACACTCACTCTACGATCACACTCCTCCCTACGATCATACTCTTCCCTACGATCACACTCCTCCCTGTGATCACACCCCTCCCTGCGATCAAACTCCTCCCTGCGATCACACTCCTCCCTGCGATCACACTCCTCCCTGCGATCACACTCCTCCCTGCGATCACACTCCTCCCTGCGATCACACTCCTCCCTACGATCACACTCACTCTACGATCACACACACCGTACAATCACACTCCTCCCTACGATCACACTCCTACCTGCGATCACACTCCTCCCTGCGATCACACTCCTCCCTGCGATCACACTCCTCCCTACGATCACACTCCTCCCTGCGCTCACACTCCTCCCTGTGATCACACTCCTCCCTACGATCACACTCCTCCCTGCGATCACACTCCTCCCTGCGATCACACTCCTCCCTACGATCACACTCCTCCCTGCAATGACACTCCTCCCTACGATCACACTCCTCCCTGCAATGACACTCCTCCCTACGATCACACTCCTCCCTGTGATCACACTCCTCCCTGCGATCACACTCCTCCCTGCGATCACACTCCTCCCTACGATCACACTCCTCCCTGCGGTCACACTCCTCCCTGTGATCACAATCCTCCCTACGATCACACTCCTCCCGACGATCACACTCCCCTCTATGATCACACTCACTCTACGATCACACTCCTCCCTACGATCACACTCCTCCCTACGATCACACTCCTCCCTGCGATCACACTCCTCCCTGCGATCACACTCATTCTACGATCACACTCCTCCCGACGATCACACTCCCCCCTATGATCACACTCCTCCCTGCGATCACACTCCTCCCTGCGATCACACTCCTCCCTGCGATCACACTCACTCTACGATCACACTCCTCCCTACGATCACACTCCTCCCTGCGATCACACTCCTCCCTGTGGTCACACTCCTCCCTGTGATCACACTCCTCCCTTGTATCTCACTCCTCCCTGCAATCACACTCACTCTACGATCACACACCTCCCTACGATCACACTCCTCCCTGCGATCACACTCACTCTGCGATCACACTCATCCCTACGATCACACTCCTCCCTACGATCACACTCCTCCCTGCGATCACACTCACTCTACGATCACACTCCTCAATGTGATCACACTCCTCCCTGCGATCACACTCCTCCCTACCATCACAATCCTCCCTGTGATCACACTCCCCCCTGCGATCACACTCCTCCCTACGATCACACTCCTCCCTGCGATCACACTCCTCCCTGCGCTCACACTCCTCCCTGCGATCACACTCCTCCCTACGATCACACTCCTCCCTGCGATCACACTCCTCCCTGCGATCACACTCCTTCCTACGATCACACTCCTCCCTACGATCACACTCCTCCCTGCGATCACACTCATCCCTGCGATCACACTCCTCCCTACGATCACACTCCTCCTTGCGATCACACTCCTCCCTGCGATCACACTCCTCCCTGCGATCACACTCCTCCCTGCGATCACACTCCTCCCTGCGATCACACTCCTCCCTGCGATCACACTCACTCTACGATCGCACTCCTCCCTACGATCACACTCCTCCCTACGATCGCACTCCTCCCTGCGATCACACTCCTCCCTGCGATCACACTCCTCCCTGTGATTACACTCCTCCCTGTGGTCACACTCCTCCCTGTGATCACACTCCTCCCTTGTATCTCACTCCTCCCTGCAATCACACTCACTCTACGATCACACTCCTCCCTACGATCACACTCCTCACTGCGATCACACTCACTCTGCGATCACACTCATCCCTACGATCACACTCCTCCCTACGATCACACTCCTCCCTGTGATCACACTCACTCTACGATCACACTCCTCAATGTGATCACACTCCTCCCTGCGATCACACTCCTCCCTACCATCACAATCCTCCCTGCGATCACACTCCCCCCTGCGATCACACTCCTCCCTACGATCACACTCCTCCCTGCGATCACACTCCTCCCTGCGCTCACACTCCTCCCTGCGATCACACTCCTCCCTACGATCACACTCCTCCCTGCGATCACACTCCTCCCTGCGATCACACTCCTCCCTGCGATCACACTCCTTCCTACGATCACACTCATCCCTGCGATCACACTCCTCCCTACGATCACACTCCTCCTTGCGATCACACTCCTCCCTGCGATCACACTCCTCCCTGCGATCACACTCCTCCCTGCGATCACACTCCTCCCTGCGATCACACTCACTCTACGATCGCACTCCTCCCTACGATCACACTCCTCCCTACGATCGCACTCCTCCCTGCGATCACACTCCTCCCTGCGTTCACACTCCTCCCTGCGATCACACTCCTCCCTGCGATCACACTCACTCTACGATCACACTCCTCCCTACGATCACACTCCTCCCTGCGATCACACTCCTCCCTGCGATCACACTCACTCTACAATCACACTCTTCCCGACGATCACACTCCTCCATGCGATCACACTCACTCTACGATCACACTCCTCCCTGTGAACAGACTCCTCCCTGCGATCACACTCCTCCCTACGATCACACTCCTCCCTGCGATCACACTCCTCCCTACGATCACACTCCTCCCTACGATCACACTCCTCCCTGCAATGACACTCCTCCCTACGATCACACTCCTCCCTGCAATGACACTCCTCCCTACGATCACACTCCTCCCTGCGATCACACTCCTCCCTGCGATCACACTCCTCCCTGCGATCACACTCCTCCCTACGATCAATCTCCTCCCTGCGATCACACTCCTCCCTGTGATCACACTCCTCCCTACGATCACACTCCTCCCTGCGATCACACTCCTCCCTGCGATCACACTCCTCCCTGCGATTACACTCCTCCCTACGATCACGCTCCTCCTTGCGATCACACTCATCCCTGCGATCACACTCCTCTCTGCGATCACACTCACTCTGTGATCACACTCCTCCCTACGATCACAATCCTCCCTGCGATCACACTCCTCCCTGCGATCACACTCCTCCCTGCGATCACACTCACTCTACGATCACACTCCTCCCTACGATCACACTCCTCCCTACGATCACACTCCTCCCTGCGATCACACTCCTCCCTGCGATCACACTCATTCTACGATCACACTCCTCCCGACGATCACACTCCCCCCCATGATCACACTCCTCCCTGCGATCACACTCCTCCCTGCGATCACACTCCTCCCTGCGATCACACTCACTCTACGATCACACTCCTCCCTACGATCACACTCCTCCCTGCGATCACACTCACTCTGCGATCACACTCATCCCTACGATCACACTCCTCCCTACGATCACACTCCTCCCTGCGATCACACTCACTCTACGATCACACTCCTCAATGTGATCACACTCCTCCCTGCGATCACACTCCTCCCTACCATCACAATCCTCCCTGCGATCACACTCCCCCCTGCGATCACACTCCTCCCTACGATCACACTCCTCCCTGCGATCACACTCCTCCCTGCGCTCACACTCCTCCCTGCGATCACACTCCTCCCTACGATCACACACCTCCCTGCGATCACACTTCTCCCTGCGATCACACTCCTTCCTACGATCACACTCCTCCCTACGATCACACTCCTCCCTACGATCACACTCCTCCCTGCGATCACACTCATCCCTGCGATCACACTCCTCCCTACGATCACACTCCTCCTTGCGATCACACTCCTCCCTGCGATCACACTCCTCCCTGCGATCACACTCCTCCCTGCGATCACACTCCTCCCTGCGATTACACTCCTCCCTGCGATCACACTCACTCTACGATCGCACTCCTCCCTACGATCACACTCCTCCCTACGATCGCACTCCTCCATGCGATCACACTCCTCCCTGCGATCACACTCCTCCCTGCGATCACACTCCTCCCTGCGATCACACTCACTCTACGATCACACTCCTCCCTACGATCACACTCCTCCCTGCGATCACACTCCTCCCTGCGATCACACTCACTCTACGATCACACTCTTCCCGACGATCACACTCCTCCCTGCGATCACACTCACTCTATGATCACACTCCTCCCTGTGAACAGACTCCTCTCTGCGATCACACTCCTTCCTACGATCACACTCCTCCCTGCGATCACACTCCTCCCTGCGATCACACTCCTCCCTACGATCACATTCCTCCCTGCGATCACACTCCTCCCTACGATCACACTCCTCCCTAGGATCACACTCCTCCCTGCAATGACACTCCTCCCTACGATCACACTCCTCCCTGCGATCACACTCCTCCCTGCGATCACACTCCTCCCTGCGATCACACTCACTCTACGATCACACTCTTCCCTACGATCACACTCCTCCCTGTGATCACACTCACTCTACGATCACACTCCTCCCTGTGAACAGACTCCTCCCTGCGATCACACTCCTCCCTACGATCACACTCCTCCCTGCGATCACACTCCTCCCTGCGATCACACTCCTCCCTACGATCACATTCCTCCCTGCGATCACACTCCTCCCTACGATCACACTCCTCCCTAGGATCACACTCCTCCCTGCGATCACACTCCTCCCTATGATCACACTCCTCCCTGCGATCACACTCCTCCCTGCGATCACACTCCTCCCTGTGATCACACTCCTCCCTGCGATCACACTCCTCCCTGCGATCACACTCCTCCCTGCGATCACACTCCTCTCTACAATCACACTCCTCCCTACGATCACACTCCTCCCTACGATCACACTCACTCTACGATCACACTCCTCCCTACGATCATACTCTTCCCTACGATCACACTCCTCCCTGCGATCACACCCCTCCCTGCGATCAAACTCCTCCCTGCGATCACACTCCTCCCTGCGATCACACTCCTCCCTGCGATCACACTCCTCCCTGCGATCACACTCCTCCCTGCGATCACACTCCTCCCTACGATCACACTCACTCTACGATCACACACACCGTACAATCACACTCCTCCCTACGATCACACTCCTACCTGCGATCACACTCCTCCCTACGATCACACTCCTCCCTGCGATCACACTCCTCCCTGCACTCACACTCCTCCCTACGATCACACTCCTCCCTACGATCACACTCCTCCATGCGATCACACTCCTCCCTGCGATCACACTCCTCCCTGCGATCACACTCCTCCCTGCGATCACACTCCTCCCTGCGATCACACTCCTCCCTACGATCACACTCCTCCCTGCGCTCACACTCCTCCCTGTGATCACACTCCTCCCTACGATCACACTCCTCCCTGCGATCACACTCCTCCCTACGATCACACTCCTCCCTACGATCACACTCCTCCCTGCAATGACACTCCTCCCTACGATCACACTCCTCCCTGCAATGACACTCCTCCCTACGATCACACTCCTCCCTGCGATCACACTCCTCCCTGCGATCACACTCCTCCCTGCGATCACACTCCTCCCTACGATCACACTCCTCCCTGCGATCACACTCCTCCCTGTGATCACAATCCTCCCTACGATCACACTCCTCCCGACGATCACACTCCCCCCTATGATCACACTCACTCTACGATCACACTCCTCCCTACGATCACACTCCTCCCTACGATCACACTCCTCCCTGCGATCACACTCCTCCCTGCGATCACACTCATTCTACGATCACACTCCTCCCGACGATCACACTCCCCCCTATGATCACACTCCTCCCTGCGATCACACTCCTCCCTGCGATCACACTCCTCCCTGCGATCACACTCACTCTACGATCACACTCCTCCCTACGATCACACTCCTCCCTGCGTTCACACTCCTCCCTGTGGTCACACTCCTCCCTGTGATCACACTCCTCCCTTGTATCTCACTCCTCCCTGCAATCACACTCACTCTACGATCACACACCTCCCTACGATCACACTCCTCCCTGCGATCACACTCACTCTGCGATCACACTCATCCCTACGATCACACTCCTCCCTACGATCACACTCCTCCCTGCGATCACACTCACTCTACGATCACACTCCTCAATGTGATCACACTCCTCCCTGCGATCACACTCCTCCCTACCATCACAATCCTCCCTGCGATCACACTCCCCCCTGCGATCACACTCCTCCCTACGATCACACTCCTCCCTGCGATCACACTCCTCCCTGCGCTCACACTCCTCCCTGCGATCACACTCCTCCCTACGATCACACTCCTCCCTGCGATCACACTCCTCCCTGCGATCACACTCCTCCCTGCGATCACACTCCTTCCTACGATCACACTCCTCCCTACGATCACACTCCTCCCTGCGATCACACTCATCCCTGCGATCACACTCCTCCCTACGATCACACTCCTCCTTGCGATCACACTCCTCCCTGCGATCACACTCCTCCCTGCGATCACACTCCTCCCTGCGATCACACTCCTCCCTGCGATCACACTCCTCCCTGCGATCACACTCACTCTACGATCGCACTCCTCCCTACGATCACACTCCTCCCTACGATCGCACTCCTCCCTGCGATCACACTCCTCCCTGCGATCACACTCCTCCCTGCGATCACACTCCTCCCTGCGATCACACTCACTCTACGATCACACTCCTCCCTACGATCACACTCCTCCCTGCGATCACACTCCTCCCTGCGATCACACTCACTCTACGATCACACTCTTCCCGACGATCACACTCCTCCCTGCGATCACACTCCTCCCTGCGATCACACTCCTCCCTACGATCACACTCCTCCCTGCGATCACACTCCTCCCTACGATCACACTCCTCCCTGCAATGACACTCCTCCCTACGATCACACTCCTCCCTGCAATGACACTCCTCCCTACGATCACACTCCTCCCTGCGATCACACTCCTCCCTGCGATCACACTCCTCCCTGCGATCACACTCCTCCCTACGATCACACTCCTCCCTGTGAACAGACTCCTCCCTGCGATCACACTCCTCCCTACGATCACACTCCTCCCTGCGATCACACTCCTCCCTGCGATCACACTCCTCCCTACGATCACATTCCTCCCTGCGATCACACTCCTCCCTACGATCACACTCCTCCCTAGGATCACACTCCTCCCTGCAATGACACTCCTCCCTACGATCACACTCCTCCCTGCGATCACACTCCTCCCTGCGATCACACTCCTCCCTGCGATCACACTCACTCTACGATCACACTCTTCCCTACGATCACACTCCTCCCTGCGATCACACTCACTCTACGATCACACTCCTCCCTGTGAACAGACTCCTCCCTGCGATCACACTCCTCCCTACGATCCCACTCCTCCCTGCGATCACACTCCTCCCTGCGATCACACTCCTCCCTACGATCACATTCCTCCCTGCGATCACACTCCTCCCTACGATCACACTCCTCCCTAGGATCACACTCCTCCCTGCGATCACACTCCTCCCTATGATCACACTCCTCCCTGCGATCACACTCCTCCCTGCGATCACACTCCTCCCTGTGATCACACTCCTGCCTGCGATCGCACTCCTCCCTGCGATCACACTCCTCCCTGCGATCATACTCCTCCCTACAATCACACTCCTCCCTACGATCACACTCCTCCCTACGATCACACTCACTCTACGATCACACTCCTCCCTACGATCATACTCTTCCCTACGATCACACTCCTCCCTGCGATCACACCCCTCCCTGCGATCACACTCCTCCCTGCGATCACACTCCTCCCTGCGATCACACTCCACCCTGCGATCACACTCCTCCCTGCGATCACACTCCTCCCTGCGATCACACTCCTCCCTACGATCACACTCACTCTACGATCACACACACCGTACGATCACACTCCTCCCTACGATCACACTCCTACCTGCGATCACACTCCTCCCTACGATCACACTCCTCCCTGCGATCACACTCCTCCCTGCACTCACACTCCTCCCTACGATCACACTCCTCCCTACGATCACACTCCTCCATGCGATCACACTCCTCCCTGCGATCACACTCCTCCCTGCGATCACACTCCTCCCTGCGATCACACTCCTCCCTGCGATCACACTCCTCCCTACGATCACACTCCTCCCTGCGCTCACACTCCTCCCTGTGATCACACTCCTCCCTACGATCACACTCCTCCCTGCGATCACACTCCTCCCTACGATCACACTCCTCCCTACGATCACACTCCTCCCTGCAATGACACTCCTCCCTACGATCACACTCCTCCCTGCAATGACACTCCTCCCTACGATCACACTCCTCCCTGCGATCACACTCCTCCCTGCGATCACACTCCTCCCTGCGATCACACTCCTCCCTACGATCACACTCCTCCCTGCGATCACACTCCTCCCTGTGATCACAATCCTCCCTACGATCACACTCCTCCCGACGATCACACTCCCCCCTATGATTACACTCACTCTACGATCACACTCCTCCCTACGATCACACTCCTCCCTGCGATCACACTCCTCCCTGCGATCACACTCACTCTACGATCACACTCCTCCCTACGATTGCACTCCTCCCTGCGATCACACTCCTCCCTGCGATCACACTCCTCCCTGCGATCACACTCCTCCCTACGATCACACTCCTCCCTGCGATCACACTCCTCCCTGTGATCACACTCCTCCCTATGATCACACTCCTCCCTGCAATCACACTCCTCCCTGCGATCACACTCCTCCCTGCGATCACACTCCTCCCTACGATCACGCTCCTCCTTGCGATCACACTCTTCCCTGCGATCACACTCCTCTCTGCGATCACACTCACTCTGTGATCACACTCCTCCCTACGATCACACTCCTCCCTGCGATCACACTCCTCCCTGCGATCACACTCCTCCCTGCGATCACACTCACTCTACGATCACACTCCTCCCTACGATCACACTCCTCCCTACGATCAAACTCCTCCCTGCGATCACACTCCTCCCTGCGATCACACTCATTCTACGATCACACTCCTCCCGACGATCACACTCCCCCCTATGATCACACTCCTCCCTGCGATCACACTCCTCCCTGCGATCACACTCCTCCCTGCGATCACACTCACTCTACGATCACACTCCTCCCTGCGATCACACTCACTCTGCGATCACACTCATCCCTACGATCACACTCCTCCCTACGATCACACTCCTCCCTGCGATCACACTCACTCTACGATCACATTCCTCAATGTGATCACACTCCTCCCTGCGATCACACTCCTCCCTACCATCACAATCCTCCCTGCGATCACACTCCCCCCTGCGATCACACTCCTCCCTACGATCACACTCCTCCCTGCGATCACACTCCTCCCTGCGCTCACACTCCTCCCTGCGATCACACTCCTCCCTACGATCACACTCCTCCCTGCGATCACACTCCTCCCTGCGATCACACTCCTCCCTGCGATCACACTCCTTCCTACGATCACACTCCTCCCTACGATCACACTCCTCCCTGCGATCACACTCATCCCTGCGATCACACTCCTCCCTACGATCACACTCCTCCTTGCGATCACACTCCTCCCTGCGATCACACTCCTCCCTGCGATCACACTCCTCCCTGCGATCACACTCCTCCCTGCGATCACACTCCTCCCTGCGATCACACTCACTCTACGATCGCACTCCTCCCTACGATCACACTCCTCCCTACGATCGCACTCCTCCCTGCGATCACACTCCTCCCTGCGATCACACTCCTCCCTGCGATCACACTCCTCCCTGCGATCACACTCACTCTACGATCACACTCCTCCCTACGATCACACTCCTCCCTGCGATCACACTCCTCCCTGCGATCACACTCACTCTACGATCACACTCTTCCCGACGATCACACTCCTCCCTGCGATCACACTCCTCCCTGCGATCACACTCCTCCCTACGATCACACTCCTCCCTGCGATCACACTCCTCCCTACGATCACACTCCTCCCTGCAATGACACTCCTCCCTACGATCACACTCCTCCCTGCAATGACACTCCTCCCTACGATCACACTCCTCCCTGCGATCACACTCCTCCCTGCGATCACACTCCTCCCTGCGATCACACTCCTCCCTACGATCACACTCCTCCCTGTGAACAGACTCCTCCCTGCGATCACACTCCTCCCTACGATCACACTCCTCCCTGCGATCACACTCCTCCCTGCGATCACACTCCTCCCTACGATCACATTCCTCCCTGCGATCACACTCCTCCCTACGATCACACTCCTCCCTAGGATCACACTCCTCCCTGCAATGACACTCCTCCCTACGATCACACTCCTCCCTGCGATCACACTCCTCCCTGCGATCACACTCCTCCCTGCGATCACACTCACTCTACGATCACACTCTTCCCTACGATCACACTCCTCCCTGCGATCACACTCACTCTACGATCACACTCCTCCCTGTGAACAGACTCCTCCCTGCGATCACACTCCTCCCTACGATCCCACTCCTCCCTGCGATCACACTCCTCCCTGCGATCACACTCCTCCCTACGATCACATTCCTCCCTGCGATCACACTCCTCCCTACGATCACACTCCTCCCTAGGATCACACTCCTCCCTGCGATCACACTCCTCCCTATGATCACACTCCTCCCTGCGATCACACTCCTCCCTGCGATCACACTCCTCCCTGTGATCACACTCCTGCCTGCGATCGCACTCCTCCCTGCGATCACACTCCTCCCTGCGATCATACTCCTCCCTACAATCACACTCCTCCCTACGATCACTCTCCTCCCTACGATCACACTCACTCTACGATCACACTCCTCCCTACGATCATACTCTTCCCTACGATCACACTCCTCCCTGCGATCACACCCCTCCCTGCGATCACACTCCTCCCTGCGATCACACTCCTCCCTGCGATCACACTCCACCCTGCGATCACACTCCTCCCTGCGATCACACTCCTCCCTGCGATCACACTCCTCCCTACGATCACACTCACTCTACGATCACACACACCGTACGATCACACTCCTCCCTACGATCACACTCCTACCTGCGATCACACTCCTCCCTACGATCACACTCCTCCCTGCGATCACACTCCTCCCTGCACTCACACTCCTCCCTACGATCACACTCCTCCCTACGATCACACTCCTCCATGCGATCACACTCCTCCCTGCGATCACACTCCTCCCTGCGATCACACTCCTCCCTGCGATCACACTCCTCCCTGCGATCACACTCCTCCCTACGATCACACTCCTCCCTGCGCTCACACTCCTCCCTGTGATCACACTCCTCCCTACGATCACACTCCTCCCTGCGATCACACTCCTCCCTACGATCACACTCCTCCCTACGATCACACTCCTCCCTGCAATGACACTCCTCCCTACGATCACACTCCTCCCTGCAATGACACTCCTCCCTACGATCACACTCCTCCCTGCGATCACACTCCTCCCTGCGATCACACTCCTCCCTGCGATCACACTCCTCCCTACGATCACACTCCTCCCTGCGATCACACTCCTCCCTGTGATCACAATCCTCCCTACGATCACACTCCTCCCGACGATCACACTCCCCCCTATGATTACACTCACTCTACGATCACACTCCTCCCTACGATCACACTCCTCCCTGCGATCACACTCCTCCCTGCGATCACACTCACTCTACGATCACACTCCTCCCTACGATTGCACTCCTCCCTGCGATCACACTCCTCCCTGCGATCACACTCCTCCCTGCGATCACACTCCTCCCTACGATCACACTCCTCCCTGCGATCACACTCCTCCCTGTGATCACACTCCTCCCTATGATCACACTCCTCCCTGCAATCACACTCCTCCCTGCGATCACACTCCTCCCTGCGATCACACTCCTCCCTACGATCACGCTCCTCCTTGCGATCACACTCTTCCCTGCGATCACACTCCTCTCTGCGATCACACTCACTCTGTGATCACACTCCTCCCTACGATCACACTCCTCCCTGCGATCACACTCCTCCCTGCGATCACACTCCTCCCTGCGATCACACTCACTCTACGATCACACTCCTCCCTACGATCACACTCCTCCCTACGATCAAACTCCTCCCTGCGATCACACTCCTCCCTGCGATCACACTCATTCTACGATCACACTCCTCCCGACGATCACACTCCCCCCTATGATCACACTCCTCCCTGCGATCACACTCCTCCCTGCGATCACACTCCTCCCTGCGATCACACTCACTCTACGATCACACTCCTCCCTGCGATCACACTCACTCTGCGATCACACTCATCCCTACGATCACACTCCTCCCTACGATCACACTCCTCCCTGCGATCACACTCACTCTACGATCACATTCCTCAATGTGATCACACTCCTCCCTGCGATCACACTCCTCCCTACCATCACAATCCTCCCTGCGATCACACTCCCCCCTGCGATCACACTCCTCCCTACGATCACACTCCTCCCTGCGATCACACTCCTCCCTGCGCTCACACTCCTCCCTGCGATCACACTGCTCCCTACGATCACACTCCTCCCTGCGATCACACTCCTCCCTGCGATCACACTCCTCCCTGCGATCACACTCCTTCCTACGATCACACTCCTCCCTACGATCACACTCCTCCCTACGATCACACTCCTCCTTGCGATCACACTCATCCCTGCGATCACACTCCTTCCTACGATCACACTCCTCCTTGCGATCACACTCCTCCCTGCGATCACACTCCTCCCTGCGATCACACTCCTCCCTGCGATCACACTCCTCCCTGCGATCACACTCCTCCCTGCGATCACACTCACTCTACGATCGCACTCCTCCCTACGATCACACTCCTCCCTGCGATCACACTCCTCCCTGCGATCACACTCACTCTACGATCACACTCTTCCCGACGATCACACTCCTCCCTGCGATCACACTCACTCTACGATCACACTCCTCCCTGTGAACAGACTCCTCCCTGCGATCACACTCCTCCCTACGATCACACTCCTCCCTGCGATCACACTCCTCCCTGCGATCACACTCCTCCCTACGATCACATTCCTCCCTGCGATCACACTCCTCCCTACGATCACACTCCTCCCTAGGATCACACTCCTCCCTGCAATGACACTCCTCCCTACGATCACACTCCTCCCTGCGATCACACTCCTCCATGCGATCACACTCCTCCCTGCGATGACACTCCTCCCTGCGATCACACTCCTCCCTGCACTCACACTCCTCCCTACGATCACACTCCTCCCTACGATCACACTCCTCCATGCGATCACACTCCTCCCTGCGATCACACTCCTCCCTGCGATCACACTCCTCCCTGCGATCACACTCCTCCCTGCGATCACACTCCTCCCTATGATCACACTCCTCCCTGCGCTCACACTCCTCCCTGTGATCACACTCCTCCCTACGATCACACTCCTCCCTGCGATCACACTCCTCCCTACGATCACACTCCTCCCTACGATCCCACTCCTCCCTGCAATGACACTCCTCCCTACGATCACACTCCTCCCTGCAATGACACTCCTCCCTACGATCACACTCCTGCCTGCGATCACACTCCTCCCTGCGATCACACTCCTCCCTGCGATCACACTCCTCCCTACGATCACACTCCTCCCTGCGATCACACTCCTCCCTGTGATCACAATCCTCCCTACGATCACACTCCTCCCGACGATCACACTCCCCCCTATGATTACACTCACTCTACGATCACACTCCTCCCTACGATCACACTCCTCCCTGCGATCACACTCCTCCCTGCGATCACACTCACTCTACGATCACACTCCTCCCTACGATCGCACTCCTCCCTGCGATCACACTCCTCCCTGCGATCACACTCCTCCCTGCGATCACACTCCTCCCTACGATCACACTCCTCCCTGCGATCACACTCCTCCCTGTGATCACACTCCTCTCTATGATCACACTCCTCCCTGCAATCACACTCCTCCCTGCGATCACACTCCTCCCTGCGATCACACTCCTCCCTACGATCACGCTCCTCCTTGCGATCACACTCTTCCCTGCGATCACACTCCTCTCTGCGATCACACTCACTCTGTGATCACACTCCTCCCTACGATCACACTCCTCCCTGCGATCACATTCCTCCCTGCGATCACACTCCTCCCTGCGATCACACTCACTCTACGATCACACTCCTCCCTACGATCACACTCCTCCCTACGATCAAACTCCTCCCTGCGATCACACTCCTCCCTGCGATCACACTCATTCTACGATCACACTCCTTCCGACGATCACACTCCCCCCTATGATCACACTCCTCCCTGCGATCACACTCCTCCCTGCGATCACACTCCTCCCTGCGATCACACTCACTCTACGATCACACTCCTCCCTGCGATCACACTCACTCTGCGATCACACTCATCCCTACGATCACACTCCTCCCTACGATCACACTCCTCCCTGCGATCACACTCACTCTACGATCACATTCCTCAATGTGATCACACTCCTCCCTGCGATCACACTCCTCCCTACCATCACAATCCTCCCTGCGATCACACTCCCCCCTGCGATCACACTCCTCCCTACGATCACACTCCTCCCTGCGATCACACTCCTCCCTGCGCTCACACTCCTCCCTGCGATCACACTGCTCCCTACGATCACACTCCTCCCTGCGATCACACTCCTCCCTGCGATCACACTCCTCCCTGCGATCACACTCCTTCCTACGATCACACTCCTCCCTACGATCACACTCCTCCCTACGATCACACTCCTCCCTGCGATCACACTCATCCCTGCGATCACACTCCTTCCTACGATCACACTCCTCCTTGCGATCACACTCCTCCCTGCGATCACACTCCTCCCTGCGATCACACTCCTCCCTGCGATCACACTCCTCCCTGCGATCACACTCCTCCCTGCGATCACACTCACTCTAGGATCGCACTCCTCCCTACGATCACACTCCTCCCTACGATCGCACTCCTCCCTGCGATCACACTCCTCCCTGCGATCACACTCACTCTGCGATCACACTCATCCCTACGATCACACTCCTCCCTACGATCACACTCCTCCCTGCGATCACACTCACTCTACGATCACATTCCTCAATGTGATCACACTCCTCCCTGCGATCACACTCCTCCCTACCATCACAATCCTCCCTGCGATCACACTCCCCCCTGCGATCACACTCCTCCCTACGATCACACTCCTCCCTGCGATCACACTCCTCCCTGCGCTCACACTCCTCCCTGCGATCACACTGCTCCCTACGATCACACTCCTCCCTGCGATCACACTCCTCCCTGCGATCACACTCCTCCCTGCGATCACACTCCTTCCTACGATCACACTCCTCCCTACGATCACACTCCTCCCTACGATCACACTCCTCCTTGCGATCACACTCATCCCTGCGATCACACTCCTTCCTACGATCACACTCCTCCTTGCGATCACACTCCTCCCTGCGATCACACTCCTCCCTGCGATCACACTCCTCCCTGCGATCACACTCCTCCCTGCGATCACACTCCTCCCTGCGATCACACTCACTCTACGATCGCACTCCTCCCTACGATCACACTCCTCCCTGCGATCACACTCCTCCCTGCGATCACACTCACTCTACGATCACACTCTTCCCGACGATCACACTCCTCCCTGCGATCACACTCACTCTACGATCACACTCCTCCCTGTGAACAGACTCCTCCCTGCGATCACACTCCTCCCTACGATCACACTCCTCCCTGCGATCACACTCCTCCCTGCGATCACACTCCTCCCTACGATCACATTCCTCCCTGCGATCACACTCCTCCCTACGATCACACTCCTCCCTAGGATCACACTCCTCCCTGCAATGACACTCCTCCCTACGATCACACTCCTCCCTGCGATCACACTCCTCCATGCGATCACACTCCTCCCTGCGATGACACTCCTCCCTGCGATCACACTCCTCCCTGCACTCACACTCCTCCCTACGATCACACTCCTCCCTACGATCACACTCCTCCATGCGATCACACTCCTCCCTGCGATCACACTCCTCCCTGCGATCACACTCCTCCCTGCGATCACACTCCTCCCTGCGATCACACTCCTCCCTATGATCACACTCCTCCCTGCGCTCACACTCCTCCCTGTGATCACACTCCTCCCTACGATCACACTCCTCCCTGCGATCACACTCCTCCCTACGATCACACTCCTCCCTACGATCCCACTCCTCCCTGCAATGACACTCCTCCCTACGATCACACTCCTCCCTGCAATGACACTCCTCCCTACGATCACACTCCTGCCTGCGATCACACTCCTCCCTGCGATCACACTCCTCCCTGCGATCACACTCCTCCCTACGATCACACTCCTCCCTGCGATCACACTCCTCCCTGTGATCACAATCCTCCCTACGATCACACTCCTCCCGACGATCACACTCCCCCCTATGATTACACTCACTCTACGATCACACTCCTCCCTACGATCACACTCCTCCCTGCGATCACACTCCTCCCTGCGATCACACTCACTCTACGATCACACTCCTCCCTACGATCGCACTCCTCCCTGCGATCACACTCCTCCCTGCGATCACACTCCTCCCTGCGATCACACTCCTCCCTACGATCACACTCCTCCCTGCGATCACACTCCTCCCTGTGATCACACTCCTCTCTATGATCACACTCCTCCCTGCAATCACACTCCTCCCTGCGATCACACTCCTCCCTGCGATCACACTCCTCCCTACGATCACGCTCCTCCTTGCGATCACACTCTTCCCTGCGATCACACTCCTCTCTGCGATCACACTCACTCTGTGATCACACTCCTCCCTACGATCACACTCCTCCCTGCGATCACATTCCTCCCTGCGATCACACTCCTCCCTGCGATCACACTCACTCTACGATCACACTCCTCCCTACGATCACACTCCTCCCTACGATCAAACTCCTCCCTGCGATCACACTCCTCCCTGCGATCACACTCATTCTACGATCACACTCCTTCCGACGATCACACTCCCCCCTATGATCACACTCCTCCCTGCGATCACACTCCTCCCTGCGATCACACTCCTCCCTGCGATCACACTCACTCTACGATCACACTCCTCCCTGCGATCACACTCACTCTGCGATCACACTCATCCCTACGATCACACTCCTCCCTACGATCACACTCCTCCCTGCGATCACACTCACTCTACGATCACATTCCTCAATGTGATCACACTCCTCCCTGTGATCACACTCCTCCCTACCATCACAATCCTCCCTGCGATCACACTCCCCCCTGCGATCACACTCCTCCCTACGATCACACTCCTCCCTGCGATCACACTCCTCCCTGCGCTCACACTCCTCCCTGCGATCACACTGCTCCCTACGATCACACTCCTCCCTGCGATCACACTCCTCCCTGCGATCACACTCCTCCCTGCGATCACACTCCTTCCTACGATCACACTCCTCCCTACGATCACACTCCTCCCTACGATCACACTCCTCCCTGCGATCACACTCATCCCTGCGATCACACTCCTTCCTACGATCACACTCCTCCTTGCGATCACACTCCTCCCTGCGATCACACTCCTCCCTGCGATCACACTCCTCCCTGCGATCACACTCCTCCCTGCGATCACACTCCTCCCTGCGATCACACTCACTCTAGGATCGCACTCCTCCCTACGATCACACTCCTCCCTACGATCGCACTCCTCCCTGCGATCACACTCCTCCCTGCGATCACACTCCTCCCTGCGATCACACTCCTCCCTGCGATCACACTCACTCTACGATCACACTCCTCCCTACGATCACACTCCTCCCTGCGATCACACTCCTCCCTGCGATCACACTCACTCTACGATCACACTCTTCCCGACGATCACACTCCTCCCTGCGATCACACTCACTCTACGATCACACTTCTCCCTGTGAACAGACTCCTCCCTGCGATCACACTCCTCTCTACGATCACACTCCTCCCTACGATTGCACTCCTCCCTGCGATCACACTCCTCCCTGCGATCACACTCCTCCCTGCGATCACACTCCTCCCTACGATCACACTCCTCCCTGCGATCACACTCCTCCCTGTGATCACACTCCTCCCTATGATCACACTCCTCCCTGCAATCACACTCCTCCCTGCGATCACACTCCTCCCTGCGATCACACTCCTCCCTACGATCACGCTCCTCCTTGCGATCACACTCTTCCCTGCGATCACACTCCTCTCTGCGATCACACTCACTCTGTGATCACACTCCTCCCTACGATCACACTCCTCCCTGCGATCACACTCCTCCCTGCGATCACACTCCTCCCTGCGATCACACTCACTCTACGATCACACTCCTCCCTACGATCACACTCCTCCCTACGATCAAACTCCTCCCTGCGATCACACTCCTCCCTGCGATCACACTCATTCTACGATCACACTCCTCCCGACGATCACACTCCCCCCTATGATCACACTCCTCCCTGCGATCACACTCCTCCCTGCGATCACACTCCTCCCTGCGATCACACTCACTCTACGATCACACTCCTCCCTGCGATCACACTCACTCTGCGATCACACTCATCCCTACGATCACACTCCTCCCTACGATCACACTCCTCCCTGCGATCACACTCACTCTACGATCACATTCCTCAATGTGATCACACTCCTCCCTGCGATCACACTCCTCCCTACCATCACAATCCTCCCTGCGATCACACTCCCCCCTGCGATCACACTCCTCCCTACGATCACACTCCTCCCTGCGATCACACTCCTCCCTGCGCTCACACTCCTCCCTGCGATCACACTGCTCCCTACGATCACACTCCTCCCTGCGATCACACTCCTCCCTGCGATCACACTCCTCCCTGCGATCACACTCCTTCCTACGATCACACTCCTCCCTACGATCACACTCCTCCCTACGATCACACTCCTCCTTGCGATCACACTCATCCCTGCGATCACACTCCTTCCTACGATCACACTCCTCCTTGCGATCACACTCCTCCCTGCGATCACACTCCTCCCTGCGATCACACTCCTCCCTGCGATCACACTCCTCCCTGCGATCACACTCCTCCCTGCGATCACACTCACTCTACGATCGCACTCCTCCCTACGATCACACTCCTCCCTGCGATCACACTCCTCCCTGCGATCACACTCACTCTACGATCACACTCTTCCCGACGATCACACTCCTCCCTGCGATCACACTCACTCTACGATCACACTCCTCCCTGTGAACAGACTCCTCCCTGCGATCACACTCCTCCCTACGATCACACTCCTCCCTGCGATCACACTCCTCCCTGCGATCACACTCCTCCCTACGATCACATTCCTCCCTGCGATCACACTCCTCCCTACGATCACACTCCTCCCTGCGATCACACTCCTCCATGCGATCACACTCCTCCCTGCGATGACACTCCTCCCTGCGATCACACTCCTCCCTGCACTCACACTCCTCCCTACGATCACACTCCTCCCTACGATCACACTCCTCCATGCGATCACACTCCTCCCTGCGATCACACTCCTCCCTGCGATCACACTCCTCCCTGCGATCACACTCCTCCCTGCGATCACACTCCTCCCTATGATCACACTCCTCCCTGCGCTCACACTCCTCCCTGTGATCACACTCCTCCCTACGATCACACTCCTCCCTGCGATCACACTCCTCCCTACGATCACACTCCTCCCTACGATCCCACTCCTCCCTGCAATGACACTCCTCCCTACGATCACACTCCTCCCTGCAATGACACTCCTCCCTACGATCACACTCCTGCCTGCGATCACACTCCTCCCTGCGATCACACTCCTCCCTGCGATCACACTCCTCCCTACGATCACACTCCTCCCTGCGATCACACTCCTCCCTGTGATCACAATCCTCCCTACGATCACACTCCTCCCGACGATCACACTCCCCCCTATGATTACACTCACTCTACGATCACACTCCTCCCTACGATCACACTCCTCCCTGCGATCACACTCCTCCCTGCGATCACACTCACTCTACGATCACACTCCTCCCTACGATCGCACTCCTCCCTGCGATCACACTCCTCCCTGCGATCACACTCCTCCCTGCGATCACACTCCTCCCTACGATCACACTCCTCCCTGCGATCACACTCCTCCCTGTGATCACACTCCTCTCTATGATCACACTCCTCCCTGCAATCACACTCCTCCCTGCGATCACACTCCTCCCTGCGATCACACTCCTCCCTACGATCACGCTCCTCCTTGCGATCACACTCTTCCCTGCGATCACACTCCTCTCTGCGATCACACTCACTCTGTGATCACACTCCTCCCTACGATCACACTCCTCCCTGCGATCACATTCCTCCCTGCGATCACACTCCTCCCTGCGATCACACTCACTCTACGATCACACTCCTCCCTACGATCACACTCCTCCCTACGATCAAACTCCTCCCTGCGATCACACTCCTCCCTGCGATCACACTCATTCTACGATCACACTCCTTCCGACGATCACACTCCCCCCTATGATCACACTCCTCCCTGCGATCACACTCCTCCCTGCGATCACACTCCTCCCTGCGATCACACTCACTCTACGATCACACTCCTCCCTGCGATCACACTCACTCTGCGATCACACTCATCCCTACGATCACACTCCTCCCTACGATCACACTCCTCCCTGCGATCACACTCACTCTACGATCACATTCCTCAATGTGATCACACTCCTCCCTGCGATCACACTCCTCCCTACCATCACAATCCTCCCTGCGATCACACTCCCCCCTGCGATCACACTCCTCCCTACGATCACACTCCTCCCTGCGATCACACTCCTCCCTGCGCTCACACTCCTCCCTGCGATCACACTGCTCCCTACGATCACACTCCTCCCTGCGATCACACTCCTCCCTGCGATCACACTCCTCCCTGCGATCACACTCCTTCCTACGATCACACTCCTCCCTACGATCACACTCCTCCCTACGATCACACTCCTCCCTGCGATCACACTCATCCCTGCGATCACACTCCTTCCTACGATCACACTCCTCCTTGCGATCACACTCCTCCCTGCGATCACACTCCTCCCTGCGATCACACTCCTCCCTGCGATCACACTCCTCCCTGCGATCACACTCCTCCCTGCGATCACACTCACTCTAGGATCGCACTCCTCCCTACGATCACACTCCTCCCTACGATCGCACTCCTCCCTGCGATCACACTCCTCCCTGCGATCACACTCCTCCCTGCGATCACACTCCTCCCTGCGATCACACTCACTCTACGATCACACTCCTCCCTACGATCACACTCCTCCCTGCGATCACACTCCTCCCTGCGATCACACTCACTCTACGATCACACTCTTCCCGACGATCACACTCCTCCCTGCGATCACACTCACTCTACGATCACACTCCTCCCTGTGAACAGACTCCTCCCTGCGATCACACTCCTCCCTACGATCACACTCCTCCCTGCGATCACACTCCTCCCTGCGATCACACTCCTCCCTACGATCACATTCCTCCCTGCGATCACACTCCTCCCTACGATCACACTCCTCCCTAGGATCACACTCCTCCCTGCAATGACACTCCTCCCTACGATCACACTCCTCCCTGCGATCACACTCCTCCCTGCGATCACACTCCTCCCTGCGATCACACTCCTCCCTACGATCACACTCCTCCCTGCGATCACACTCCTCCCTACGATCACACTCCTCCCTGCGATCACACTCCTCCCTGCGATCACACTCCTCCCTGCGATCACACTCCTCCCTGCGATCACACTCCTTCCTACGATCACACTCCTCCCTACGATCACACTCCTCCCTACGATCACACTCCTCCCTGCGATCACACTCATCCCTGCGATCACACTCCTCCCTACGATCACACTCCTCCTTGCGATCACACTCCTCCCTGCGATCACACTCCTCCCTGCGATCACACTCCTCCCTGCGATCACACTCCTCCCTGCGATCACACTCCTCCCTGCGATCACACTCACTCTACGATCGCACTCCTCCCTACGATCACACTCCTCCCTACGATCGCACTCCTCCCTGCGATCACACTCCTCCCTGCGATCCCACTCCTCCCTGCGATCACACTCCTCCCTGCGATCACACTCACTCTACGATCACACTCCTCCCTACGATCACACTCCTCCCTGCGATCACACTCCTCCCTGCGATCACACTCACTCTACGATCACACTCTTCCCGACGATCACACTCCTCCTTGCGATCACACTCACTCTACGATCACACTCCTCCCTGTGAACAGACTCCTCCCTGCGATCACACTCCTCCCTACGATCACACTCCTCCCTGCGATCACACTCCTCCCTGCGATCACACTCCTCCCTACGATCACATTCCTCCATGCGATCACACTCCTCCCTACGATCACACTCCTCCCTAGGATCACACTCCTCCCTGCAATGACACTCCTCCCTACGATCACACTCCTCCCTGCGATCACACTCCTCCCTGCGATCACACTCCTCCCTGCGATCACACTCCTCCCTACGATCACACTCCTCCCTGCGATCACACTCCTCCCTACGATCACACTCCTCCCTGCGATCACACTCCTCCCTGCGATCACACTCCTCCCTGCGATCACACTCCTCCCTACGATCACGCTCCTCCTTGCGATCACACTCCTCCCTGCGATCACACTCCTCTCTGCGATCACACTCACCCTGTGATCACACTCCTCCCTACGATCACACTCCTCCCTGCGATCACACTCCTCCCTGCGATCACACTCCTCCCTGCGATCACACTCACTCTACGATCACACTCCTCCCTACGATTACACTCCTCCCTACGATCACACTCCTCCCTGCGATCACACTCCTCCCTGCGATCACACTCATTCTACGATCACACTCCTCCCGACGATCACACTCCCCCCTATGATCACACTCCTCCCTGCGATCACACTCCTCCCTGCGATCACACTCACTCTACGATCACACTCCTCCCTACGATCACACTCCTCCCTGCGATCACACTCACTCTGCGATCACACTCATCCCTACGATCACACTCCTCCCTACGATCACACTCCTCCCTGCGATCACACTCACTCTACGATCACACTCCTCAATGTGATCACACTCCTCCCTGCGATCACACTCCTCCCTACCATCACAATCCTCCCTGCGATCACACTCCCCCCTGCGATCACACTCCTCCCTACGATCACACTCCTCCCTGCGATCACACTCCTCCCTGCGCTCACACTCCTCCCTGCGATCACACTCCTCCCTACGATCACACTCCTCCCTGCGATCACTCTCCTCCCTGCGATCACACTCCTCCCTGCGATCACACTCCTTCCTACGATCACACTCCTTCCTACGATCACACTCCTCCCTACGATCACACTCCTCCCTACGATCACACTCCTCCCTGCGATCACACTCATCCCCGCGATCACACTCCTCCCCACGATCACACTCCTCCTTGCGATCACACTCCTCCCTGCGATCACACTCCTCCCTGCGATCACACTCCTCCCTGCGATCAAACTCATCCCTGCGATCACACTCCTCCCTGCGATCACACTCACTCTACGATCGCACTCCTCCCTACGATCACACTCCTCCCTACGATCGCACTCCTCCCTGCGATCACACTCCTCCCTGCGATCACACTCCTCCCTGCGATCACACTCCTCCCTGCGATCACACTCACTCTACGATCACACTCCTCCCTACGATCACACTCCTCCCTGCGATCACACTCCTCCCTGCGATCACACTCACTCTACGATCACACTCTTCCCGACGATCACACTCCTCCCTGCGATCACACTCACTCTACGATCACACTCCTCCCTGTGAACAGACTCCTCCCTGCGATCACACTCCTCCCTACGATCACACTCCTGCCTGCGATCACACTCCTCCCTGCGATCACACTCCTCCCTACGATCACACTCCTTCCTGCGATCACACTCCTCCCTACGATCACACTCCTCCCTACGATCACACTCCTCCCTGCAATGACACTCCTCCCTACGATCACTCTCCTCCCTGCGATCACACTCCTCCCTACGATCACACTCCTCCCTGCGATCACACTCCTCCCTACGATCACACTCCTCCCTGCGATCACACTCCTCCCTGCGATCACACTCCTCCCTGCGATCACACTCCTCCCTGCAATCACACTCCTCCCTGCGATCACACTCCTCCCTACGATCACACTCCTCCCTGCGATCACACTCCTCCCTACGATCACACTCCTCCCTGCGATCACACTCACTCTCCGATCACACTCCTCCCTGCGATCCCACTCCTCCCTACGATCACACTCCTCCCTGCGATCACACTCCTCCCTAGGATCACACTCCTCCCTGCGATCACACTCCTCCCTGCGATCACACTCCTCCCTGCGATCACACTCCTCCCTGCGATGACACTCCTCCCTACGATCACAGTCCTCCCTGCGATCACACTCCTCCCTGCGATCACACTCCTCCCTACGATCACACTCCTCCCTGCGATCACACTCCTCCCTGCGATCACACTCCTACCTACGATCACACTCTTCCCTGCGATCACACTCCTCCCTACGATCACACTCCTCCCTACGATCACACTCTTCCCTGCGATCACACTCCTCCCTAGGATCACACATTCCCCCTACGGTCACACTCTTCCCTGCGATCCCACGCCTCCCTGCGATCACACTCCTCCCTACGATCACAGTCTTCCCTGCGATCACATTCCTCCCTGCGATCACACTCCTCCCTGCGATAACACTCCTCCCTGCGATCACACTCCTCCCTGCGATAACACTCCTCCCTGCGATCACACTCCTCCCTGCGATCACACTCCTCCCTGCGATCACACTCACTCTACGATCACACTCCTCCCTACGATCACACTCCTCCCTACGATCACACTCCTCCCTGCGATCACACTCCTCCCTGCGATCACACTCATTCTACGATCACACTCCTCCCGACGATCACACTCCCCCCTATGATCACACTCCTCCCTGCGATCACACTCCTCCCTGCGATCACACTCACTCTACGATCACACACCTCCCTACGATCACACTCCTCCCTGCGATCACACTCACTCTGCGATCACACTCATCCCTACGATCACACTCCTCCCTACGATCACACTCCTCCCTGCGATCACACTCACTCTACGATCACACTCCTCAATGTGATCACACTCCTCCCTGCGATCACACTCCTCCCTACCATCACAATCCTCCCTGCGATCACACTCCCCCCTGCGATCACACTCCTCCCTACGATCACACTCCTCCCTGCGATCACACTCCTCCCTGCGCTCACACTCCTCCCTGCGATCACACTCCTCCCTACGATCACACTCCTCCCTGCGATCACTCTCCTCCCTGCGATCACACTCCTCCCTGTGATCACACTCCTTCCTACGATCACACTCCTCCCTACGATCACACTCCTCCCTACGATCACACTCCTCCCTGCGATCACACTCATCCCTGCGATCACACTCTTCCCCACGATCACACTCCTCCTTGCGATCACACTCCTCCCTGCGATCACACTCCTCCCTGCGATCACACTCCTCCCTGCGATCAAACTCCTCCCTGCGATCACACTCCTCCCTGCGATCACACTCACTCTACGATCGCACTCCTCCCTACGATCACACTCCTCCCTACGATCGCACTCCTCCCTGCGATCACACTCCTCCCTGCGATCACACTCCTCCCTGCGATCACACTCACTCTACGATCACACTCTTCCCGACGATCACACTCCTCCCTGCGATCACACTCACTCTACGATCACACTCCTCCCTGTGAACAGACTCCTCCCTGCGATCACACTCCTCCCTACGATTACACTCCTGCCTGCGATCACACTCCTCCCTGCGATCACACTCCTCCCTACGATCACATTCCTCCCTGTGATCACACTCCTCCCTACGATCACACTCCTCCCTAGGATCACACTCCTCCCTGCGATCACACTCCTCCCTATGATCACACTCCTCCCTGCGATCACACTCCTCCCTGCGATCACACTCCTCCCTGCGATCACACTCCTCCCTACGATCACACTCCTCCCTGCGATCACACTCCTCCCTGCGATCACACTCCTCCCTACGATCACACTCCTCCCTATGATCACACTCCTCCCTACGATCACACTCCTCTCTGCGATCACACTCCTCCCTACGATCACACTCCTCCCTGCGATCACACTCCTCCCTACGATCACATTCCTCCCTGCGATCACACTCCTCCCTACGATCACACTCCTCCCTAGGATCACACTCCTCCCTGCGATCACACTCCTCCCTACGATCACACTCCTCCCTGCGATCACACTCCTCCCTGCGATCACACTCCTCCCTGCGATCACACTCCTCCTTACGATCACACTCCTCCCTGCGATCACACTCCTCCCTGCGATCACACTCCTCCCTACGATCACACTCCTCCCTACGATCACACTCACTCTACGATCACACTCCTCCCTACGATCACACTCTTCCCTACGATCACACTCCTCCCTGCGATCACACCCCTCCCTGCGATCACACTCCTCCCTGCGATCACACTCCTCCCTGCGATCACACTCCTCCCTGCGATCACACTCCTCCCTGCGATCACACTCATCCCTACGATCACACTCACTCTACGATCACACTCACCGTACGATCACACTCCTCCCTACAATCACACTCCTACCTGCGATCACACTCCTCCCTACGATCACACTCCTCCCTGCGATCACAATCCTCCCTGCGATCACACTCACTCTACGATCACACTCCTCCCTACGATCACACTCCTCCCTGCGATCACACTCACTCTACGATCATACTCCTCCCTGTGATCACACTCCTCCCTGCGATCACACTCCTCCCTCCGATCACACTCCTCCCTGCGATCACACTCCTCCATGCGATCACACTCCTCCCTACGATCACGCTCCTCCCTGCGATCACACTCCTCCCTATGATCACACTCCTCCCTGCGATCACACGCCTCCCTGCGATCACACTCCTCCCTGCACTCACACTCCTCCCTACGATCACACTCCTCCCTACGATCACACTCCTCCATGCGATCACACTCCTCCCTGCGATCACACTCCTCCCTGCGATCACACTCCTCCCTGCGATCACACTCCTCCCTACGATCACACTCCTCCCTGCGCTCACACTCCTCCCTGTGATCACACTCCTCCCTACGATCACACTCCTTCCTGCGATCACACTCCTCCCTACGATCACACTCCTCCCTACGATCACACTCCTCCCTGCAATGACACTCCTCCCTACGATCACACTCCTCCCTGCGATCACACTCCTCCCTACGATCACACTCCTCCCTGCGATCACACTCCTCCCTACGATCACACTCCTCCCTGCGATCACACTCCTCCCTGCGATCACACTCCTCCCTGCGATCACACTCCTCCCTGCAATCACACTCCTCCCTGCGATCACACTCCTCCCTACGATCACACTCCTCCCTGCGATCACACTCCTCCCTACGATCACACTCCTCCCTGCGATCACACTCACTCTCCGATCACACTCCTCCCTGCGATCCCACTCCTCCCTACGATCACACTCCTCCCTGCGATCACACTCCTCCCTAGGATCACACTCCTCCCTGCGATCACACTCCTCCCTGCGATCACACTCCTCCCTGCGATCACACTCCTCCCTGCGATGACACTCCTCCCTACGATCACAGTCCTCCCTGCGATCACACTCCTCCCTGCGATCACACTCCTCCCTACGATCACACTCCTCCCTGCGATCACACTCCTCCCTGCGATCACACTCCTACCTACGATCACACTCTTCCCTGCGATCACACTCCTCCCTACGATCACACTCCTCCCTACGATCACACTCTTCCCTGCGATCACACTCCTCCCTAGGATCACACTCCTCCCTACGGTCACACTCTTCCCTGCGATCCCACGCCTCCCTGCGATCACACTCCTCCCTACGATCACAGTCTTCCCTGCGATCACATTCCTCCCTGCGATCACACTCCTCCCTGCGATAACACTCCTCCCTGCGATCACACTCCTCCCTGCGATAACACTCCTCCCTGCGATCACACTCCTCCCTGCGATCACACTCACTCTACGATCACACTCCTCCCTGCGATCACAGTCCTCCCTGCGATCACACTCACTCTACGATCACACTCCTCCCTGCGATCACACTCCTCCCTGCGATCATACCCACTCTACGATCACACTCCTCCCTCCGATCACACTCCTCCCTACGATCACACTCCTCCCTACAATCACACTCCTCCCTACGATCACACTCACTCTACGATCACACTCCTCCCTGCGATCACACTCCTCCCTGCGATCACGCTCCTCCCTGCCATCACGCTCCTCCTTGCGATCACACTCCTCCCTGCGATCACACTCCTCCCTGCGATCCCACTCCTCCCTGCGATCACACTCCTCCCTGCGATCACACTCCTCCCTGCGATCACACTCCTCCCTGCGATCACAATCCTCCCTGCGATCACACTCCTCCCTGCGATCACACTCCTCCCTGCGATCACACTCCTCCCTGCGATCACACTCCTCCCTGCGATCACAATCCTCCCTGCGATCACACTCCTCCCTACGATCCCACTCCTCCCTACGCTCACACTCCTCCCTACGATCACATTCCTCCCTACGATCACACTCCTCCCTGCGATCACACTCCTCCCTGCGATCACACTCCTCCCTGCGATCACACTCGTCCCTACGATCACGCTCCTCCCTGCGATCACGCTCCTCCCTACGATCACACTCCTCCCTGCGATCACACTCCTCCCTGCGATCACACTCCTCCCTGCGATCACACTCCTCCCTGCAATCACACTCCTCCCTGTGATCACACTCCTCCCTGCGATCACACTCACTCTACGATCACACTTCTCCCTACGATCACACTCCTCCCTGCGATCACACTCCTCCCTGCGATCACACTCCTCCCTGCGATCACACTCCTCCCTGCGATCACACTCCTCCCTACGATCCCACTCCTCCCTGCGATCACACTCCTCCCTGCGATCACACTCCTCCCTACGATCCCACTCCTCCCTGCGATCACACTCCTCCCTGCGATCACACTCCTCCCTACGATCCCACTCCTCCCTGCGATCACACTCCTCCCTGCGATCACACTCCTCCCTGCGATCACAATCCTCCCTGCGATCACACTACTCCCTGCGATCACACTCCTCCCTGCGACCACACTGCTCCCTGCGACCACACTCGTCCCTACGATCACGCTCCTCCCTGCGATCACGCTCCTCCCTACGATCACACTCCTCCCTGCGATCACACTCCTCCCTGCGATCACACTCCTCCCTGCGATCACACTCCTCCCTGCGATCACACTCCTCCCTGTGATCACACTCCTCCCTACGATCCCACTCCTCCCTGCGATCACACTCCTCCCTACGATCCCACTCCTCCCTGCGATCACACTCCTCCCTGCGATCACAATCCTCCCTGCGATCACAATCCTCCCTGCGATCACACTCCTCCCTGCGATCACACTTCTCCCTGCGATCACACTCCTCCCTGCGATCACACTCCTCCCTGCGATCACACTCCTCCCTGCGATCACACTCCTCCCTGCGATCACACTCACTCTACGATCACACTCACTCTACGATCACTCTCCTCCCTGCGATCACACTCACTCTACGATCTCACTCCTCCCTACGATTGCACTCCTCCCTGCGATCCCACTCCTCCCTGCGATCCCACCTCCCCCCCTTCCTCCTCCCACCTTCCTGCTATCAGGAATGGCCACCATGGCCGCCCGATATTCCCCAGGCACTGAACTGCAGCACGGTGCCCATTTGGCGACCGCGCCTAGCCGCTGCCATGGTTATAGGCCCCGCTCTGAAATCCTCCGCTGTGGAGATTAGAACACACCCCACCCATTGAGTTGATGTCAGTGTGAGGTGCTCCTGGTCTGTGGAAGGAGGTTAAAGAAGAGCCAGGATCGATATCCCACGAGTGCCGCAGAGCAAACAAAGGGTGTTTCTTCTTCCGCTGTGACGGCAGGTTACTGAGCCCGCAGACCATAGGCAAAAACAAGAATGAAGTCATGCGATGTCCTAAATTAAAATAATGTCTGTGCAACGGATGCAGCAGCAGCTGCCACCTGCTGGCGACGGAAATAACTGCTTGTCATTAATCACCACCTTGATAAAGAAAGCGACTCATTGCTGTTTGTGGGAGCTTGCTGTGCGCAAATTGCCTGCCGCGTTTCCTACATTACAGCAGTGACTACACTTCAGAAAGTACTTCATTGGCTGTGAAGCGCTTTGGGACATCCTGAGGTCGTGAAAGGCGCTATAGAAATGCAAGTCTTTCTTACCACCCCTGCCACATAGGATCAGCTTCCTCAACACAGACCAGAGTCCAAACCATGTAAAGACAACGCATTTACCCGTGGAGCCATGGCGGTGTGATTACAGCCGCTGTTTCTGTAGCACTTAACATCTAAGGGACAAAAGAAAAATGAAAGGCAGACTTGCATTTCTATAGCGCCTTTCACGACCACCGGACGTCCCAAAGCGCTTTACAGCCAATGAAGTACTTTTGAAGTGTAGTCACTGTTGTAATGTAGGAAACGCGACAGCCAATTTGCACAGCAAGCTCCCACAAACAGCAACCAGATCATCTGTTTTTTTCAGTGGTGTTGATTGAGGGATAAATATTGGCCAGGACACCGGGGAGAACTCCCCCTGCTCTTCTTCAAAATAGTGCCATGGGACCTTTTACATCCACCTGAGAGAGCAGACGGGGCCTCGGTTTAACATCTCATCTGAAAGCCGGCACCTCCGACAGTGCGGCACTCCCTCAGTACTGCACTGGAGTGTCAGCCCAGATGTTTGCCAGACACCCTAAGGCTCGCGTGGACAGCTTTTGGTTCATGGAGTTAATCTTTCATTGTCTTCCTCCTGCCCTTGTGCAGGAAGTTCTCCCCCGAATCCTGGCCAACATTCCTTCCTCAACCACGGTCACCAGTACAGCTAATTGGTCATTTGCCCCACTGAGGGATCTTGCTGTGCGCAATTCGGCTGCCCTCCATCTCGCTACATTACAACAGTGACTACACATCAAGCATTTTGGGACGTCCTGCAGTCATGAAAGGCGCTATATAAATGCAAGTCTTTCTTTTGTATTAGAATTAACCTGTGCTTCAGTGACAATGCTCCCACCAACAGGTGATCGAGTGACGAGCTCCTGACAGTTCTCAGTCTCGGCCTCAAGCATGGTGCCCGCCTTCATAGAATCATAGAAATTAACGGCACAGAAGGAGGCCATTTGGGCCATCGTGTCTGTACCAGGATACGACTCAAGTGTAGACTCCAGACTCACCTCAGTCCCCAGCTCGGACGTCGTGTTGGCTCTTGACCCAGTCTTTGTCTCAAGTGCAGTCTCCGTCTGGAATCAGTTCCCGTCTGGTCTCAGTCTCCGTCTGGTCTCAGTCTCCGTCTGGAATCAGTTCCCGTCTGGTCTCAGTCTCCGTCTGGAATCAGTCTCCGTCTGGAATCAGTCTCGGCCTGGTCTCAGTCTCCGTCTGGTCTCAGTCTCCGTCTGGAATCAGTCTCCGCCTGGTCTCCGTCTCCGCCTGGTTTCAGTCTCCGTCTGGCCTCAGTCTCTGTCTGGCCTCAGTTTCCGTCTAGTCTCACTCTCCGCCTGGAATTAGGGCAGGTGACCAAAAGCTTGGTCAAAGAGGTCGGTTTTAAGGAGCGTCTCAAAGGAGGAAAGAGAGGTAGCGAGGCAGAGAGGTTTAGGCAGGGAATTCCAGAGCTTAGGGCCCAGGCAACAGAAGGCACGGCCACCAATGGTTGAGCGATTATAATCAGGGATGCTCAAGAGGGCAGAATTAGAGGAGCGCAGATATCTCGGGGGGTTGTGGGGCTGGAGGAGATTACAGAGATAGCGAGGGGGGCGAGGCCATGGAGGGATTTGAAAACAAGGATGAGAATTTTGAAATCGAGGCACTGCTTAACCGGGAGCCAATGTGGGTCAGCGAGCACAGGGGTGATGGGTGAACGGGACTTGGTACGAGTTAGGACACAGGCAGCCGAGTTTTGGATGACTTCAAGTTTACGTAGGGTGGAATGTGGGAGGTCAGCCAGGAGTGTGTTGGAATAGTCAAGTCTAGAGGTAAGAAAGGCACGGATGAAGGTTTTAACCGTGAATGAGCTGAGGCAAGGGCGGAGACGGGCGATGTTACGAAGGTGGAAACTGGGGACAGTACACAGTGCGGTCTGACCAGCGGCCTGTACCATGACAACATGGTGTCCTTTGATTTATACTGAATGGTTCTATTAATACAACCCTGTAGCTGCTGTAGCTACAGTCTCTCTACAATGGCCATGAACCTTCAGTGATCTGCGCACAATAAAACCAGGATCTTTTTCTCCCTCGACCTCCTTCTGTATTGTTCCCTGCAAGTGGTAGGTGTTGACATGAATCTTGTCATTCATGTGGAAATGACTTATGAAATAATACTGGGCGGCCTGCTGGTGGCGCTGTCCAGGGAGAGTATAAATACTCGGGCACGGGCCCAGCTTGCTCAGGACACATTCTTAACAGGAACTAGTGAAGGACACAACTAGACCTCCATGTTGTAAAACAGTTGATTAAAGCTTTGTTTAACGCTTAGACCAAGTGCCTAGTAGTTTTCTTACGTCAGGTATATTCTGCGTTGGCCCTGACCAACATGCATGACACTACATTTATCTAAATTAAATGCCATTTGCCATTGTGTGGCCCATTGCCCGAGCACATCTCAATCTTTTGGCATTTGATTGCACTTCCTCTACTATCTTGACCATCGCACGGATTTTGGTGCCACCTGCAAACTGACTCCCAACACCCCTGTCCAGGTCATCAGTAAAGACCGCGAGGAGTAGCGGGCCTTGGGCCGATCCCTGGGGAACACCACTAGTAACCGGTCTCCGAGCCGAACCACATCCGTTAACTATAACGTTTTGGCCACAGGATTGGAGCCAATTCCTAATCCAGTGTTCCAAACTCGTACTGACACCACAAGAGTCCATCTTGTGAAGTAACTTCGTGTGAGGAACCTTCTCAAAGGCTCTCTGAAAGTCTAGTTAGAGAGTGTCTGCAGGATTCCCCATAGCCACTGTCCTGGTGACTTCCTCAAAGAACTCTATAGAATTTGTTAGGCACAACCTATTTTTTCAGAAATAAAAACAGAAAATGCTGGAGATACTCAGCAGGTCAGGCAGCATCTGTGAAGTGAGAAACAGAGTTAACGTTTCAGGTCGATGACCTTTGCCGGCGCAATTCACACTTCATCTCGAGCCATCCTTTGTTTCTTAACCGGTCCCATTACCATCTCCTCTCGCCTTGAATATCTCTTAATGTTTCTTAACCTCTCCTGCCTTCTATCCTATCACAGACCTTCCCTTTTGTTCTTTCGTCCCCTCCCCACTTTCCCAGCCCCTACACGTGCTTAAAAATCTGTTCCATTTCCTGCTTTTTCCCAGTTCTGACGAAGGGTCATCGACCTGAAACATTAATTCTGTTTCTCTCTTCACAGATGCTGCCTGACCTGCTGAGTATCTCCAGCATTTTCTGTTTTTATTTCAGATTTCCAGCATCTGCAGTATTTTCTTTTTCTATTTTTTCAGAGGCCGTGTTGTGAATGTCGAATGGCTCCTTCCCTTTCCCAGTGATCATAAAGGACATCTCTTACGATCCCTTCTAGCATCTTCCCAATACTGGATGTCAGGCTGATAGGCCGGTAGTTCCCCGGCTTTGATTTGTTCCCTTTTTTGAAAATAAGAACTACATGAGCTAGCTTCCAGCCTAAGCGACTATCCGTGACACTACGGAACTATGGACGAAGGACCACTCATGGTAGGGCAGGTGCACCTGTGGAACCCTGACTCCAGGAAGAGTTAGAAGCTTCAGTATAGGAAGGGAGAAAAGAGGAGAACATCATGTGAATGGGGTAGCCCTGGGGCCTGGAATAGGATTTCACTGTGGGAAAGATGGGGCAGAGGGAGGTGGGGTGGGGGAGATGGGGTGGGGGGGAGATGGGGTGGGGGGAGATGGGGCAGGGGGAGATGGGGTGGGGGGAGATGGGGCAGGGGGAGATGGGGTGGGGGGGAGATGGGGTGGGGGAGATGGGGCAGGGGGAGATGGGGCGGGGGGAGATGGGGCAGGGGGAGATGGGGTGGGGGGGAGATGGGGTGGGGGAGATGGGGTGGGGGAGATGGGGTGGGGAAGATGGGGTGGGGGAGATGGGGTGGGGAGATGGGGCAGGGGGAGATGGGGTGGGGGAGATGGGGTGGGGGGAGATGGGGTGGGGGGGAGATGGGGCAGGGGGAGATGGGGTGGGGGAGATGGGGTGGAGGAGATGGGGTGGGGGGAGATGGGGTGGGGGGGAGATGGGGCAGGGGGAGATGGGGTGGGGGAGATGGGGTGGAGGAGATGGGGTTGGGGGAGATGGGGTGGGGGGAGATGGGGTGGGGGAGATGGGGTGGGGAGATGGGGTGGGGGAGATGGGGTTGGGGGAGATGGGGTGGGGGGAGATGGGGTGGGGGAGATGGGGTGGGGGAGATGGGGTGGGGGAGATGGAGAAGAGGGAGGTGTGGCCGGGGAGATAATATGATCTGTGCGTGTGGTATAACCCTGTATATGACTGTTTTTATCCTGGACTCTGAGCTGTGAGTGGGGTATAATTTGTATTTATCATATGTAAACCAGTATTTTTTAATTTTTGCAAGCTGTAGAGTGGGATTCTTTTGAACCTGTCAATATTTGAACCTTCAGTGGAGGAAACTGATTCTGAAACAGGAATAAAATTCAAGTGAGTTAGAGGGACAGGTCAGAGGTCAGAAGGACAGGGTCAGAGGGCAGAAAGACAGGTCAGAGGGCAGAGGGACAGGTCAGAGGGCAGAGGGACTGGTCAGAGGGCAGAGGGGCGGGTCAGAGGGCAGAGGGACAGGGTCAAAGGGCAGAAGGACAGGTCAGAGGGCAGAGGGACTGGGCAGAGGGCAGAGGGACGGGTCAGAGGGCAGAAGGACAGGGTCAAAGGGCGGAAGGACAGGTCAGAGGGCAGAGGGACAGGTCAGAGGGCAGAGGGACAGGTCAGAGGGACAGGGAAGAATTCCAAGGTTACACAAATGAATCAGATGCAACATGGAAGTGGGGAAAGAGGGAATGGAAGATTGAAGCGGGAGCTATCTCACTGACGTTGATTGATGTCTCGCTTTGTTATTCAGTCTCACAGCTGGGCTGACCTGAAATTCTTCAGCGAGTGGAATTTTCCAGCTGTGACCCCCCAGATCATTTAGTTCCACAAGGTCTTCCAGTTTCGACGAACCATGAATGCAACCCCTTACAGCACTGTTGTATGGTGGGTCGGCTGAGCA
The DNA here is from genome assembly GCF_052327205.1 of Somniosus microcephalus. Taxonomy (NCBI): domain Eukaryota; kingdom Metazoa; phylum Chordata; class Chondrichthyes; order Squaliformes; family Somniosidae; genus Somniosus; species Somniosus microcephalus. Next base: position 32,114 of record NW_028225458.1, on the reverse strand, counting down.
GGAAGTCTGGCCGCTTCCTTCATCATGAATTCCGCAGCGATCAGCTTTGCTTCGTCCGTCGCCAGAGACTGGAGAGCATTTCCAGGAAGGAGATGGTGAATCTGTGAATGTGGAGATGGAAAGCATCGCGTGGGTGAGGAGCACCAAAGTCTGGCGCAAGGGTGTGACTCTGAACCCCAGAATTGAGCCTCGCTGCTTTGGTTTACGCACCCATCGATGGTCATGGGAAGGCATCATAGGGAAAGGAGGAGGCCATTCAGCCCCTCTAGCCGGTTCCGCCATTCAGTGAGATCATGGTTAATCTGTGACCTAACTCCATACACCCGCCCTTGCCCAGGTCAATTGCCATTCGTGGAAGAGAGTTCCAAACTTCTACCACCCAAGTGTCAGCTGTGGCTCAGTGGGCAGCACCCTCGCCTCTGAGTCAGAAGGTTGTGGGTTCAAGTCCCAGTCCAGAGACTTGAGTACATAATCCAAGCTGACGCTCCAGTGCAGTGCTGAGGGAGTGCTGCACTGTCGGAGGTGCCGTCTTTCAGATGAGATGTTAAACCAAGGTCCCGTCTGCTCTCTCAGGTGGACGTAAAAGATCCCATGGCCTCTATTTTGAAGAAGAGCAGGGGAGTTCTCCCCGGTGTCCTGCCCAATATTTATCCCTCAATCAACATAACAAAAACAGATGATCTGGTCATTATCACATTGCTGTTTGTGGGAGCTTGCTTTGCACAAATTGGCTGCCGCCATTCTAACACTTCGGGGGGGGGGAAATTGGCTCGTGCCCTGTTTGGGGCAATAACTTCGCCGGGGCGCTAATTTCAGCGCCTGGAAAAAGTTCGCGCCCCCGCGCCCGAAATTGAATGGTAGTGCCCCAAGCAGGAGGTGGGGCACTACTGGAAGTGCTCCCCCTCCATCTTGGGGTTCTCCCATCGAATATCGCACCGGCACGTGGCACCGCGGTACTGCAGGCCTCCCTCCCCTGATTAAAGGGGAGGGGCCTAGCGCAGCGCTCACGGAGGCCCTGCTGGCCCACCGGGGAGCAAGGTGCAAGCAAAAGAGCCCGGCACTCAAGAGGAGCGCCGGGCTGAACGATCGCGGCCGGCGCCCCGCAGGAGGAGGTGAGAGGAGGCAGGTGCTGGCAGGCGGCCCAAATAAAATGACCGCCCAGCACCTGCCCTTTAATTATTGCCGCCCCGCAAACACGGCACCCCTGACCCTGTTGGACATAGTGTCCGGCGGTAGGTCAGGGGCCGCGAGTCAAGTTTGCGGCCGGGGCGCTGCGCACGGCGATGACATCACCACCGGAGGCGCAGCGTCGCGGGGCGCTACCGGCTACCGCCGCCGCTAACCTCCCGCTGAATTTTGTGGGAGGCGTTCATGGCGCCACGCTCGGGCGCTAACGGGAGGCGCGGAGCAACCGAGTTTTTCCCCCTTCAAAAGGACTTTATCGGCTGTAAAGTGCTTTGGGAAATCTTGAGGTGGTGAAAGGCGAGACGTTCTGTACTTTTACGGTAACCTCCCAGCAATCATCCTATCAGTCGGATCAAATTCCAACCCAAGCCACAGGGGACAAGTGAGAACAAGTCGCTGAGCATCTAGTCCGCCAATTCACATCAATGGAATACATGCATTGTAATTCATCCCACCTTTATCAGAAAAATAATCCGATCTTTTGCCAGCTGACTCATTAGTAAGACTGTGTTACTTTTCAGGGTGAGAGTCCTTCTTCAAGGTAACGTTCAGTTTTCTCTCTTGCCGTGCGATTTAAGGCCAGGAGCGTAGACGGGTCACCTGACCATCCTCCAACTCATGGCCCTGATATCTGCCACCGGGAGGTGTGTGGAAATGGCTGCGGGCCTCTGTCCTTCCAAGTTTCCGTCTCCACCTGGGAGAAGTAGTCAGTTGCTGCTCAGTATGGTGACATGGCAGAAACCGGCAACTAAACCAACACAAGACCCACTTTTATGGACAATGTGTCAGCACTGTTGTATTGCCTCACCACCACCCCTGCCCGTTAAAAGTAATTTTAGAAGTCCATACCTGCTGTAGCAGAAGTTTCACTTTGGTGTCATAAATGGACCAATCGAATCCTGTGATGGTCTTGTTCTTGGCGAACCCCTTGATCCTTCTTCTCCAGCATTCGGTTTGACACCTCCAATGACCTGACCATCACCAGGTAGCTGGCCAGGCGGTCCTTCAGCTCCTGCGGGGCTTCTTTTCCATCGGTCAGGGAGTCACTTGGTCCGATGGCCTTTGTGCTGCCTCCAATCCCTGATCCCGAACCCAACCTTGGCCCCAATCACCAACCCTCGTCCCGTTCCTCGGCTGATGCTCCCACTTGCACCGCCCTACGGCACCATCTAACTACGCGAGTTGCAGGTCAGAGGAACAGGTCAGAGGGCAGAGGGACAGGGCAGAGGGCAGAGGGACAGGTCAGAGGGCAGAGGGACAGGTCAGAGGGCAGAGGAACAGGTCAGAGGGCAGAGGGACAGGTCAGAGGGCAGAGGAACTAGTCAGAGGGCAGAGGGACAGGTCAGAGGGCAGAGGGACAGGTCAGAGGGCAGAGGGACAGGTCAGAGGGGAGTGGGACAGGTCAGAGGGCAGAGGAACAGGTCAGAGGGCAGAGGGACAGGTCAGGGGACAGAGGGACAGGGAAGAATTCCAAGGTTACACAAATGAACCCTCTCCCCCGTGGTCCATTTCCCCATTGCAAAGATCCATGTGGATGCCACGGCCTCTTGACGACTTGTAACCTCCACCCAACGAGCGACGAGGTTGCAGAAGCCTGCTTCGAAGAACCTTAGTTGGATGAACCCCGTGACATAGCTTGTCTTTCACTTAACATTGCAAAAACAGTACACCCAGTGACCGAGCAGTAAGCTGTGTAACCCTCTCCTATGGAGCCCCCACCCCCCTGCCACCAGCCCCCGCCAAGTGTGGGGATGTGACCATTCAATTGGTCTATATAATGAATGAGGCAACATGGGCCACACCGACCGAATCCCAATGGGCTTCTTCGGGGGATGGGCACCGTTCCCATACCCTGCTCATTACCTCACCTCATTTTGGGATCTTTCTGTTCTGGTTATTTCCTCTTCGATATCTTCACAGTTAACATTTAATGACGTGAATTAGGCCAACGCACATCAACACTCAACGAGTCTGCGCATGAGCCAATGATACCGAACCAGCCAAACCCGCAAAGGTGTAAGAAAAAAGAAAAAACTCGTGTTTCTATAGCGCCTTTCACGACCACCAGACATCTCAAAGCGCTTTACAGCCAATGAAGTACTTTTTGAAGTGGAGTCACTGTTGTAATGTGGGAAACGCGGCAGACAATTTGCGCACAGCAAGATCCCACAAACCGCAATGTGATAATGGCCGGATAATCTGTTTTTGTTCTGTTGATTGAGGGATAAATATTGGCCCCGGGACACTGGGGAGAACTCCCCCTGCTCTTCTTCGAAACAGTGGCTGCGGGATCTTTTACATCCACCTGAGAGAGCAGACGGGGCCTCAGTTTAACGTCTCATCTGAAAGACGGCTCCCTCAGCACTGCACTGGGAGTGTCAGCCTAGAATTCTTTTGTGTGCTCAAGTCCCCGGAGCGGGACTTGAACCCCCACAACCTTCTGACACAGAGACGAAAGTGCCTTTGACACCATTAGGTTTCAATATGTTACAATTATATGACGACATCACCTAACTTTTTTTTTGTAAGCAAATTTACAATCCTCGCGCTGTTGTCGGGTTTCGCTCTCAGCCTTTCTCTTGGGCATTCGACCAGCTTTCAGTCCTCCTGACAACTCAGGGTAGGAAACCGTGGAGGTGACGGGAGGGGTGGCTGCAAAGGGAGTTTGAGGTCAGGTTCAGTGATCTAGCAAGGTCGGGGAGGAGAGATTTATCTCTATTCGTCCTCTATACAAAAAAATATAATCTGCTGTATAAAGAACGCCTTTCTGATTTCCCTCCAGATAATCAAGAGCAGCGGCTCTCGTTTGGGTGGATTTTTCTAGTTGTGTGGAGAGGGAATTCGAAAAATGTTTGTGTGACTTGCTACTGATTCATTGAAAGTGAACTTAATACCGCCCCCGCTCCCCAGTGACCTCGCGTGGATCGCAGATACAGCGGCACAACTTCCCACGTCGGAAAGCTGTGCATTCCAGAACTTTCCGAGCAGATGTTTCTGTGACCGACAGGAGCGCCGACGTTACTACGTGCAGATTAAAATAGAATCGCCCTGCAGTGACACCGCACGACTTTCAGTCGACACTCTGGAAACATGGCAACTACTGCCAAACGCCACAGGAGGCGGAGCAGGATGAACATTCGGGATCCTGGTATTCGGTGATTACTGAGTCGCACAGATTCAGATTCAATCCTCGGTCCCTGATTACGATTCAATCCTCGGTCCCTGATTCAGATTCAATCCTCGGTCCCTGATTCAGATTCAATCCTCGGTCTCTGATTCAGATTCAATCCTCATTCCCTGATTCAGATTCAATCCTCATTCCCTGATTCAGATTCAATCCTCATTCCCTGATTCAGATTCAATCCTCATTCCCTGATTCAGATTCAATCCTCATTCCCTGATTCAGATTCCATCCTCGGTCCCTGATCCAGATTCAATCCTCGGTCCCTGATTCCGATTCAATCCTCGGTCCCTGATTCAGATTCAATCCTCGGTCCCTGATTCCGATTCAATCCTCGGTCCCTGATTCAGATTCAATCCTCGGTCCCTGATTCCGATTCAATCCTCGGTCCCTGATTCAGATTCAATCCTCAGTCTCTGATTCCGATTCAGTCCTCGGTCCCTGATTCAGATTCAATCCTCGGTCTCTGATTCAGATTCAATCCTCAGTCTCTGATTCCGATTCAGTCCTCGGTCCCTGATTCAGATTCAATCCTCGGTCCCTGATTCCGATTCAATCCTCGGTCCTTGATTCAGATTCAGTCCTCGGCCTTGATTCAGATTCAATCCTCGGTCCCTGATTCAGATTCAATCCTCGGTCCTTGATTCAGATTCAGTCCTCGGTCCCTGATTCTGATTCAATCCTCGGTCCTTGATTCAGATTCAGTCCTCGGCCTTGATTCAGATTCAATCCTCGGTCCCTGATTCAGATTCAATCCTCGGTCCTTGATTCAGATTCAGTCCTCGGCCTTGATTCAGATTCAATGCTCGGTCCCTGATTCAGATTCAATCCTCATTCCCTGATTCAGATTCAATCCTCATTCCCTGATTCAGATTCAATCCTCGGTCCCTGATTCAGATTCAATCCTCGTTGCCTGATTCAGATTCAATCCTCATTCCCTGATTCAGATTCAATCCTCGTTGCCTGATTCAGATTCAATCCTCATTCCCTGATTCAGATTCAATCCTCGGTCTCTGATTCAGGTTCAATCCTCGTTGCCTGATTCAGATTCAATCCTCGGTCCCTGATTCAGATTCAATCCTCAGTCCCTGATTCAGATTCAATCCTCGTTGCCTGATTCAGATTCAATCCTCATTCCCTGATTCAGATTCAATCCTCGGTCCCTGATTCAGATTCAATCCTGGGTCCCTGATTCAGATTCAATCCTCATTCCCTGATTCAGATTCAATCTTCGGTCCCTGATTCGGATTCAATCCTCGGTCCCTGATTCGGATTGAGGCCTAGAAATTCCTTTCGGCCAGTGGTGCAAAGCAGGCAGTATGGGATTGGCCACTCGTTATACCCAGCGTCTGATTTTCAGCTCCATTTGCAGTCAATGCTGAGCTTGCTAAACATCAAGGGGGAAAAATTCGGTATCGCCCCGCTTGGGGCGCCATTATCGGCCGTGTGCAAGGTTTAGCGCCTGGCGCTAATTATCGCCTCCGACAGCAAACTTGGCTTTTATCGCCCCTGGAGGTGATTGGAGCGCTAAATCAGGCGCTTCACACCTGTCTTAAGGCGCAAAGGCCGAGGAGCGAGGCGCTACCTCACAGCGCTGGCGAAGCAAGGAAGGGCCAATCAAAATAAACCTGCAAAGTGCTGCTCAGTACCCAAAACTCCTTCACACAGCGTTGAATCTCTCCAGAAGTCTCTCTCTCTCTCAGAAAGCGTGGTGCAAAAATATCACCGACAATAAAAGGCAGGAAGCAGTCGCCTTTAAATAGCGCTCCCCTAGTCCCTTTCTGACAGCAAAACGCTCCCCTCAGCCTGTCGTTGCTAGCGGCAGGCGGTAAGGCAGGGGGCGCCACTCAATATCCGGTCCAGGGCGCTACCGGGGTGTTGCGCACTCGAGTGACATCACAATCTGCCAGCGCAGGAGATCGTGGCGGTAGTGTTTAGCGCCGCAAAATGTCTAGTTATTTTCCCGAGCGGCGCAAACATCGCCGCGCCCGGGCGCTAGTTGCTTTGCGCCCCATTAGCGCCCTCTTAAGGTGCTAACGGGAGGCGCAAACAACTGAATTTCACCCCCCCCAAGCATCAACAGGGGTGGGGACGCAGCAGTTGAACTGAAAAACAGGGATCATGGACAAGAGAACTGGACAGAATTCCTGCCCCTGTTAGCTTACCAATACAGGTCTGTTGTGGAAAGGATCAGCCTTGGCAGTGATGCCCCCCATGGGGGAATATCCCGTCAACAGTTACTGTCGCACGTGAATAATGGGCACGCGGGCACTGTGCCAGAGAGGAACTGCATGGCGTCTTCAGCTGCTGTATGAGTCACTTTGGAGGGGCGGGGGGGTGATAGGGGTTGCCCACTAGGCTTGGATGCATTCTGGGAGGTTTCATCACAAGGCCTCTTGCCTCCCACCGCCCTGCCCCCAGGCTCCCGCCATTGGTCAACCGACAGGTCCAGCCACACAGAAAACCACCTTCCCACAAAATGTTGCGCGAAGTACACGAAAAAAACGAGAACTATGGAAGCTGATCCCTCTCTCTCTCTAAGAAGAAGCCTGCTTGCAGAGGCCCGACCCCAGGACTCTGCCGGCGTTCCTTGTTCGATGGGTGAGGTGCATGTTGTCCCAAAGACGTCAAATTCGGTGAGGGACTTTACTTTTTTTTTATTCGTATATGGGATGTGGGCGTCGCTGGCAAGGCCAGCATTTATTGCCCATCCCTAATTGCCCTCGAGAAGGTGGTGGTGAGCCGCCTTCTTAGACCGCTGCAGTCCGTGTGGTGAAGGTACTCCCACAGTGCTGTTAGGCAGGGAGTTCCAGGATTTTGACCCAGCGACGATGAAGGAACGGCGATATACTTCCAAGTCAGGATGGTGAGTGACTTGGAGGAGAGCTTGGAGGTGGTGGTGTTCCCATGCACCTGCTACCCTTGTCCTTCTAGGTAGTAGAGGTCGCGGGTTTGGGAGGTGCTGCCGAAGAAGCCTTGGCAAGTTGCTGCAGTGCATCTTGTAGATGGTACACACTGCAGCCACGGTGCGCCGGTGGTGGAGGGAGTGAATGTTTAAGGTGGTGGATGGGGTGCCCATCAAGCGGGCTGCTTTGTCCTGGATGGTGTCGAGCTTCTTGAGTGTTGTTGGAGCTGCACTCATCCAGGCAAGTGGAGAGTATTCCATCACACTCCTGACTTGTGCCTTGTAGATGGTGGAAAGGCTTTGGGGAGTCAGGAGGTGAGACACTCGCCGCAGAATACCTAGCCTCTGACCTGCTCTTGTTGCCACAGTATTTATGTGGCTGGTCCAGTTAAGTTTCTGGTCAATGGTGACCCCCAGGATGTAGATGATGGGGGTTTTGCCGATGATAATACCATTGAATATCAAGGGGCAGTGGTTAGACTCTCACTTGTCAGAGATAGTCATTGCCTGGCACTTCTGTGGCGCAAATGTTACCTGCCACTTATCAGCCCAAGCCTGAACGTCGTCCAGGTCTTGTTGCATGCGGGCATGGACTGCTTCATTATCTGAAGAGTTGTGAATGGCACTGAACACTGAGCAGTCATCAGCGAACATCCCCATTTCTGACCTTTACTTTAGCATTTCTATTTAAATGAGGCCCCGCATGCTAATAATGCAGCCCCATTTTGGCAGCTGAAACCGCATAATGGGGAGCGCGGTGAATCGGGCATGCGAGGGCCCCTGAGATCGGCAAGGCCTACTAGAACCAGCCCTCAGGGCCACCATTATTACTCCATATTGCATTCTCTAAAAAAATAACATTCTCTCTATAATTAGATGATCAGAACTGTACACGGTGCTACAGGTAGATCTGACCAGGGCCTTGTACACCAGATTTGTTAGATTCATATGCAATACTCCAGATTTACTTGTAAAAGCAGCAGGTCAAACAGCAGAACCGATGAATTCACTGGGTTATTTTGGCTCCTGTTGTTTTCTGACCAGTTTCAAAATGGCTGCCCTGTGAATCATGAATCTAAAATGGCTGCCTTATGATTCCTAAATCTAAAATGGCTGCCCTGTGAATCATGAATCTAAAATGGCTGCCCTATCATCCCTGAATCTAAAATGGTGCTCCTGAGTTGAGTGCGGCACTCACGAGACGCACTGAACAGCTTGAATTTCTTTACTTTTAAGCAAAATGTCATTGCGATCGATTCAGCAATTTTCAGATTTTTTTTTGGTGTTTTTACTGGCAGCCACTGAAAGGATTCACAGAAAGAAATCCAAGGAAAAGCCCGTGTAATATAGCAGGAAAGCTGGATCGTGCTCTGCTAGCGCGCCAGCAATGTGCTTGGAGGTTCCCTGAAAGGTTTTCTGAGTCATGTGTCAGCTGTGGCTCTGTGGGTAGCACTCTTGCCTTTGAGCGGGAAGGTTGTGGGTTCAAGTTCCACTCCAGAGGCTTGAGCACGTAAATCCAGGCTGACACTCGCAGTGCTGAGGGAGTGCTGCACTGTCGGAGGTGCCGTCTTTCGGATGAGATGTTAAACTGAGGCCCCGTCTGCTCTCTCAGGTGGACGTAAAAGATCCCTTGGCACTATTTCAAAGAAGAATAGGGGGAGTTCTCCCCGGTGTCCTGGCCAATCTTTATCTCTCAACCAACATAACAAAAAAAACAGATTTATCACATTGCTGTTTGTGGGAGCTTGCTGTGCGCAAATTGACTGCTGCCTTTCCCACATTACAACAGTGACTCCACTTCAAAAGTACTTCATTGGCTGTAAAATGCTTTGAAACATCTGGTGGTCGTGAACGGCGCTATAGAAATGCGAGTCTTTCTTCTTCAAGTGCTGCATGTGTATGAGGTACACTAGAGCCTTAGGGTTGTCAGCTCTGGTTGGATATATTCCAGGAGGTGACATCCCATCTCCAAATGCCCCGCCCCCACACTCTCGCCATTGGTCGCTCGACACGTCCATCCTCGCTTCGCCCAGCCTCCCCACGCCAATTGGAAAACGAGTAAACTCTGTGATCTATTGGATGATTCTTGACTGTCAGCCCTTTTCCACATCTCAAATGCAGGGCTGCGGTGGGGCGGGAGTGGGACTCGCTGAAGTGCTTTTGCAGAGAGCCGGCACGGGCTCGACGGGCCGAATGGCCTCCTCCTGTGCTGTAACCATTCTATGATTCTACGATCTCCAATATTTTCTAACTAATAAACAGTGGTGTTCAAAAACACACAACCATTCATACAATCATAGACTGATACAGCACATAAGGAGGCCATTCGGCCCATCGTGCCTGTGCAAGCTCCTTGAAAGAGCTCTCCAATTATGCCTTTCCCCATAGGCCTGCAATATTTTCCCCTTCAGCTTTTTATCCACAAGTTTAAAAATTCTCCTCCTGTTGCCCCCGGTTCTTTTGCCAATCGCGTTAAATCTGTGTCCTCTGGTTACCGACCCTTCTGCCACTGGAAACAGTTTCTCCTTATTTACTCTATCAAAACCTTTCATTATTTTGAACACCTCTATTAAATCTCACCTTAACCTTCTCGGCTCTAAGGAGAACAACCCCAGCTTCTCCAGTCTCTCCACATAACTGAAATCCCCCATCCCGAGTAAATCTCCTCCGCACCCTCTCCAAGGCATTCTTCCTAAAGTGCGGTGCCCAGAATTGAACACAATACTCCAGCTGGGGCCTAACCAGTGATTTATCAAGGTTTAGTATAACTTCCTTGCTTTTGTAAAGTCAAGGATTCCTTATGTCTTTTTTAACAGCCTTCTCAACCTGTCCGGCCTCCTTCAAAGACTTATATACGTACAACCCCCCCAGGTCTCTCTGTTCCTGCCCCCTCCCCCTCCTTTTAAAGTTGCACCATTTAGTTCATATTGCCTCTCCTCATTCTTCCTATCAAAATGTATCACTTCACACTTCACTGCATTAAACTGTATCTGCCACTTGTCTGCCCATTTCACCAGTCTGTCGACGTCCTCCTGAAGTCTGCCACTATCCTTCTCACCGTTTACTACATTTCCGAGAATTGTGTCATCTGCAAACTTTGAAATCATGCCCTGTACACCCAAGTCATTAATATATATCAAAAAGGAGCAGTGGTCCTAATACCCACACCGGGGGGGACACCACTGCACACTTCCCCCCAGTCTGGACAACAACCGTTCACCGCTACTCTCTGCTTTTTGTCTCTGAGCCAATTTTGTATCCAAGCTACCGCTGCCCCCTTTAATCCCACGAGCTTCAATGATACTTACACAATCCTTTCTCAACCTAAACACTCTAGCAGTGGAACGAGTATATTCCATTAACAACAGAAAACGCTGGGAGCACTCAGCAGGCCAGGCAGCATCCGTGGAGAGAGAAACAGAGTTAACGGTTCAGGTCTGTGACCCTTCGTCAGAGCTGGAAAAAGTTAGAGATGGAACAGGTTTTAAGCAGGTGCGGGGGCAGGGAAAGGGGGGAGGAGGAGGGGAGGAGGAAGGAGCAAAAGGGACGACCTGCGCTAGGAGAGATTAAATGTTGCAAATGAGGATGGCAGAAACACCAACAGGTGCCACCCGAGTATATTCCATTATTTCATTGTGCGATTAAATAATTTACTTTGGCAGTGCCCTTACACCAGCCTCCGAGACACATGCCTCTGAGTTAAACAAACATCGAGATTCACTTCAGGCCAATTAATTGGTCTAACCCCTGCAGCACATATTATAGTCCAATAGGAGTGATTTTAGGCGTGTTTTTAATTGTGTAATCAAATAATTGCTTCTTCATAAAAAGCAGGCCAACTGCGAGCTGGCCCGGAGGCCTGTCTTGACAGGATTGTTGGATGCTCTCCTCGCTGTACTCTGATCCGGTGGCATCCATTTTGTTTCCCCTCCCTTTCCTTGCCTGTTTTAATTTGCAATGTGCCTCTGCCTCACCAGGAGACGGTTCTAATTGGATAAAAGAAAATTGAGGGGGGGAGACAAAAATCAATCAAAATACTGATGGTGCAGATGGAGAACGAAGATGTAGGGGTGGGGGCAAATTAATAATATTTTGGGATCCAGTATCTGAGTAATTTGAGACGTGGCGTGTGGTGAGTGTGGTGAGCTCGGGAGGGGCAGGTGACTTTGGACCTCTGGTTCCCAAAGCTCTCCACCACTGGAGGTTTTCCTCAACTCATGTCTGGGTCTGTTGAAGACTCATTGATAGAGATTGATTGCTGTGATTGGTCAATAACTCCATTATCAATGCACCCTGCGCTATCAGGATGGTAGACGGTGAGCTAGACGGACCTGGGTCTTTTCCCGTCCAGCGATTCCTATGATGTAAGTGAGGGCAGATGTTGCGGACAGGGTTGGTGCAGTTAATGGGGGCCGGTTATTGGGGTTGATGGTGGAGATACATAGAAATACATAGCAGTTACGACACAGAAACAGGCCATTCGTGTTCGTGTTTATTCTGCTCACAAAAAAGAATCTCAATCACATTCAGCCACCCCCGTTCCTGCATCACTTTATCGCCTTTCCCTTCAGCCGTGGCTCAGTGGGCAGCACTCTCGCCTCTGGGTCAGAAGGCCGCGGGTTGAAGCCCCACTCCAGAGACTTCAGGCATTTCAAGAAAGACTTGCATTTCTATAGCGCCTTTCACAACCACCGGACGTCTCAAAGCGCTTTACAGCCAATGAAGTACTTTTTGAAGTGTAGTCACTGTTGTAATGTAGGAAACGCAGCAGCCAATTTGCGCACAGCAAGCTCCCATAAACAGCAATGTGACAATGACCAGGTAATCTGTTTTTAGTGATGTTGGTTGAGGGATAAATATTGCCTAGGACACCGAGGAAAACTCCCCTGCTCTTCTTCAAATTAGTGCCGCGGGATCTTTTACATCCATCTGAGAGAGCAGAGGGGGCCTCGGTTTAACGTCTCATCTGAACTCCCTCAGCATTGCATTGGAGTGTCAGCCTAGCTTTATGTGCTCAAGTCCTTGGAGTGGGACTTGAACCCACAACCTTCATGACTCAGTAGGTGAGTGTGCGCTGCCCACTGAGCCACAGCTGACACGCCAGTGCTGTACTGAGGGAACGCTGCACTGTCAGAGGTGCCGTCTTTCGAGGCTCCATCTGCTCTCTCAGGTGGACGGATGTAAAAGATCCCATTGGCACTATTTTGAAGAAGAGCAGGGGGAGTTCTCCCCGGTATCCTGGTCAATATTTATCCCTCAACCAACAGCTACAAAACAGATTATCTGGTCATTATCACACTGCAGTCTGTGGGAGCTTGCTGTACGCAAATTGGCTGCCTTGTTTCATACATTACAATAGTGACTACACTCCAGAAAGTGCTTCATTGACTGCAAAGCGCCTTGGGACGTCCTGAGGTCGGGAAAGGCGCGATAGAAATGCAAGTTCTTTCTTTGTTCTTTTTATCCAATCTAATGAACGTTGGCATGTGTGGAGAGTTTCCTCGGGGCTTCTATCTCTCGGTAGATGTAAACAGGATTTCCGCCAAACTTCCACCGAAGTTACAGGTGGCGGAGTGGGAGAAGTCCTGAGGAAATTCTCGACAATAGTTTCTGCCTCAACCACTAACCAGATAATCTGCCTTTGTGATGTTGATTGAGGGATAAATATTGGCCCTGGACACCAGGGAGAACTCCCCCTGCTCTTCTGCGAAATAGTATCACGGGATCTTTTACGTCCACCTGAGAGAGCAGACGGGGCCTCAGTTTAACGCCTCATCTGAAAGACAGCACCACCGACAGTGCAGCACTCCCTCAGCACTGCACTAGAGTGTCAGCCTAGATTTTTGTGCTCAAGTCTCTTGGAGTGGGACTCAGACCCACAACCTTCTGACTCAAAGGTAAGAGAGCGCTGCCCACTGAACCACATTATGTGCCTCAATCTCAATGTCATTTTATTAAAGCTACCTCTGCAAACTGCTGAGTACATTCAACTCCAGAAGAGGTAAACTCCCAATCGTGCCCCCCCCCCCCGGGCGCATCCATTAGTTCGAGAGCTCAGTGCTATAATTGGGAGCGTGTGCAGTTTGAAGGTGATGACAGGTGCACTGTGTGATCAGGAGGCTGAATGAGACAATACCCGCCAAAGTGGGCAAAGTGGGGCGAAGGATTAACAGCTTCAGCCGGAATGAGATCCTCAAACAGTAATTGCTCTTTCTCTCTCCACGGATGCTGCCTGGCCTGCTGAGTATTTCCAGCTTTATCTGTTGTTATTTTAGTAATTGCTGTAACGCTGGCTGGAGACTAAACCCTGCCCCCTGGCAGTTCACTTGTCAGTTTATTCTGTCATTTTCTCTCTCTGTCTTTACTCGGGCCCCTTTCTACCTCTCACATTCTGTTTATCTGCATCTCTTGTTCTTTCTTTCTCTGTCTATCACCAAGCTGCTGTGTATCCCCCTTGATCTCTGTCTGTCCATGTGACACTCTGACTCTGTCTCCCTGTCTGCCCGTATATCTGTCTCTGCCTGTTTGTCCTTTGACTGCCAAAGTCAGTCTTTTTCTGGCTTTGCCTTCTGCGCTTGCGCAATCCGTTTATCTACGTGTCCGTCTTTCTCTCTGTCCGAGCTTGTGTCTGCTTGCGGTGTCAGGCTTGCCTCAGTGGGCCACACTCTTGCCTCTGAGTCCAGAAGGTTGTGGGTTCAAGTCCCACGCCAGGAGACTTGAGCACAAAATCTAGGCTGACACTCCCAGTGCAGTGCTGAGGGAGTGCGGCACTGTCGGAGGTGCCGTCTTTTAGATGAGATGTTAAACCGAGGCTTTGCCTGCCAATGTTCCCTGTCATTTTTTTTGGGTGCTCATTCAAACTTCCGAGGTTTTCCGTTAAGAAACCGACAAGCGGCCTGCGCGACCACACGGCTAAACGGGAACGTTGCTGTCTGCCCTCTCGGGTGGACGTAAGAGATCCCACGGCACTATTTAGAATATTTGTCCCTCAACCAACATCACTGAAACAGATGATCTGGGTCATTATCACATTGCTGTTTTGTGGGAGCTTGCTGTGCGCAAATTGACTGCCGCGTTTCCTTGCATTACAACAGTGACTCCACTTCAAAAGTACCTCATTGGCTGTAAAGCGCTTTGGGACGCCCTGAGGTTGTGAAAGGCGCTATAGAAATGCAAGTCTAGCTTCCTGGCTCCACAAGAAAAGTCAAAAGACTGGAGTGTCAGGTTCGCCTAGATTTTGTGCTCATGTCTCTGGAGTGGGACTTTTTTTTCATCGTCCATTGGATGTGGGTGTTGCCGGCGAGGCCAGCGTTTATTTCCCATCCTTAATTTGCCCTTTGAGAGAAGGTGGTGGTGAGTCGCCTTCTTGAATACAACTGAGTGGCTGGCTCGGCCATTTCACGGGGCAGTTAAGAGTCAACCACATTGCTGCGGGTCTGCAGTCACATATAGGCCAGACCGGGTAAGGGCGGCAGATTTCCTTCCCTGAAGGACATTAGTGAACCAGATGGGTTTTTACAACAATCCGGTAGTTTCATGAAACTAGCTTTTTATTCCGGACTTATTTAATTATTTGAATTTAAGTTCCCCCACCCGCCGTTGTGGGATTTAGAATTACTGGATCATCAGGCCAGGCCTACTAGATTATTGGTCCAGTAACATAACCACAAGGCTCCCGCACCCCCCTGTGAACCCACACTCTTCTGACTCAGAGGCGAGAGTGCGACCCACTGAGCCACGAGCAGGCGAGAAAGCGAGAGATCTGATGTTCAGTTCTAACCGGGGTTCATTCCCAGCCTACATTAATCCAAGTTTTTAATCTATTAGAGGGAAAGACCTCAGTGCTCCCCTATGTTGGGGTGTGATGTATAATCACTTTCCACAGCAGACAATGAGAGGGTGACAACAACGCAGAGATTAGCATGCATTATTTATTTCAAAATTTTTTTGGAATCAACAGCTACTGAGGAACATGGTCCAGGTGTGCACTCTCTACAGTAAAGCCTTTATGCACATATCTGGTTGCAACAGCTTATAATGTCTCTCTCATTATGATGTCTACATCACTAACCCACAGCCCCCACTCCTCAACACGGCTGCTAGGGTCTCCAACCCTCCAGGACTGTCCTGGCGTCTCCAGGAGTTGAAGGTTAATCTCCAGGACACGGCTTAGGAGCAACAACAAAAAAAAACAGGAGCATTAAAAATGTCTTTTTTTAATTTTCTTTGAACACTTTCGTTTGTTGGTCATGAAAAACGTAGGAGTTGGGTAAAAAAAAAATAGACAGTCGCGAATCGTCCGGTTGGGTCACGAAGAGCCTGCTCGCTTTGCAATTGGCCGTGGGAAGACCGCGTGCCAAGAGGGTGGACGCGTTGGGTGGACCAATGGCGGTAGCGTGGGGGTGGGGCAGTGGTGGACGTCATGTGACATAGCCTCCAGGGATACATCCAACCGGAGTCGGAAAACCCTCGTGTCCGCTGAGGTGTCCTGCCTGAAGGAGCGACCGTGAAGAAGCACTGATTTTGTGCCATCGAAATGGAGGACCAATTATCTCAGTCCTTAAATATGTTATAAGAATTTCTCTATAATAAAATATTAATGCCAATGGGGGTAATTAATCTGACCCCTTCCCCCTCCCCATCCCACCAAGCGGGGAACCGGGGTTGGATCAGCTGCCCGTTTTCGCACCCTGTCTGGTTTTACCTTCCATTGACGTCCCGCTTGTGGGAGGGCGGAGGGGTGAGGTTAGGTTAAATTTACCCCCCAATATCTCGTTTTTTTATAATGAGACAGGTGTGTTACTAAGGTCGGCCTGTGCATCTCGAATTGCCAGCTGAGGTGTCTGTACAAAATAATATGGTCCACAGTAAGTGGCTAAAAGTGGAGAGAGTGCTGAGAAGTGAAATAGAAGCTGTATCATGAA
Organism: Somniosus microcephalus; assembly: GCF_052327205.1. Taxonomy (NCBI): domain Eukaryota; kingdom Metazoa; phylum Chordata; class Chondrichthyes; order Squaliformes; family Somniosidae; genus Somniosus; species Somniosus microcephalus. Next base: position 15,919 of record NW_028225458.1, on the reverse strand, counting down.
AGCCCCCTGACTCCGCAGGATGTGGCTTAAAGGACCTAAGTCATGGCGGGAAAACCCATTTATATGTACTTAAGCAATTCCAAGAAAAAGTCAGACTTCAGGAACCTGGGAAAGGAATCTTTCTCCATCAAACTGTAAGTTCTCTCCTGGGCCACCTCGAAACAGGAACTGGTTGGATCAGTCAGGTTCTTGGTAACAAATTCCCTGGTCAATGAGTCAAGGTTGACCTGAAACAGAGGGGAATAACATATCAGAAGCAAGGAAGCGACGAGGACATCACAGGGGGTAATGGCTTGGGAGCACGGTGGCATAGTGGTTAGCACTGTTGCCTCACAGCGCCAGGGACCCGGGTTCGAATCCGGCCTCGGGTGACTGTCTGTGTGGAGTTTGCACATTCTCCCCGTGTTTGCGTGGGTTTCCTCCGGGTGCTCCGGTTTCCTCCCACAGTCCAAAGATGTGCGGGTTAGGTTGATTGGCTATGATAAATTGACCCTTAGTGTTAGGGGGATTAAATACGTGGGGTTACGGGGATAGGGTGGGATATGTGTTGGTGTAGGGGTTATGGGGATCGGGGGGGATATGTGTCGGTGCAGGCTCGATGGGCCGAAATGGCCTCTATCTGCACTGTGGGGTTTCTGTGTGATTCTGTGAGAGGAATGCCATTGTTTCCTTAGGTATCGACGAACGGCTTTTACTGAAATGTCATTCTGCATGTTATAAATCTCATCATCATAAAGAAACTACTCATGAAATAACACTGGACGGCCAGCTGGTGGCGCCGTCCAAGGAGTATAAATACTTGGGCGTGGGCTCGGCTTGCCCAGGGACATTTTGTAAAGACAAGGAACTAGTGAAGTATAACTAGACCTCCATGTTCTGAAACAAGTTGATTAAAGCCTTGCTTTATATTCAAACCAAGTGCGTAGTGAGTTTTATTACATCACTGCACTCCTAGTTTTTGGATAGGAGTTGAGAGTTCAAGAGAGAGACACGTGCACTTTAAACATTCACTCCCTCCACCGCCGGCACACCATGGCTGCAGTGTGTACCATCTACAAGATGCACTGCAGCAACTCGCCAAGGCTTCTTCGACAGCACCTCCAAAACCCACGATCTCTACCACCTAGAAGGACAAGGGCAGCAGGCGCATGGGAAACACCGCCACCTCCAAGGTCCCCTCCAAGTCACACGCCATCCTGACTTGGAAATATATCGGCCGTTCCTTCATTGTCGCTGGGTCAAAATCCTGGGACTCCCTCCCTAACAGCACTGTGGGAGCACCTTCACCACACGGACTGCAGCGGTTCAAGAAGGCGGCTCACCACCACCTTCTCACGGGCAACTAGGGATGGGCAATAAATGCTGGCCTTGCCAGCGATGCCCACATCCCATGAACGAATAAAAAGAACATAGGGAGGAACACAATACAGAAGATAGAAGCCTAGAAATTAGCAATAGTGGTGGATGAACCCTTAACATGTTTGAGTGACATTGACTTGTCCACTATTTTAGTAGACATGTTGTAGACAAGCTAACACCCATATAAAAACAAAGGATAGCGTGCCATTGGGGCTCATTAAATATTCATCTGCCAATATCACCTGCAGCCATGCCAAGGTTATAGAGGCACCCCAACAGTATCCAGGCCCTAGTGGTGGCCAGACTCAGTTGGACCTGCTGATTATATCCCAGTTCAAGGAGTCACGTTGAGGTTATGATTTAAAACACATCTATCACAGTGCTCCTCAGCTCTTGCCACCGTTTATTACTAGGAACTATTATATTCATGGATTCCTGGCCCCAGGCACTGTCACTGGAATTGTGGGGTGGAACTCATGCACTGGAGTATGAATGAGCTGTGGTGTGAATGGGCATGTGAACAAACAGGTGTGTGAATGATTAGAGTTGTGAATGGACGTGAGTGTGAAGGCACTGGGGTATGGAAATACTGGAGTGTGAGCACACTGGAATATTAATGGACTGGAATATGAAAATACTGGAATATGGAAACACTGGAACATGAAAGCACTGGAATATGAACGCACTGTAATATGAACACACTGGAGTGGGAATGCACTGGAATATGAAAACACTGGAATATGAACGCACTGGAATATGAACACACTGGAGTGGGAACGCACTGGAATATGAAAACACTGGAATATGAACGCACTGGAGTATGAACGCACTGGAGTGGGAACGCACTGGAATATGAACAAACTGGAATATGAATGCATTGGAATATGAAAACACTGGATTATGAATGCACTGAAATAAGAAAACACTGGAATAAGAAAACACTGAAATATGAATGCACTGGAATATGAAAACACTGGAATATGAACATAATAGAATATGCAAACACTGGAATATGGAATACACTCGAATATGAAAACACTGGAATATGAACATGATAGAATATGCAAACACTGGAACATGAATGCACTGGAATATGAACATACTGGAATATGCAAGCACTGGAATATAAAGACACTGGAATATGAACACACTGGAATATGAAAACACTGGAATATGAACACACTGGAATATGAAAACATTGGAATATGAAAACACAGGAATATGAATGCACTGGAATAAGGAAACACTGGAATATGAATGCACTGGAATCTGAAAACACTGAAATATGAATGCACTGGAATAAGGAAACACTGGAACATGAATGCACTGGAATATGAACATACTGGAATATGCAAGCACTGGAATATGAAGACACTGGAATATGAACACACTGGAATATGCAAACACTGGAATATGAAATCACTGGAATATGAATGCACTGGAATATGAAAACACTGGAATATGAACGGAATAGAATATGTAAACACTAGAATATGAAAACAGTGGAATATGAAAACACTAGAATATGAAAACACTGGAATATGAAAACACTGGAATATGAACGCACTGGAATATGAACACACTGGAATGTGAAAACACTGGAATATGAAAACACTGGAATATGAACACACTGGAATATGAATGCACTGGATTGTGAACGCACTGGATTGAAATTGAGGTACAACCACTTATAAAGATTTAGGTGGCATCAAGGCAATTCTGGGATTTGGTATGGGTTGGGGAAGGGGGCATACACCATGCAAAAACATTTAGGGTGCACAGAAACACTCCTTCCCTCCTCCTTCCTCAAAGGTTGCACTGATGGTTACAATCTACCTCGTTTGGGGCCTGGACCTTGACGAATTCATCGTAGATCTTCTGGGCCTTGAGCGTGAGCTTGGGGCTGGTCTTCGTGTTCTTGTACTCCTCGCAGGCGAGCCAGAAGTCGATGTTCTCCTCGCTGAACTCGGAGCGCAGGAACGAGCGGAACGCAGCCACACCACCTGAAACAGTGACACCATTTCTCTGTCATTATCATTCGTTCATCTTTCGGTGAAAATTCCTTCCCAAGTCTTGAATAATTAACCTCCATATTCCCTGTAACTTCTCTGTCCCTTTTCTTCTAACTTTCCTCCAATTCTGGCCACTTGCACATCCCCCACTCCCTTCACTCCACCATTGGTAGCCATGCCTTCAGCTGCCTAGACCCTAAGCTCTGGAATTCCCTCCCTAAACCTCTCCGCCTCTCTCCACCTCTCCCTCCTCCTTTAAGACCCTCCTTAAAACCTACCTCTTTGACCAAGCGTTTGGTCACGTGTCCTAATATGTGGCTCGGTGTCAAATTCTGTTCTACTCCTGTGAAGTGCCTTGGGACGTTTTACTACGTTAAAGGTGCTATATAAATGCAAGTGGTTGTTGTCTCTCTCTTCCTCTGTCTGAACCTGACACTTTGCAGCCAAGAGCTGGGCGTGAGACCTCCTTCCCAGGCTGCCTATCACCAGCTGCCAGCACCTTCTCACTAAGGTGTTCGCTTCCCTTCTGCCAGCGCATTTCACACCTAATCGAGAGCCATCTTTTGTCTCCACTAGTCCTATCACCATCTCGTCTCGTTTTGAATACCTCTTAAGGTCTCTTCACTTCTCTTTTGTTCTCTCCCAGCCTGGCCTCTTAATCTATTTCATTTCTTGTGCTTTTCCAGTCTTGACAAAGGGTTTGACCTGAAACGTTGACTCTATTTCTCTCCATGAATGTTGCCTGGCCTGCTGAGTTTTTCCAGCATTTTCTGTTGTTTGTTTGCTTCCCTTCCTGTCCCTCAATAACAATAACTCACATCTGTAAGGTGTCTTTAACGTAAAATACACCCCAAGGTGCTTCACGGACAGGCTGAGTGAAAAAGGTTGGCCAACCAATGAGGGAGAGGTTAGGAATATTAGGAATAGGAGGAGGCCATTCAGCCCATCGAGCCTGCTCCGCCATTCAATTAGATCATGGCTGATCTGCTCCTCAACTCCAGTTACCATGTGTGCATGCAGGTACAGCAAGTAATCAAAAAGGCAAATGGAATGCTGGCCTTTATTTCAAGGGGGTTGGAGTATAAAAGCAGGGAAGTCCTGCTGCAACTGTACAGGGCATTGGTGAGACCACACCTGGAGTACTGCGTACAGTTTTGATCTCCTTATTTAAGGAAGGATATACTTGTATTGGAGGCAGTTCAGAGACGATTCACTTGGTTGATTCCTGAGATGAAGGGGGTTGACTTATGAGGAAAGGTTGAGCAGGCTGGGCCTAAACTCACTGGAATTTAGAAGAATGAGAGGTGATCTTATTGAAACATATAAGGTACTGAGGGGGCTCGACAAGGTGGATGCAGAGAGGATGTTTCCCCTCATGGGGAAATCTAGAACTCGGGGCATAGTTTCAATGTACAGGAAACTCTCGATTTACCGGCACCTAAATAACCGGAAATCTCTGTTAACCGGCAAAATTCAGGAGTAGGTTCAGGTAAGTTTTACTTCATATTAGTGGTAGTTCCTGGATCTGTGGCTGTGTAACTGGGGCTCCTGCACTTGTTGCTAAGCAACAGGGACGCTTGGTCTGTGGCCGGAGTTCCTGCACATGTTGCTAAGCAACAGGGAAGCCTGGATTTGTTGCTGTGTACGGAGCTCTCGTACCTTTTAACTATACCTCTCTGTAATCCGGACTTTTTGATAAACCGGCACCACGCCGGTCCCGTCGGTGCCGGATAAAAAAGAGTTTCCTGTAAAGGGTCGCCCTTTTAGAACTGAGATGAAGAGGAATTTCTTCTCTCAGAGGGTCGTAAATCTGTGGAATTCTCTGCCCCAGAGAGCCGTGGAGGCTGGGTCATTAAATACATTTAAGGTGGAGATAGACAGATTTTTGCAAGATAAGGGAGTGAAGGGTTATGGGGAGCGGGCGGGGAAGTGGCTTTGAGCCCAAGATCAGCCCTGATCTTATTGAATGGCGGAGCAGGCTCGAGGGACCAAGTGGCCTATTCCTGCTCCTATTTCTTATGTTCTTACACCCGCCTTCGCTCCATATCCCTTGATACCCTTACCGAACAAAAACCTGTCACTCTCAGTCTTGAAAGCTCCAACCGCCGCCCAGCATTTCGGGGAAGAGAGTTCCAAATTTCTGAAGAAGCGCTTCCTGAATTCCCTCCTGAGCGGCCTAGCTCTGATATTAAGGTTATGCCCCCTTGTTCTTGATCGCCCCCCACCCCCCACCAGAGGGAATTCTCCCTGTCTACCCTATCAAATCCTTTTAACGTTTTAAACACCTCGATCTGATCACCCCTCAATCTTCTAAACTCAAGGGATTACAAGCCCAGTTTATGCAACTTATCTTCATAATATAACCCTTTAAACCCCGGTATCATTCAGGTGAATCAGCACTGCACCCACTCCAAGGCCAGTACATCCTTCCTGGGGTGCGGTGCCCAGAACTGAAGGCAGTTACTCTGAATGGGGCCTAACCAAGGCTCTATACAGCTGAAGCATATCTTCCCCCCCCTTTGTATTCCAACACCCTTGAGCTAAGGCC